>NC_069661.1:186148269-186458653 GCF_027244095.1 Hemicordylus capensis | reverse complement strand
AAAGCATAGACATCATCCTAAATTGTTTTTTAAAAGGTTTTGTCAATTGTGGACGATGCAAGATATTTCATGGTACTAGAGAAAGACATGCTGTTCTGGTAGCTCCAGGTCTTAACACTCACTTCAGTTTCGGAGGATGAATACAACTGAAGGAAGCCCAGGCGGGTGAGTGGCTGGGGGAGTCAGTCATGTGACTTGCCTCTGGGTCCCCCCCGCAAGGCAGTGGGCCCCCAGACAACTGTCTCCCTTGCCGTATTATAGTTACGCCCCTGATAGCTCTCCTTACTTGGCAGTGAAGAGCTCCAAGCTTTGTGAGGTTTTTCAGCACTAAGGGAGAATTTAATGGAGGGCAGGGAGATAAAATGGCAGTGAGCAGTGAAAGTCCAGCACTTTCCCCACCCCCCTCCTCTCAATGTGGCAAGAGAAGGCAGAAAAAGTGCTAGGCTTTGCCATCTCCTCTTCCTTTTTTGCCTCAAGAAGGAGACCGCTGGCTTTCCTATCCCTTCATCTTCCTCTCACCATGGCAAGAGAAGAGGAAGGAGGCAGCAAAAGACTGTGCTCTTCCTCTTGTTGCAGTGAGTGGACAAGGTGGGAAACCCCCGTGCTTTCTCTTCTCCTCTCACAATGGGAGGTGGAAGGGAGAGGATGAGTGACAGGGTCAAAAGACACTGAATGGTGGTGGAGCATGCTTGTCAACTACTTGACATTTTTGCTTCCCTACTCTTTGTCTCATTGGACACTGTGGCAGGAGGAGCAGATGGATGGAGCGGTGAGAACGTAGCACACTCCAGCTACCCAGCTCTTTAATCCCACCATTTTCTTGCCACTTCTCCACCTAGTAAGTGGGGGGCTAACCAATGTCAGGGGCCCACTCAGGGCACTTTGGCCAGGGCCCCTAAAATCTGGAGCCAACTCTATTAAAAAATATTCCTCTCTGAAACCCTGGAGAGCCACTGTCAGTCAGTGTCAATAAAACTGACTTAGATGGACCCAGTGTCTGATTTAGGATAAAGCAGCTTCCTATGCTCATATGGCAATGCAGATTAAATAAAGGAATAAAATTAATAAAATAGATTTTTAAAAATCCAGGACACATCTCCTATCCCAGATGGTGGAGCTTGGTGACAGTTGCTCTTCTCAATGAGAGCTGTTATATGGAGTCCCTCAGGGCTCCATTCTGTCACCAATGCTTTTCAATATTTACATGAAACCACTGGATGAGGTCATCAGGAGATTTGGTGCTGGGTGTTATCAGTATGTGGATGCCATCCAAATCTACTTCTCTCTTCATCTGCTTCATCAGGAAATGGCGTTCATTCCCTAAATACCTGCCTACAGGCAGTAATGGGCTGGATGAGGGATAACAAATTGAAGTTGAATCCAAGCAAGACGGAGGTGCTCATTGTAGGGGCTCAGAATCTGAGGGATGAGTTAGATCTCCCTGTGCTGGATGGGGTTACACTCCCCTGGAATGAGCAGGTACGCAGCTTGGGGGTACTCCTGGATCCAGGCCTCACTCTGGTATCTCAGGTGGAGGCTGTGGCCAGGAGTGCTTTTTATCAGCTTTGGCTGATTTGACAGCTGCGTCCTTTCCTAGAGGAGGATGACCTCAGAACAGTGGTGCACCAGCTGGTAACCTCCAGGCTTGACTACTATAATGCGCTCTACGTGGGGCTGCCTTTGTACGTAGTTTGGAAACTTCAGTTAGTTCAAAATGCGGCAGCAAGGCTGGTCTCCGGGGCAACCCGGAGTGACCATATTATGCCTGTTTTGAAACAGCTGCACTGGCTGCCGATATGTTTCCGAGCAAAATACAAAGTGCTGGTTATTACCTTTAAAGCCCTGAACGGCTTAGGTCCAGGTTACCTTAGAGAGTACCTTCTTTGGTCTGATCCCCACCGCACGCTAAGATCATCTGAGGAGGTCCAGCTCCAGTTGCCACCAGGTCGTCTGGTGGCGACCCAGAGGCGGGCCTTCTCTGTAGCCGCTCCTGAACTGTGGAATGCGCTCCCTGCAGACATCTGGAATTTGAATTCTTTATTGGAATTTAGGAGAGCCCTAAAGAACTACCTGTTCAGCCTGGCCTTCCAGTGCTCTTAAATTGTTTTAAAGGGTCGTTGATGTTTGTGAACCACCCTGAGCTATTTTGTAAGGCTGGTCTAAAAATCGAACAAATAAATAAATAAATAAATCTGAGTTTTAAAAACTTTGGCTCAGTAATGAGGCAAGAGGTTCCTGTGTTTGACCAAACACAAGTGATGTTGCTAAATCCGTAGGCAAGGCTCATCAATTGAATCACAATTCAACCACCAGGTTGACATAGCCTGATCCTCCTTGCTGAATGGCACTCCACAGATTCAATGGTAGTAGAAAAGAAAGCTGTTTTCACTAGCCAGGATGTGGTCCTTCACAAATGACCTGTTGCTTGCTGCACTCAACTGATTTCTTCGTCCTTCATTGATCAATCTTTAGACCAGTGTAAACCTTAAAGGCTTCAGTTTTCTATGACAGAAAGGACCTTTCAAAACAACCCCATCAATATGCTATTCCACTATTCATCTAAGCCACTGATCATTAAAATCAGCAGGCATCTCCCTCAGGCAGGTTGGCTCCATGACTCCTGGATGATAAATTGCTTTAACTGAACTATCACTTTAGTGGTGGCGAGATAGCATCAGAAACCAATGGTCAAACCACAATTGTGGGTCTTTGACACCCGCTTTCAGAGCACTTGTTTCCAGGTCAATGGAAACACCAAATCGAACATGTCTTTCCAGATGTGTCCATTTGGGGTTTCCCCCCCCCATGGACCTAGGGTTGCCAATTCCTCCCACAGAGCCACCCCTTATAAACTGGCACATACCACATGCATGAACAATAAGACTGGATGACCGCAATACCCCTACCTAAATCAACACCATAACCTCACCCAGGGAGTCCATTGTGCAATGGAGTGGGCAGTATAGCAACACAATCCCCAGTCTGCCCCAGGCCTCCAACATCAACCTCCTATTTTTAAAAACAGCCTAGACATTTTATACATTATATAACTTCTAGCTTTTCATCACCACATCTGTACTTTGTCCCAGGAATATAGAAACCACAGCAGGGAACTTGATAGCACATCAGAGTAACTTCTTTTCTGACTTTTAGCTTTCAGAATACCCCCCAAACAATTTGAATTACTTCAATTATTAAAGCTGAGCTTTACTTAAGGTTAGCTTCCAGTTCTTCTCCAGAAATAATAAAACATTGTCTTCCAACAACAAAAAATGAATGTTTTGATGGACCATTAAATTACCATTCAAACCTCAACAGTTTTATTATTGATCTATGTGACTAAGACCTAGAGAGGCTTCTTCTTTGCTAGTACATTCTGGACATTCTTTGGGCTATGCTGTATTGGTCCCTCATGCCTAGCCGTTGGAACAGTTTTGATTCCTAATGCTGAAAATCACATGAACAAGCTTGTAAAGCTCCACAGTTTCTCTTTATCAAATAACAATTCTCAGTTAGCAGCACACTATCATTAAGACCTCCCTGTGTTCTGGAAACATTAACCCAACCTCCAGATAAGTTATTCCTTCTTCAGGTTTATCGAAATGAATGCATTTTTATTTAGCACTTTATTCTTTCATTAGGTCACCAAAAGCAAATTCTGGAGTGGCACTCCACTTCTAGGCCAGAGAGTCTATGACCCTCACTATATTAAGGAAAAACCATTTTCATCTTCTTCAAGATTAAGGCCTGCTTCACAAGCGACATTTGCTTTACATCAAGATAATCGGTGTATAAGGCAAAATAATGTGTATACCTTCTGTGTGTAGTACAGCACAGGTGTTTATGTTGCTATGGATACAAATGTTGGGAAGCACATGTTGGCATTCATGGTACAGGCAACACTTGAATGAGAGCCAATGTAATATACTGTAGCAAGGCTGTTCTCACAAGCAGCCAAGACACGGGCTTGGCTGCCTATGAGAATCAGCGGGATCCCCGCAGATCCCCGCAGTGCCACAGTGGCAAATCCACCCACGGAGCCCACCGGTTGGCCGATACTAAGGGTGCAAACATGATCGTAACTCGGGCTAATTGCTCGTGTGCAAACACTGGCTACTCCCAGCTGGCGCTGGCACAGGAGTGGGCTTCCATGCACTCTCGTGGTGTATTGTGGGATCTCCAGGGGCCAGGACAATGCTCCTAGGGCGGCAGCAGACAGCCTGGGCATGCAATCGGCGCACGCGGCAAAGTCTTCATAATCATTTGCAGGGAAGGGAAGGTTATGAGCCTTCTTCCCTGCCCTCCCGCCCTCCCAGACAGTCATGTGAATGGGCCCAGCAAATAAGGAGCTGGAGACCAAGGTTTATTCCTGCAAGTGAGTGAAACTAACTGGGTGAGCATTACTTCGTACCCGATTTACTTCACAGTACTGTTCTTACAGTATGACTGAGCATGTGTACCACCTTCAGGTTCTTGAGGGAAGGATGGGATATAACTGTTTATACTCTTTTTTTAAAAACATGGAGATTATCTCAGTCTAGGGGAAATTCATGTTCGAAGCAGCCCTGACTAAGCCAACATAATGACAGTTAATATTCAGTTTCATCTTAACAACTTGCATTGCCTAAAGATACATGAAGGAAACTTCCTTAGAGACAACCAGAGGTAATTCAAAAGCATAAGAAATATAGGTATCCTCCCCATTACATTATTATTATTTTACACAGTCAGACAGGTGTTACTGACTGGTTTGTTTTATCCAGACATCGAGTCCTTCCCAAGGACCTGGGATGCCAGAATTTTATTGTCAGTGTTGTTGCTGTTGTTATAGATATCGTCGCAGAATATAGGCTGTTCCCAGTAAAGCTGCTTTTTGTAATTGGCTGATGGTGATTTCTGTGGCCCCTATGGTGTTGAGGTGCTCTTCAAGGTCTTTTGGAACTGCATCCAGGGCGCCAATTACCACTGGGATGATTTTGGTCTTTTTCTGCCACAGCCTTTCAATTTCAATTTGTAGATCTTTGTATTTGGTGATTTTTTCCATTTCTTTTTCTTCTATTCTGCTATCCCCTGGTATTGCTATGTCAATTATTTTCACTTGTTTTTCTTTCTTCTCGACTACAGTTATATCTGGTGTATTGTGTGGCAGATGTTTGTCTGTTTGTAGTCGGAAGTCCCATAATATTTTTACATCTTCATTTTCTTCAACTTTTTCAATTTTATGGTCCCACCAATTCTTGGCTACAGGTAGCTTGTATTTTTTGCAGATGTTCCAGTGTATCATCCCTGCTACCTTGTCATGCCTTTGTTTGTAGTCAGTGCGATCTTTTTACAACAGCTGATTAGGTGGTCCACGGTTTCATCTGCTTCTTTACAAAGGCGGCACTTGCTGTTGGTGGTTGATTTTTCTACTTTTGCTCTTATTGCATTTGTTCTTAGTGCCTGTTCTTGCGCAGCCAGTATTAAACCCTCTGTTTCTTTCTTCAAGTTGCCATTCTTAAGCCATTGCCAGGTCTTGGTGATGTCTGATTTTCCACATATTGTGCAAATATTGACCATGCTGGGGCTTATTTTTCCATTTTTCTGCTCGGTTCTTGACTTGTTCTTTCTTGTAGGCCTGCTTTGTTTCATTGGTGTTGAATAGTTTCTCGTTATTGACCATTTGAAGTGCATCTTCTTCACTGTCCTTGATATATTCTTCAAGGCTTCTTTTCTCCTCCTCTACTGTTTGATGGACTTGCAGCATTCCTCTTCCACCTGAGCTGCGAGGGAGGTATAGCCTATCGACATCACTGCGGGGGTGCAGAGCATGATTGATGGTCATGATTTTCCTGGTCTTACGATCTAGCGTCTCTAGCTCTGCCTGGGTCCAGTCTATTATTCCTGCAGTGTATCTGATAACAGGTATAGACCAGGTGTTTATGGCTTGTATGGTGTTCCCACCATTGAGTTTGGACTTTAGGATTTTTCTAACTCTCCTGATGTATTCACTTCCAATTTTTCTTTTTACTTCAGTGTGTGCGATGTTCTCAGCCTGGAGAATGCCCAAGTATTTGTAATGCTCTTTCTCTTCTAGGTTCTTGATGTTGCTTCCATTGGGCAGTTCTATTCCTTCTGTTTTTGTTATTTTCCCTCTGTTTATTATTAATGCAGCACACTTGTCTAGTCCAAACTCCATTGCTATATCGCTACTGAATATACAGACAGTGTTTAGCAGTGATTCAATTTCTGACTGGGACTTTCCATACAACTTCAGATCGTCCAAGTACAGCAGATGGTTGATTTTACTGGATATTTTAGATGTTTGGTATCCAAGGCCTGTTTTGTTTAGTATTTGTGAAAGTGGAGTCATGGCGATTACAAACAACAGAGGGGATAGTGAGTCCCCTTGGAAAATGCCTCTTCTAATGCTAACCTGTCCAAGTGTCTCGCCATTGATTGTTAACTGTGTACTCCACATGCTCATTGCTTTTTAAATAAATATCTGAATGTTTTTGCTGATACCAGTTGTTTCTAAACATTTTAGTATCCATGTGTGAGGCAATGAATCGAAGGCTTTCTTGTAGTCAATCCATGCAACACTTAGATTGGTTTTTCTTCTCTTGCAATTTTCTAAAATCATTTTGTCAATCAGCAGCTGGTCTTTTGTGCCTCCGGTGTTCGGGCAATTTCCTTTCTGTTCAACTGGAAGCTGTTGGTTAGTTAATAAGTGTTGCATCACTTCATCTGCTATTATTCCAGTTAATAATTTGAACATGGTTGGCAGACAGGTTATCGGTCTATAATTACTTGGAACTGCACCTTTTGGTGGGTCTTTCATGATGAGATGAATTTACCCAGTTGTTAGCCATTGTCCAATATCACCTCCTTGCAAAATGTGATTGAACTGTTTTGATAGTTGTTTATGAAGGCTTGTTAGGTGTTTAAGCCAAAAGCCATGCAGTTCATCGTCGCCTGGAGCAGTCCAATTTTTAATTTTCTTTGCTCTTTCACTTATTAATTCTGGTGTTATTATTAGATCTTGCATTTGTTGCTTACATTTTTGACCTCTTTCATCCAGCCTGCTTTTTTATTATAATCTATTGGATTGTCCCATAGTTTCCCCCAGAATTGCACTGTTTCTTCTTTATTTGGTGTTTCTAGGTTTCTTGTAGTTTCTCCTTCTATGCTTTGGTAGAAACGTCACTGATTCAACTGGAATTGGAGATTCTGCCTGTGTTGTGTAGTTCTGGCTTTATATCTGCTAATCTTCTTTGACACTGCTGTTATTTGCTGCTTTATTATTTCCAGGACTTCTAACTCTAATTTTCCTTGAATCACGGTGGTATTTTTGGATCAGATACTGTTTGGTGTTTTCATTCTTCAGCTTCTTGTCTTTCATATCTTTCAATTTACTAGCATCTGATCTAAGCCTGGAGATTTTATTTTCTAATCCAATCTTCCATTTAGGTGATGTACTACTTTCTTTTTTTACAGGTCCATTGATCTTATATCCGAGCTCTTGTGTTGTTATTGTTGCTTCACTGTACATTAGTTGGTTTGTTTCTTGCAAATTCTTGGTTGTTATTTCTGCAAGTGCAGCATTGACATCTTTTAATACCTGAGCAAGTTGTTTTTTGGCAACTGTTTTTAGAGCTGGAAGTCGAACCCTGGTGGTTGTTTGGTTCATGTGCTCAGTTATTTTTTGCTTTAGTTCTTGTTGCTTTTCTGTTAAACGGCATTTGGGTTTTTGAGGTGAAGGCAAAGGGGAGGTTGCCTGGTTTTGATTTTGAAACAGTTCAGCAACAGTGGTATCCTCTATTTCCAACAACTCCTCCACCTGCGCCTGAGCAACAGCTTCAGTTGGTGGTAATTCTTCTTCCATATCTTGAGCCTGTGTTGCTCTTTGCAGTTCTTCCAGCTCAACTCCTGTGAATACTTTATTTCTTATTATGTATCTTCTCTGGTCTGCTAGCCTTTGTTCTGTTATTTCTGTATCTGGATGCTTCTCTTTCCAGATTTGGTACATTCTTTCTAAATAACCTCTTCTAGTTGGACTAGACTTGTAATAGCAGATCATTATTTCCTTGCTGGCATTTTTCGTATATTTTTTTCGGTTAAGCGACGTTTCTTCCAGTAACTTTGCTGTCTTCAGCCCTGGTTGCTCAACTGAAGATCCTGATTCCTGTTGCCCACTTGCCACCAGATGTCCAGGGACTCCAGCACCTGGCGCGGTCCTTGTTGACCCGGGCGACAACCGATCCGGTATAGATTTATTAAAGTTACGTCTCACCATATTGTTGATGGGAGAGGCACTCTTTGTCTGGCTCCTCTGGTGAGACCTGTCCAGTATGGTTGGACCTCTGGCATAGCTCTCACCTTCCTCAGAGCACGCAAGCCCCACAACCACGCCAAGGTAGTGCCTCACTGGGGGACATTATTATTTCTTGTTTACACAGTCAGACAGGTGTTATTGACTGGTTTGTTTTATCCAGACATTGAGTCCTTCCCAAGGACCTGGGATGCCAGAATTTTATTGACAATTGTTATAGATATCGTCGCAGAATATAGGCTGTTCCCAGTAAAGCTGCTTTTTGTAATTGGCTGATGGTGATTTCTGTGGCCCCTATGGTGTTGAGGTGCTCTTCAGGGTCTTTTGGAACTGCACCCAGGGCGCCAATTACCACTGGGATTATTTTGGTCTTTTTCTGCCACAGCTTTTCAATTTCAATTTGTAGATCTTTGTATTTGGTGATTTTTTCTATTTCTTTTTCTTCTATTCTACTATTCCCTGGTATTGCTATGTCGATTATTTTCACTTGTTTTTCTTTCTTCTCGACTACAGTGATATCTGGTGTATTGTGTGGCAGATGTTTGTCTGTTTGTAGTCGGAAGTCCCATGATATTTTTACATCTTCATTTTCTTCAACTTTTTCAATCTTATGGTCCCACCAATTTTTGGCTACAGGTAGCTTGTATTTTTTGCAGATGTTCCAGTGTATCATCCCTGCTACCTTGTCATGCCTTTGTTTGTAGTCAGTCTGTGCGATCTTTTTACAACAGCTGATTAGGTGGTCCACTGTTTCATCTGCTTCTTTACATTATTAATTATTATTATTATTACATTTATATCCCACTCTTCCTCCAAGGAGCCCAGAGCAGTGTACTACATACTTGAGTTTCTCTTTCACAACAGCCCTGTGAAGTAGGTTAGGCTGAGAGAGAAGTGACTGGCCCAGAGTCACCCAGCTAGTTTCACAGCTGAATGGAGATTTGAACTCGGGTCTCCCCGGTCCTAATCCAGCACTCTAACCACTACACCACGCTGGCTGAAGTCATGTATGTATGATGTGAGTAACAGATCAAAACAGGGAATTTATTTATTTATTACAAGTATTTATAGGCTGCTCTTCAGATATTTTCTTTTTAGAAACAACCACTGGAACTCCATCTGTTTCAGCTAAAATAATTAAAATAATCAAGCTGTTTCAGCTTATAATTAAAAACAGTTTTTTTAAGGTAAGGAATAAATCTTCTCAACGAATCACAGAGGCCATTCACACAATCAAAAGCTGTGTTCTACCCAGGTTTGGGAGCTGTGTGTGTTGTGTTCCCAGTTTTTGGCTTTGTGGATGCAAGGTAGGAGAAAAACCTGGGTATAAGTGATTGTGTGGAAGCAAAATAGGAGGAAAAGCTACCCTGGTTTTCCTCCTACCTTGCTTCCACACAACTAAAAATTGAGAGCACACAAAGATCCCAAACCTGGGTAGAACACAGTTTTTGATTGTGTGAATGACCTCATGCTGCAACTGCTGTGGGAAAATATCATTCCTAAAACAATCTCTTCTTGGGCATGCCTAAGGGTAATTAAACATCCTCTATCCATTCATAACCATATAGTGACAAGAGGTAGATGAAATAATTACCTTTCAACGGCAGGAAAAATGTATGAAAGCATTGGCTGCCTCTGGTTAAAAATGCAGCCTTTGCCAACAGTCTACCACATAATCCGGAGGTAAAACACTATAGGAAATAGCCTTGCTGTATCTCAGAAATCATTATGAAATGACTGTCGGTAAAAGTGGTCTTTTTAGAAGCAACCACTGGAACTCCATCTGTTTCAGCTAAAATTACTGTCTAAGTGACCCTAGTTTCAACCCTGGAGCTCATTTTAATGTGAAACCCAAAGAAAACCGAGGAAGCACTTTCCTTCACACCACTACCATCATTTTCAATTTTTAAAATCAAGTCTGTTTTAAAAGTGCCTTGTTACATTCATAAGTTTTGAATGTGCATCCTTAAGAGATGGCCTCATCTGTAAAGGAGAAGATCCACTTCATGTGCTCAGCCACAAACATGAGCCTATTGGTGCCTATGAACTAACATGTCACTGCTTGATTGATGTTTTCCTATTACTCTTGCCAGAGTACATTAAGTTAAGCCTTCTTTTCATCTTGGCAAATACTTGGGTCTACAGATGGCCCTCATTTGTAATCCTGAGGAACTAGTGCAACCAAATGATTACATAGGTGCCTGCCTTTACCTATTGAATGGCTGACACAGATAAAGTGAGCTTGTGAGGAGCAGAGCATTGTTAATGCAATTAAAAACAAAGTATGTAAGTAAGTAAATAAGACAGAGTGCAGGATAGCAACAATCTGAACCAGGAAACAATAAGCAAGGATTCAGAGCACCATTTCTCCACCATGCAGCGAGGTGGTTATTGTTGTTACAGCCACAGCAGTGGAATCTATATGGAACTGGATTGCATGAAAGGGCAAATGTGCAATCAGTTTCAGAGACACAAGCCTTCAAAAAAATCTGGTTTGAAGCAGGCTTGTAGCCATAAATGTGGGTGGAAGAGGCATCATATACTAGGGATGTGCAAACAGGTTTGTCGTCGAATGTGTTCGATGTCAAACCGGTTCGGTTCAACGGTTCAAGATTGGACTGAACCACCCCATTTGGTCTGACCCCAGACTGAACACACACACACACACACACACACACACACACACACACACTGGCCCGTTTGGAGGGTTCATGAGTTTGTTTGTTTTTTAATTTAATTTAAAAACAAAAAACAAAACTTAACCCCTCTGGGTGTGTTCTCAGAGGCAGCGGGGGATGGGTTCATGAAGGCTCCCCCTCCCCCTGCCAACCTCCCTTCTGTTCAAAACCAGCCTGTTCTGCCGTTCTTCGGCCTGTTCAGGCTTTTCCCCCTGGCACGGTGGCCATTTCAGAGGCCACCACACTTTTGTGGCCTGGATTTTTGCCTCCTACCTATTTCTCCAACCCAGCTTCTGCTTAGCTCATAATCATTGCTGGCTCCTCCGGCCTTGTTTTTAATTCACCGACTATTAGAAAATAGATCATTTGGTCAAAGATCATAAATAAATACTAAACTAAACTATTAGAAAATGGGGGTGGTGTGCAGCTCCTGAACTAGGGTCATAAACTTAACAGCCGTTTCCCCTTCCAGCTGGCCTATCAGCTCTTTGATCTTGGTGAGCAGTGCCAATCTCCCACAGAGCCTCATCTTGCTACTTTGTAATGTCAGTCCAAAACAAACTGGAGATCATCCATGATTTGATTTTGGATGAAGGAGATGAGCTGCTATGCATTGTGGAGACCTGGATAGGGAAGGCTAGTGGTCCAGTCTGGTCCCAGCTTCTCCCAGCAGGATACTCTGTGGTGGAACAGGTGAGCAGATGTTGAGGGGGAGATGGGGTGGCTGTGGTCTATAAGGACACTAACTCCCTTACCAGGATCCCTGTTGGAGAATTGGCCCATATTGAGTGTCTATACCTAAGCCTAGGGACTAAGGATATAGTGGGACTACTGTTGATGTACGGATCACCCCATTGTTCAGGTGAGTCCCTAACTGAGCTGTCAGACCTAGTTGCAGGGTTGGAATTGGAGTTGTCCAGACTGTTTGTGGTGGGGTAATTCAATGTTCACTATGTGACCTGTTTGTCAGGAGTGGCTCAGGAGTTCATCATAGTGACCATGACGACTATGAACCCATCCCAGGTGGTCTTTGGACGAACACATGTTGCTGGCCACACACTCATTTTGGTCTTTTACTCTGATCAGGTTCTGTGGGTTGGGTCTGCTGTTATTTCCCCACTGTCATATATGGACCACCATCTGGTTAAAGTAGGACTTGTAACCACAACCCACCTCTGTAGGGATGAAGGACCCATTAGGCTGGTCTGCCCAAGAAGGTTATTTGATACAATTGGATTCCAAGAGTTGGTTCTTCCAATGATTCTGTCGATGCTCTGGTGCAAACTTGGAATAATGCACTCACTAGAGCAGTAGACACAATTGCTCCTAAGCATCCTCTCCTACCTGCTTCAAAATTAGCCCTGTATTCAGAAGCTGGTATTTGGAAGCTGAAGCAGCAAGGTAGATGACTAGAGCACAAACGGAGAAAGATTTGACTCAAATTCAATAGGTTACAACATACATAGAGCATATCTGAAGATCTATGCTCTGGCAATTCATGTGGCAAAGAAGCAACTCTTTTCTACCCACATTGAATCTGCAAATTTATATCCTGCTGAGTTGTCTATGATTCTGAGAGGGCTAGTACAAGCTCCCTCCCCCTTGAATTCAAATTTGGAAACATCAGATATCCAGCACAGATATGTGCTGCTTTTAATGATTTTTTCATGGACAAAATCTCTCGTATTCAGGCTAAACTGGATTCTGCCATTAGGGCAGAGTCTGTTGTGGAGATATCCAGCAACAACTCTTATGTGGTCAGACTGGATCAGTTTTAATCTGTGACTCCTGAGGATGTGGACAAGCTGTTTTGGACTGTATGTTCTACCACCTGTTCTCTTGACACTTATCCAACTTGTCTTATTTTATCTACAGATTATCAGAGAGGGTCTGGTAAGCATCATAAATGCTTGTCTGAGGGAGGATAGGAGCATAAATGCTTGTCTTAAGGAGGCTATCATTAGACCATACTGGGAAAAACCCTACATTGGACTCCTCAGAGTTAGGCAACTATAAGCCCGTCTCTAATCTCCCATGGTTGGGCAAGGTGATTGAGAGGCTGGTGGCCTCTCAGCTCCCGACTGTTCTGGAGGAAATTGGTTATCAAGACCCATTTCAAACTGGCTTTCGGGTGGGCTATGGGGTTGAGACACTATGGGGTGTCTCTGAAGCTTCCAATTAGGTATTGATAGAGGGAGTGTGACTCTGCTGATTCTTTTGGATCTCTCAGCAGATTTCAATACCATCAACCATGGTATACTTCTGGGTTGCCTGTGGGAAGTGGGATTAGGCAGCACTGTTCTACAGTAGGCATGTGCACAAAAACAGCTTGCCCAGTTCGGTTCGAGTCCAGACCAGACTTAAACTGAACATGTTCAGTTTTGTGCACACCTGAAACCACCCCCACCACCCCCGGTTCAATTCAAGTTCAAGCTGCTCCAAGGTTTAAAAAGTTTTTTTAAAAAATTAAGCTCACTGCCAGGCCTGTGGTAATTTTGCTGCCTCTGGGGGGTGCTGTCGCAGTGTGGGGATGTGTGTCTCTGAAGCTTCCCCTCCCCCTGCTGACCTCCCCCTAGTATTTTATGGGTCGGTTCAGCACATTTTCGGGCCTTTCCGGCCCTCTCCCAGCTTGCGGTGGCCATTTTGAAGGCTGCTGCACATGCACACGGGCTATTTGCATTCCCAGGCGCATGTTCAGAGGCCTTCAAAATGGCCACTTTGAGCCAGGAGAGAGCCGGAAAGGTATTGATTGTGGGAGATCAACACCTGAGAGATGGTTTAGATCTGCCTGTTCTCAATAGGGTTACATTTCCTCTGAAAGATCAGGTACATAGATTGGGAGTACTCCTGGATCCAAAACTCTCTCTGGTTTCTCAGGTTGAGGCAGTGGCCAGGAGTGCTTTTTATCAGCTTCATCTGATACATCAGCTATGCCCAGTTCTGGAGGCTTGTCTATTGTAATGCACTCTATGTGGGGCAGGTACAGAATGGTACATAACTGGTACAGAATGCGGCAGCCAGGTTGAACTCTGGGATAACTGTAAAGGACCATATAACACTGATTCTGAAAAAATTGCATTGGCTGCCAATAGGTTTCCGAGTGAAATACAAAATGCTGGTCATTACCTATAAAGCCCTGAGCGTCTTAGGTCCAGGGTATTTAAGAGACGGCCTTCTCTGTCATGAACCCTGCCACCTATTAAGAAGGTCCGGTTATGGTTGTTGCCAGCTCATCTGGTGGCAACTCAGGGCTGGGTCTTCTCTGTGGCTGCCTCAGAGAACTGCACTCCCTGTCAAAATAAGAGCTTCTCCATCTATGATGGAGATGGAATTTTTTTAATGACCCTTAAAACACACCTGTTTTCTCAGGCTTTTAATTAAAATTAATTTTAGACTGTTTTTAGCCCCTGTTTTTAGTCCATGAGCCCCTGGTGGTGCAGTGGTAAAACTGCCGCCCTGTAACCAGAAGGTTACAAGTTCGATCCTGACCAGGGGCTCAAGGCTGACTCAGCCTTCCATCCTTCCGAGGTCGGTAAAATGAGTACCCAGAATGTTGGGGGCAATATGCTAAATCATTGTAAACCGCTTAGAGAGCTTCCGGCTATAGAGCGGTATATAAATGTAAGTGCTATTGCTATTGCTATTGCTATTTATCCTGTGAAATTATTTTAATTGTTTCACTCTGTGAATTGTTTTTATTCTGTGATAGTATTTTAATTTTTTATTTTTATTTTGTAATTTGGATTGTATACCCTGCCTATATATCAGGCTGTATATAAATATGATAAATAAATAATAAAGAAATAATACATAATAAACCTATATGTGCTGGTCTTTAGTCTCCATATTTTAATATGTTGTTTTATAAATACTGTTTTAGATTGCTTCAGTTTGTACATAACTCTGATAAACATGGGGTAAAAATTATCTGAAATTAAAAAAAATAGTATAATGAGGGAAAACCAAAGCAGTGCTTTACTTGGGAGTGGAGCTGTGATGAGGTCTGTACTTCGAATAACCCTTTCCAACAGCTGTGTCACTCTGTGTGTGTGTGAGTGTGTGTGTGTGTGTGTGTTTCCACTGGTAAAAAGGGTTTTTTCTTTTTTTCTTCAAAAAAGAAAAGAGGTATGGGATCATTCTGGAAGAAAAAGGGCTATAGAAGGCTAAAGCTAATCCAGTCTGTAGCTAGAACTACCTGATCTCTGTTATGGAGGCCCTTGCAAAATGAAAGAATTTGTAAAGTATGTACAGTATAAGAGTACATAAGGTGAACACCTGCATGTCTAAAGACATGAATGTATCTAACCTTTTATTTAATACTCTTCTAGTTTCTTAGGTCCATACTTCCATCTCAGAACTTTACAGATTCATATGACATCTGTTTTTCAGAAATATGAATTATGAATGAAATGGAGGCTGTGTCAAGTTCTAGCTAAACTCTTAGGACAGGCAATGAATCCAAAAGAAAAAAGCCTTTCTCTGCTTGAAAATCCTTTTGTGCCAACAGAAAGAATGCAATGAAATAAAATATTAATCAAAGGACCTGCCTAATCCTCAACCTTTCCGATTGCAATTGAAAATACAACTGAAATGAACTGGCCATTCATGTTGGGTACCTCTGTTTTCCCTGCATTAGCCTTTCACAAAGGACTCAAGCGAGGGAGGGGCATATAGATACACTATGCTGGATCCTCCAGGTTTCCCCCTCCCCTCCCCTCCCCACAAAAAAACACCATAACATATGCCACAGATGGGCCAGGGCAGCTTCCTTTTGATTAGCTAGCCATCTGTGCTGTTTATTTCCATTGTTGCTCACCTCCGTTGATTAAATTCTAACAATAAGCACATTTTCATTTGGTGAGACTGTTGTGGGGGGGGATGCAACTGTGCATCTAAGTATGGGCTAAGACAATTCATAGATTATGCTGCCCCCCTCCCCTGTACCTTAGGCTGTCATCCTTCATTTGGCTGTCAGATCTTCATCTCACACATTTGTCTGTTCTTCCCTGGTGGCTCCACCTAGCTGAACTTCCTTTTTGTAGAGTTAGTCAAAGGCTCAGGTGTTGTCCTGAAGCCACCTGCAGCACATATGGAGAGCAGACTCTCTCCCCCAGCCTAGGATTACTTCCTTACAAGTGGTGGTGAGTTCACTCCTTGACACTCCTGTCGTGCAGGAATGGGGTTGGTAAGGGCTTACACAGAGATGGTTCATTCCTTTGTGTCCTGGTGCCTTTCTTAGATTGGAGTTCCTTGTCTGTTTGCCTCTTCTCTCTATAAAGACAGAGAAAGTAAAAGCTTTTATTAAATTGCTGCCTTCATCTTGCTTTTGACACAATCCTGAATATTTGTTCCACTGAGAATGAAACATCATACATTGCCTCTATGCACCCTGGCAGTCTGAGAACTGATGTAAGAAGTACTGTCAGCTAAGTGTTGGAGACATGTTCCAGTTATCCTTGTATCCTTAAGACTTCTGCATGGTAGCAGTTCTGTATTAGAAAGTAATATTAGCCATATCTGCAAGTTGGGACAGGTTCACCCTTGGAACTATTGCCAATGCACTGCTTGTGCCATGGTATTGTGCTCTCACGGGACTGTCTGCCTGCTCTTTGTCTTTCTCCCACAGGAAGACAGCATCTCTCTGATGATTTCGACACAGACACACTTTCAAACAAGCAGTTGATTTATGTTATCCTCCATGTGTTTTGCTGTGGTATAGCCCTCTCCGTATAGTGCCAAAAAGCACACATTTGAGTTGGTTCTCAGGTACTATTATAATGAGCTGAAATTGTTTGCACTGTATGTATGTATGTATTTAAAGGTTTAATATGCCACCCAATCCACAGACTCAGGGCAGTGTACAAAACAAGAACAGCATCTGAGAATTTAAAATATTTTTTAAAAAAGAATTAAAGGGCAAATGCCTAGCAGAAAAGAAATGTCTTCAATAAGGTTTTAAAAGGGAGAAGGCAGAATTCCAAAGTGAAGGGGCAGCAACAGAGGAAAGCCCCTCCATGGGCTCTAGTATTATGGACCTCTCTGAAACCAGGGACCGAAAGAAGGGCAACCTGAGAAGATCTCACAGGACGGGACGGGACTGTCTGGAGAGGCGGTCCTGAAGGTAAACAGGTGCTAAGCCTTACACACATTGTAGTACACACAGTATTTGTAACACGTGGGTTCTTGAGGGCACAAACAGCAATTGAACTCACAAGAATGTAAGAATATAAAACAGGTATATTTTTGCAAATATGCATTAGCAGAAACATTTCAACATGCAACTGAATATATTATTCCCCTCCCACATATTTCTTGCCCCACTTCCTGCTCTGTCTCTAAAGCAGAGGTCACACGCGGCTGCCAGCACAAATCACAGTCACACTCAGCCGCCTGGCGCACCATGGGCTGGCGGCGTGGCATGGTGACCACACCACCTGGGGCAGACTAAAGAGGATTTGGGGCACGCCAGGGGGTGTGGAGGCCCTAGACGTCCACCCAGAAGTCAAGGGGAACAGCACCTCTGCTTACAATACAGTTATCAGCTAGCTTATGTACAAATTGGTTCTTCTCTTAACACTGATTCCAAACATAGGTGTCTCTGGTGTTTAGGTTTAATTTCCTGGCTGGTGCTTCCACTGTCCCAGTATCCCCTGTAAACCAAGCTGCCTTCATTGTTGGGCATCCCAAGGCAAAGAGAGCATCTCATCAGGCTACCCCAAAAGGCTCCAAACCAACAGATTTTATGTAAAGCAGCTGGGGTTGTGCAAACTCAGCCAGTTAAAAGAAGCCAAAATCCTGCTAAGATTCCAGCTGTTTGGTGGGGAAAGCAAGGTGTGCGTGTGAGGGATCACTATCTAGGCCTGCTTACTCCCCTTCCTGAAAAGCTGATTGGCAAGATTCTTCCAGCTTTGTTTACCAGCCTATGCCTATTCAGCCAAAGGAGCTGAATGAGGCAGAGGAAACTCCCACACAAACCCAACTGCAGCTGTGGTTCCTCTTGTAGCCAGGGACAGGAATGCAGAGGCCTGCTTCCACATGCATCTAGCCACTAACCAAACTGGGGCAAAGCTATGAAAGCATATGTTAACAACCAAACATTATTCTTACGTGCACACATAGGGAATGCCATAGAATCCAGATCTAACAAAAGATTGCTTCCCAATGCCTCATAGTAATGATTTCTCTGTATCATGTGAAGAAGATCTCAGCCCTCCTTCAATGGCATCCTTTCTCTTGGGTCATCAGAACTTTTTCATCACCTGTAAGGGGAAACAAATGATCGAGAGATGGATGACCTTGGGCACCTTTGCATAGCACTTCTTTTCACCTGCCAGACAATGAAACAGCAAAACAAAGCAAGCTGTTTGTTTGTTTCTAATCAATCAAACTTTGCTAACAGTGTGAGACAAGCTTTATCTAGCACTGCTGTTAAGATAAGGTGTAGCTGGTTCACTGCTAGATTCCTACCCTACAATATTTCAGAGATGGAAACAGTGATGCTTTAGTGAAGGGCTGCTCAATTTTGGTCCTCCTGCAGATGTTGGCCTACAGTTCCCAAAATCCCTGGCTATTGACTGCTGTGGCTGGGGATTATGGGAGTTGCAGCTCCAAAACTGCTAGAGGGCATAAGTTGAACAGCCCTGCTTTAGGGTATTGAAGTTACTCCCCTATTCTCATACCAAGTATCATAGCTTGAGGACCCCCACCCATACAGTTGAAAGGTTTTCCCCACCCTGCATATCTGTTTACCCTGTAGCAGAGTAATCCATTGTATCAATTTACTCTGTGATAGTCTGTCCAGCACTGACTTGTGAGGAGAGGTAATGTATGTAGTACTTTGCCTTTTTATTAATACACTAGTATGTGTAAGCCCGTTGTAATAACGGGCTCTAGTGGGGGGGGGGGTTCCCGCTGCCGCCTCACCTGCCTCGGGCGCACTCCTTGGGCTGACACCTCCGCCGCCGCCTCGGGCGCTCTCTCCGCCCGTTGTTTCTTGTGGCGGCGGCCGCCGCCATCGGAGCCAGTCGCCCCGCCACGGCCTCCTTGGCCCGCACTCCTTTGGCCGAGGCCGCGGCTCTGCCGCCGCCTCGGCCGCACTCTCCGCCCGCCGCTTCTGCTCCTTCTGGTCTCCCGTGGCGGCCGCCGCCGCCATCGGGGCCAGTCGCCCACCGGCGGCCGGGTCCAACATGGCCGCCCATCTCCGCGCATGCCCAGAACGGGCGAAAAAGACACGGGCGGCACGGACGCACGCCCAAGGCTTTTATGGGTAAGGATCATGGATTGCTGGACTTGACCTTATTGCAAAAAAAAATTCTACTCGAAGTGAGGGGGCAGAGGGGCAAAAGGTTTTGCAAAATTACCCCACCCCCATAGCTTACTTTTGTCTTGCTACTATGACCTCCTCCTCTGGCGACAGTGGTGATGGAGTTCCTGGGAGTCCTAGCAGCTGGTGGGTGCCATTTTTCTTCACAACAAGCTGCTGAGTGAAGGCAGGAAGCACTGCTCTCCTGGCTTCATTATAATGCCACATGAGCCTCTATCCACTGTTGACTTGGGCATTCTATAATATTTCAAGTTTTCCAATTCATTAATCATTTTAATATTTACATAATTTAAAAGTATATATGTCATAAAATATTTAAATACTTTTTCAAGTTTTCCACATCTGTCTTTCATAATTATTACTTTTTAAAAATACAGCTTGATTGATACAAAACTGAACCCATTAAGTAGACTTATTAATCTAAAAATGTTATTATCAACATCCAACAATGAGATTGGTCCGTAAGACCATAATATTTTGTGTCGTTAGGATGAGATCCTCTCCTCAAAGAGTTGTTGTTCTCCTTTTATAAACCCTCATTCGTTAAGATCAAGTGAACATTTCCTAATATATTGTTATATTTTTATAATATATTATTTTTAAACCATCTGGCCTGGGAGTCTGGTTATTATTTAATTGCTACAACATTTTGAAGTTGTAGAAGCTTTCTAACTCTTTGACAAGTTTTGGGATGTCAGTTCCCGGCAGAAATTCCTGTATCTTTCCTGGTTCAGGAAACTCAGTTGTTTATAAATTCTGATAATATTTCTTGAGTGTCCCACATTTGACCCCACAGTATAATACTATGACATGGCACTCAGGTATTCGCCACAGAAAGATGCCAAAGGTTGCTGCTGCTGCTATAGGGCTATGGCTGGAATCTAGGCCAGGATTGGGGAGGCCAGAGAAAACAGACTCCTGCAGCCTGACAGAAAGCATTGCCAGGTCCACCACTTCAGAAAAGCACAGGTAGGGGATGGGAGAGAGTGGTGGGAGGGTCGCTTGTGTGGTAGAAGGGCAATGCCCCACCTGCCCTTAGTGAGGAGCCTCCACTGGCATCCCTGCTCCCCCAAAGGTGAAATAGGAACAGTGGCCAACATACAGCAGATCCAAAACTGGCATTCCCAACCTGCTGGTGCTGCTGTGTATGTGAAAGGCAGCTTCATCAGTTTTGTGGGGATGGACAGTTGTGCAACTACCTAAAAAAGCACACAGGCATTTCTACAGCACGGGTTCCTTTGAAGCAGCACTGCAGAAGTGCCCACATGCAGAACTGCCCACCTCCGCAACACCACAAGGGCTGCTTTCCACGATCAGAGCATCCCAGGTGGGACAGAAGTGCTCATGTTGGATTGAACAGCATGTTGGCCACTGTTTTACAGGGACAGGTAGGTATGAGAAATCAGGAGTGTCCCTGGTACACAGGAATATTTGGAGTATATGCACACATTTTTAAATGTCTTTAAAGACATTTAAAACAATAAAGATTAAGTTGGCGACTGGCAGTCTAATCCTCCTCCATACGAAAAAGTGAGAGTCTTGAAAATATTCCCATCAGTCCAATCCTTTGAGTGGATGTGCAGGATGGAGAAATACCCTGTATCCTTTGACTGTGCTCTGTTTATAAAGCTGTGGATTATTGTGGACAGGGTGGGGCAGGGGGCGACCAGTAGGTAAGCAGGAAACTCAGAGGGAAAAGTCTTAAGAGGGAGCCAAGAGAGGTGAAGTAGGTTTGTGTTGACATCCTGAAGAGCATGGTTGTTAAGCAAATTATGTTCTCAAGCAAGATACACTTATTGTCAAATCAATGGATTTGAATCAGTGACTTGGAAAGGTTTAAATAAAGGAACACAGGCATTGAGAAGTACTGTGCTTAATGGTGTTTTGGTGATTTCACCCAGAGTTGATCTCAATATAGATAGGAGTCTGTTCTATAACATATAACAGGCCCTTCCTTAATTGTCAACCTTATTTGCATCCTATAAGCAAGACTAGAGCTGACTGAACTCTTTCCCCCAAAAACGCATTCAGCTCAGGACTGAGGCACTCTTTCAAGGCAACGGGGAAGGTTTGCCCTAAGTGATGCTTGAACTATTTTAGAGGATAAGAGAAAGGCATCAACTTGCCTTACAGTTTTTCCAGCATCTCCCCCATAGCAATGAATTAATATGAGAGCTCAGGATTGATTTGTTCTCCAGAATTCAAATTGGCAAGCTTCGTAGTTAGCTGTACTTTTCTATTTACACATACAGTACACAGATCACAGAAATCCACAAAAGGTTGAAGGTAGGATAACTGCTACAGTCATGTATTTCCTTCCAGTAAGAATATCGGCCTGTGATTCATATATGGAAAGAATAATAGCCATAAAATAAGTTCAGATGATATCCTTCCATGGACAAATGCCAGTTGCTTAAATAAAATTGCAAGCTTTTGAATCATACATAATACATTCTTTATGAGGCATAGGTGGCCAGACCAAAATTAAAACACTGATTTTGAGTTCTTAGGGCTGATTCTCCTGTTACAGCTCTCACAGAAGAGGCTACTAGAAACACTGCAAAGGAGAGGCTATAACACTGCAAGCTGCTTACTGCATGGATCTGCAAAGAGAGGCCACTGATGGTTCAGCCTTTAGACGCTCCATGCTGGGGCTTTCCAAAGCTTGTGGCCACTGTATAAACCTACTGACTTTGCTCCCAACTTTATTTATCAGGTGTTTCCCCCACCCACCCACTCAGCAGCTCTCAATTCTAGAAAGAGAGAGGCTGGGACTCAAGAGCCAATCATCTGATTAAAAAAACCCATTCCCCCAGTCCTTGATGTGCAGAGATGCTCTGTAGTTAGTGAGAGGTAAAAGGAATGCACTCTACACCTGCTGAGAGGTATTCTCCAGTATTATTTACTCATTCATTCTCTTGCCTTTGAAGTATATAGCAAATAAGTCACAGAGGGCCATTGAGGGCTCCTCAAGATCCCCTTTATGGACAGATTGAAGAAAGCTTTTAACCATCTGGAAAATGCCACTGGAAAACACAAGGCAGATGCAATGGCAGCAGAGGAATGCCCTTTCTGTTCTCTGCCAACATCACTGCCATGAAATGGGCCTTCATATGAGCTGTGGCTTGTATCATAAGCATTTTGCCAACTCTGTTCCAACCTTCATCAGCTGCCTCTTTGTTTGTTTGTTTGTTTATTAGATTTCTATACTGCCCTTCCAAAAATGGCTCAGAGCAGCTTACACAGAGAAATAATAAATAAATAAGATGGATGGATCTTTGCCTGTAACTCTCTGGTATACCAAGGCACCTAGGAGTAATTGTGTCTATTGTTCTATTCCAAAGACCAATTTGGACTTCAAACAGGAAGGCTTGCTGTATCCCCTGAAAACTCCTCATGTGCATCCTGAAACACAACAGAGAGGTCATTCACACAATCAAAAACTGTGTTCTACCCAGGTTTGAGAGCTGTGTGTGCTTCCAATTTTTGGTTGTGTGGAAGCAAGTTAAGAGGAAAAGCTACCCAGGTTTTCTTCCTACCTTGCCTCCACACAACTAAAAATTGGGAACACATACAGCTCCCAAACCTGGGTAGAACACATAGTTTTCGTTTGTGTGAATGACCTCAGAATTTTTCAGCTTGTAGGGTGGATAACCTTAATTGGTTCCTTACTCCTGCAAAGGACAGAAGGTGCTGCAACTCTAAGCTTCACCATATAGCGATTTTCTATGCCAAGGAAATTGTCACAAAGACTTCTGCCTACAAATTACTCTTCTCTTACTGTGAACAAAACACCAAATGTAGGGCTGTTCCTGACACATTTGTTGATCCAGGTACAGTATATATTAGGACCAGCATTATGAACATACTTGCCAACATGTCCCTATTTTCCCAGCCAGGTGAATGGGAAAATAGGGACATATTAGCAGGTATGTATGAAGTCTTGAGCAGTCCCTTCAAGAGAGGTCTCAGTGTGAATGCTAAACTCTGCCACTATTGTTGCAGAATCGGTTTGGGGTGGTGGGGGTGGGGTATGTCCAACTCTGTCTGTATGGTTAACTTGGATCAGTTTCTATTTGTGATTCCGTGCTTAGAGCAGTACGGCCTACCACCTGTTCCTTTGATCCTCACCCAGCTTGGTTTATAGCATCTATCAGGGAGTTTATCAAAGACGGCCTGGGGAATATCATAAACACTTCACTGGGGCGGGGGGGGGGGGCAGCATGCCTCCATGTTTATATGACACACTTATTAGACCACCTCTTAAGATGCCTGCATTAGACAATCAGAAATGAGTAATTATGGGCTGGTCTCTAACCTCCTATCTTTGGGCAAAGCAATTGAGAGGGCAGTGGCCTCCCAGCTCTAGGCAACCTTACAGGAAACAGATTATCTGGACCCATTTCAAACTGGCTTTCAGGTGAGCTATGAGGTGGTCCTGGTCATCCTGGTGGATTATTTTAATATAGAAACAGGCAGAGGGAATGTGACTCTGCTGGTCCTTTTGGATCTCTTGGCAGCTTTCATTACCATTGACCATGGTATCCTTCTGGGGGAGTTGGAAGCAGAGGCACCTTTACCCCTGGACTTCCAGGCCGAAGTCTAGGGCATCCACAGCCCCTGCCCCCCCAATCCTATTTAGTCTGTTCCAGGTGGTGTGGTCGCCCGGCTGAGCATGATGATGCTTTACAGGAGAGGCCTCCAAAGGCCTTTAGGTCCAGGCTCCAAAATTACCTAGGTGCACCTCTGGTTGGGAGTATGAGGCACCGCTTTGCAGCAGGTCTGTTCCTATATCTCAGGCTGATTCCAGATGGCATTGTGTTGCTTGAAGACTATTGCTCCTCAAAATGAGAATTTTTTAATGGAGTCCCACAGGGATCCATCCTGTCTCTTTAACACTAACAAGAAACCGCTGGGGGAGATCATCAGAAGATTTGGTTCTGATGTTGTTAGTACTCTGATGAGACACAAATCTATTTCTCTGTGTCAGCTGCATCAGGAAGTGGCATGGTTACACTAAGTTTCAGGCAGTAATAGGTTGAATGAGTGGTAATAAATTGAAACTGAATCCAAACAAAATGGAGGTGCTTATTGTGGGAGGATCAATATTAAGGAGATGGGTTAGATCTGTCTGTTCTGGATGCAATTACACTTCTCCAGAATGAACAGCTACACAGTCTGGGAGTACTTTACTTCAGAGAGTAATCCTCTCTCTGGTACCTCAGATTGAGGCAGTGTCCAGGAATGCTTTTTATCAACTTTGGCTGATAAATCAGCAACATCCATTTCTAGAGGAGAATGACCTTAAAATAGTCATGCACATGCTGGTAACCTCTAGCCTTGACTATTGTAATGTGATCTATATAAGGCTGCCTTTGTTTGTAATCTGGAAACTCCAGCTAGTGCTAAATTCGGCAGCCAGGTTGATCTCCAGAATAACTCGGAGAGACACCACATTACTCCTACTTTAAAAGCAATACACTGGCTGCTGATATGTTTCCAGGCAAAATACAAAGTGTTGGTGGTTATCTATAATGCTCTAAATGGCTTAGGCCTGTGGAATTTAAGAGAACACCTTCTTCTGCCACCCAAGACCCACCACATATTAAGATCATCTGGGGAGGTCTGCCCAAAGTTGTTGCCAGCTTGTCTGATGGCAACTCAGGGTTGGGCCTCCTCTATAGCTGTCCCTGAGCTTTGGAACACGCTCCCTGCTAGACTAAGAAGCTTACTAGCATTGGTGGCTTTTCTGAAGGCCCTAAAACCATATCTTTCTAACTAGGCTTTCAGCTGATGTTTTGTTTGTAATTGTTTTCAATTGTTTTAATTGGTTTTAATTGTCTTAATTGTTTTCAACAGTTAATTCTTTCTTTTGTTGTAAACTGCCATGAGATTTTATAATTTGGTGGCATTAAAAATGCAATGAATAAATCCTCCAGTACTAACAGTCTGGGAGGTCCTCAATAGTATTTCCAAGATCACCTTAGTAAGCTAAATTAGAGAGTCTAGTAGGCAACAGAGTAGACCGTGCGCACCAACACACACACTCACCTATTCTGTCCTTAGAAGCTAACATAAATGGATCGAGTAAAAGTAGTTCTCTGGTTCATGGAAATTCTAGTGATAGGGTGGAATTGTTTTTAAAATCACCGCAATTGCACTTCCAAGGCTGAAGCTAGATTAGGTCCCTGGACAGGCTTTCACAATGACGGGTGTGTTCACCTCTTCCAGTCAGGTCCACATAATACAAATCAGGTCATTTGCCTCATCTAGGATTAAAACCTGAGTGGCAGATGTCTTGTTAATGACTGATCTGACATTACACAGCAGGGGCGGTTTAATACTTCCAGGGCTGGGCACTGGCAACTGAAAAAGATGCCGGGTTTGAGCCTTGGTGAGTCTTGGCACATTTTGTCTTGCCCCTGCGTAGGCCTATGTCAATGTAACCTCAAGCATGACCAAGCCTGTTCAAAAATGTAAATCTCTGGATATGTCCTCATGTGGAATCTGCGAAGATTCTAGATATCCAGGAACACAGCAGGCCACATTTCTGGTCTTCTGCACAGAAGAAATGAATAATGAGGGGATTTTCCATTAGTTCCTTACTTGTTGGGGAAGGGAGCTCCTCTCAGTACAGCCCTGGAGAGGACAGGAACCTTTTCTGCAGTTAAACTGAGGTTAATAACAATACTTAGTACATAAAGTACTTTCCCCTCAATGCTCAAAACACTTATCAGTAATCCTTACTGTGCTCGAGAAGGTTCATCTTCATTATCCTTATTTTGCAGATGAGGGCTGAAGCCAAGAGGGTGGCTTGCCTAAACCTAAGGCTGCCCATGACTGAACTGAGACTAGAATGAGAATATTATTTGGCTTATAGGCCATACTCTTAACAAGCACAGCACGCATGCTTCCAGGGTAGAAATCTATTCTTGCAACATTAAGTCCAAGATTCCTGGGCTTTTCGTCCAACATTTTAAATTGTCTATGCTTTAAATTGCTTACATTCAAAAGACAAAAGCAGGGTTTTAAACACTGTGTTTCCTAGATATGATTAAACCTTGCAAGGATTTTCAGAACATTAACCTTCTCCCTTCTGTTTTCTTGATTGATTATACTAAAGGTTGCCCTGATGTGGAGGAAGAATCTGGATTACAACAGAAGGTCCACCTACTGGTCCGTATTCTGGGAATTGTCACTTTCGTGACTCCTGTGCCGCATCCCCTCCAGACTCTACACTCCAATAACAGTGGCAGCCCTACAGGGGGCACAGAAGCATGACATTCATCAGATGACATTCAAGCAGCCCACTGTCCAACAATCCTATACCATAAAATGGTTAGGTGTGCGGCCGTGCTGCCCGTGTCTTTTTGGGCAGTTCTGAGCATGCGCGGAGCGCATGCGCAGAACTGCCAAAAAAGATACGGCCGCCCAGATAGGGGCGGCCATGTTGTATCTGAGCAGGGAAATGCGGCGGCGGCAGGAGGGACTGGCTCCGCTGGCGGCAGCCACCGCCACGCCGAGAAGCCTGGTTCCGCTGGCGGCGGCCGAAAAGACTGGCCCCGCTGGCGGCAGCCGAGAGGACTGGCCCCGCTGGCGGTGGCCGAGAAGCCTGGTTCTGCTGGCGGCAGCCGCCGCCGAGAAGACTGGCCCCGCTGGCGGCGGCCGACGCCAAGAACACTGGCCCCGCTGGCAGCCCAAGGTGAGGCCAAAAGCAGCACTCCCCCACTAGAGCCCGTTATTAAAATGGGCTTACAAATACTAGTTGCCTATATTCTTCTTGCAAGCAATGATGTGTATACTACTCTGCAACGTTTGCTTGGGTGATAAAGAAAATTCAAGGAGAGCACATAAAAAATCACGGGGTTCTTTCAGTTTCTGGTCATCATATGTGATATCACATGTCAGTTTAGAGCAGAAGTTCCTAACTTGTGGTTCCCGGATCTTACTGGACCACAACTTCCATGAACCCCAGCCACAATGGTCAAGGGGACCACAGTCAAGCCACAATGGTCAAGGGGATGATGGGTCTTGTAGTCTAACAACATCTAGGGACCCAAGGTTGGGAACTCCTGATTTAGATGTATGTTTGTGTTCTAAATACTTGGTTCTAATTCTTGTTGATACTTTATTGTCCATGTTATTTGTTCTTAACTAGTAAGGGTGGTATTTGTTTGCTTGTTCTGTATATATTAGATTTCTGCTTTTTTTGTTTCTGAAGTGCAGTGGCTTTTGGTCATAAACAAAAAAATAAAGTTTGTACACTAACCACTATTCTGTATGTCTGTCTGATAGGTATAACACTGCCTGCTAGCATCACATGCTGCTGTGTTTGCTTCAAGGTGGGAAATGTACTACTACTACTACTACTACTACTACTATTTCCATACTGCTTTTCAACAGCAACATCCGCAAAGTGTTTTACATATAATTATTCCTTGTCCTCAAGGGTCAGGTGAATGCCTATCCTCCGAAATTGTTCCCTGTCAAAGGGCTCACAGTCTAAAAACACATTAGACACCAGCACCAGCCACCGGAGGGATGCTGTGCTGCAGTTGAATAGGGTCAGTGGCTCTCCCTCTGCTAAATAAAAACATAATCATCACTTTGAAAGGTGCCTCTTTGCCTAGTTAGCAGGGGTTATCCTACATATCAAATGATTCATGATATACATGTCAAAAAGACTTTGACAACTCTTGCGGTCAGATTTCAAGGAAGTAGTTTATTCGCTTGACTTCCTCTCTCAAAGATGGAAAAGTATGGGGGAAAGTTTGTTTTTAGAGAAGGAGGGGAGATTGTATTGATAGCTTTTTTCATATTTTCTCAAAGTGGGCCACCAACTTCCCCAAGAGTTTTTACACAGAAGAGAAACATTGAAACATGCCGTGGCCTCTGCTTCCATTTCCAAACTGTTACCCAATATATTTGGCCACTACCAGTTAGCCATGTGGCATCTGCTGTTTTTTGTAGAGAGGCCCAGCTGTGTTAGCATACTGTGCCAAGGGGCACGGGACCGTATCCTAGAGCGATGACAACAACCATTTAAAAACACAAGGACCTTTTAAGGTCCTGCCATTGAAATAAAAAAGCAAAAGCCTGGGCTGTGAGCCCATGGAAATCAATGCCAGGCTGTACAGTCAGCCAGAAACCTCCTTGTAACTGGCGGCATTTATAGCCTAATTGGTCTGCATAGCTGACAGCTGTCACTTGAGCAGAATTTGAAATCGGGCCCCTGTCCTGCTGAAAAATGGACTTGGAATGGTTCCACTGTGTTCCATTTCAGTTTGGGTGGCCACATGGATTGCTCTTCTCAAATGAAGCTACAAGAATTAGCCAACACTTCTCAGGTTCTTTAAAGACAACTTAATTATACAGCACAGTTCTGTCCAGGTTTTGTACAGTAAAGCAATGCTTCTATTGGGTCAACAGTGATCTCATTACATAGACATACATTCCTGTGTAAGAAAATGGATGGCGAGTCAAGTGACTTTTTTTTATATGCCAAAAGGAATGACACATTGATCAAAGATATCACACAGGTAGAAGAAATGAGAATGAGTATTTAACATGACATTTGGGTCATTTCTGGCTCAGAATGTCCTAGTCAGGTGGCCCTCATATATGCACATTGAATACACATCCATTTCACATCCATAATACCCAATCTAGTGTGTGATACATGTGGTGAAGCCTGTTGCATGCACAGATGTCAGAAGCTGGACTGGGAAACTAGAGTGGGATCAAAGGCCGAGCTCCATGGTTTTTGGATTATCAGGTTGTTATCTATAACTCAGAAATCACAGAGCTGGGCCTTTGATCCCACTCTAGTGCCCCAATCCAGCTTCTGACATCTGTGCATGCAACAGGCTTCACCACATGTATTATGTACTAGATTGGGTATCATGGATGTGAAATGAATTTGTATTCAGTGTACATCCAAATGAAAATCCAGATGAAAAGGGGGTATTCCATATTGCTCTGTGCTGCATTATATTGCTTTGAATGGGATGCGTGTTCTCATGTATATCCTCATTCATATTCCTGCATAACTAGAAGCACATTAAGAGTGTACATGGAACTGGAGTTGGATTAGAGCCTAAATGTATACATTGAGGGTTTCTTACAAGACAGATGCCTAACAAATTGTATTCTGATATTTCTCCTGTAGACTCAGCACCATGCCTGACTTTGATTTCATGGCAGGTGTAGGTTGTTTGATGTACAGCACAATAGAGATTCTATTGTGCTGTACATCAAACAACCTACACCTGCCATGAAATCAAAGTCAGGCATGGTGCTGAGTCTACAGGAGAAATATCAGAATACAATTGACCTATGCAGTACAGTTTATGTTGTTGTTATTATTATTATCTCTTGTTTACACAGTCGGACAGGTGTTATTGACTGGTTTGTTTTATCCAGACATCGAGTCCTTCCCAAGGACCTGGGATGCCAGAATTTTATTGTCAATTGTTATAGATATCGTCGCAGAATATAGGATGTTCCCAGTAAAGCTGCTTTTTGTAATTGGCTGATGGTGATTTCTGTGGCCCCTATGGTGTTGAGGTGCTCTTCAAGGTCTTTTGGAACTGAACCCAGGGCACCAATTACCACTGGGATTATTTTGGTCTTTTTCTGCCACAGCCTTTCAATTTCAATTTGTAGATCTTTGTATTTGGTGATTTTTTCTATTTCTTTTTCTTCTATTCTGCTATCCCGTGGTATTGCTGTGTCGATTATTTTGACTTGTTTTTCTTTCTTCTCGACTACAGTGATATCTGGTGTATTGTGTGGCAGATGTTTGTCTGTTTGTAGTTGGAAGTCCCATAATATTTTTACATCTTCATTTTCTTCAACTTTTTCAATTTTATGGTCCCACCAATGTTTGGCTACAGGTAGCTTGTATTTTTTGCAGATGTTCCAGTGTATCATCCCTGCTACTTTGTCACACCTTTGTTTGTAGTCAGTCTGTGCGATCTTTTTACAACAGCTGATTAGGTGGTCCACGGTTTCATCTGCTTCTTTACAAAGGCGGCACTTGCTGTTTGTGGTGGATTTTTCGACTTTTGCTCTTATTGCATTTGTTCTTAGTGCCTGTTCTCGTGCAGCCAGTATTAAACCCTCTGTTTCTTTCTTCAAGTTGCCATTCTTAAGCCATTGCCAGGTCTTGGTGATGTCTGATTTTCCACTTATATTGTGCAAATATTGACCATGCAGTGGCTTATTTTTCCATTTTTCTGCTCGGTTCTTGACTTGTTCTTTCTTGTAGGCCTGCTTTGTTTCATTGGTGTTGAATAGTTTCGCGTTATTGACCATTTGAAGTGCATCTTCTTCACTGTCCTTGATATATTCTTCAAGGCCTCTTTTCTCCTCCTCTACTGTTTGATGGACTTGCAGCATTCCTCTTCCACCTGAGCTGCGAGGGAGGTATAGCCTATCGACATCACTGCGGGGGTGCAGAGCATGATTGATAGTCATGATTTTCCTGGTCTTACGATCTAGCGTCTCTAGCTCTGCCTGGGTCCAGTCTATTATTCCTGCAGTGTTGTTGTTGTTGTTGTTGTTGTTGTTGTTGTTATTAAATTAATTAATAAACCCAGTCTACCTTCCCACAAGAGAACAAAAGCAAGGCCAAGCCTAAAGTCAGTTACTCTACTCTAATTTTGATTTTTAGTGTGGCTGTTCTAGATTAATAAAAGTACTTGATTGCTCTTATCTTCGACAGCCTTCCATGAAGCAGTAAGTTCATGAAATCTTACATCTGGAGCAATTGAGTTCTCTAAATTGTTATAGCCAAATCATTCACAGAAGAGACATCTAAACTAGAATGATGTTCCTTGAATATGGTCAGCATTAATGGTAAAACAGAGTTTGAGGCCAGATTAGATGAGACATGAAATGTGTTATTCCATTTCCATCTTGTAACAATTTCTTTTAATAACAGTCATAGGGGCCTGGAATCCAGATAGGAACCACAGCATGGGAAAGGGGTATTCCATTTTCCCCTCAAACTTTTTTTGAGCTGTGTAAGAAACATAGGCCATATTCAGACATAACACCTACCCGCGATTGGTGAACCTGCAGTTTCAATTTGAAACTTTAAATCGCACCACAGACAATCTTTCAACCGCAGTCTGCCAACCTCCTGTTCCAGGAGGGGGAACCCCTCCCTGCTACTCAGCCACTGAGGCTGGTCGATTCCAGCCAGCAACATGGCCAGACTATGGGCAAAGCATCAGCACATCAGCAGAGTGTCTGCAATAGGCCACGAGCTTGACAGGAGCATGCTGAACATAATTGTACAAATTTGGAGCTGTCTGCCCACCCTCGGCATGGAAAGGACATTGAAATCCTTTTAACTGCCATGCCATGCCAGCGCTGCTTCAGACAGCAATGGCAGTGCCGCCTTCCTAAGAGCCCTGCACCTAAATAGTCCATGCCAAGCATGATTTTGTGGGGGGGGGGTATTGGGGGGCACTACTTCCCTGTTGCTCAGGAAAGGGAACATGAAGACTTCCTAGGAGGGCGGGGTATGTATATGGGAGAGGGCAAAGGATCCTGGGGGGGTCTGTCCTGCCATGACCTAGGATGCTGTTGTGAGGAGTCACTGATTTCCCTGATTTCCAGCAACCCTGGGTGAGCAGGGTTGCCATTTCAGGGCACAAGCAAGAGTACACATACATGGGCAGACAGGCTTGCAGGGGGCAACCTTTGACAGCTACTTGGCAACAGTTGCCACAAGACAAGGAGGGAAGTCACCGGGGTACCAATCTCTGCAGCTTTCTTCCATACAGCAACCTGGTTTGATATAGAGCCCCAATGGCCTGGCATTCTCATGAGAATACAGTCTGTGGGAGAAGGGGTTGTTTTGTTGTCACACATGATTAGAGATTTTGCTCTGCAATTCTCTCCCCTCCCAGCTGGTGGTTCTTCTCATGGGTTGTGAGGGGGTGCCCACTCTCTTGAGCGAGTGTGGCCATCCTGGATCGTCATCTGTCATCATTACATATGTCAAATCACTCCTTTGAATGGAGCAGTGCTGACCCTGGTGACCGACCGTGCTCATGAGTAAGCCTAGGGAGTGCAAATCCCCAAGGTGAAGGGGCTGGGACCTCCTTTGCCAACCCTTCTGTGAAAAAAATAGAATTTGGCTGCTCAAGAATCCCTGGTTGGGGCTGCCTTTTAAACCCAAACCTGAACACCCAGCCATTTGTTCCCCTCCCAGCTCTGTGATGGGGTGCCCTGCTTACATTGCCCCTGGAGTGTTTGTGCTTGTGAACATACATCATTGTAGCTTCTGTCTTGGGGAGCAAAGCACTTAGTGCCCGTCCTGTCATCCTGTTCCTTTTCACTCCTGGTTGCCACACAGGGGATCAAGGGACAAAGAGAGGAATGGGAATGCCTTTATGTGACTGTGCCACTCCATAGCCTGAAAATCTTGGGATGGGACATGGTAATGTCCTTGTTGCCAGTCAACTCACTATATGAATAGGTGACAGGAGGGGTGGGACTGCTGCTCGGAGAGGCAGCCAACAAGAAGCACTGCATCCATGGAGCAGCCACATTCCTGGGCAGGTCTGCACCATCGTCACTATGATTGTGGTTTGAAAATCTGCACGAAACCATGGTTATGGCGGTATCTGAGATCAGATGCAATGCTTTGGTGGACAAACTGGAGGTCTCAGTGGCGAACGTCTGTACAAACTAAAGGTTCAAATTGGAGTTTGGCAAGGCAAACTGCACGTTGCTTTTGGCTTGAAACCGGGGTTTCATGAATCCAGACAAAATGAACTTCCAACCTCTGCCCTGTTTAACTCTGGTGTCATGTTATGTCTGCATTTGACCATATGGTTTCAGATAGCAGCTTCAAGGGGCAATATTCATGGGGGAAACAGTGCAGGGCAGAATGGTTAAACCCCACACACTCACACTAAACACATCACAGTCCCTGTCCAGATCTTCCCCTGCCCCTCCTCCCATAGCTTCAATTTTAAAAAGTGTTTATAGACATGGAAATACAACACATTTCCCATCTCAGAGCTTGAGATGCAGCACAACAGAACTGTAGTGCAAGACGAACCTGAAGTTCATCCATTGTTACAGTGTGAATATATGGGAGCAGGGATATAGCCAAAGTCTTTAACTCTCTCTTTAAAGCCTCCTAAGGTCAATGAACTTTAGTGACTTCTTTGACTATCCTCTCGTTAAATATTTGTTCTACAACAACATTATGAGCCTTAACATGCCTCTATTCTCCTGAAATCCTTCTATAATTAACAACAGTATTCTATCAAGAAAGCACTTGTTTAGCATGTCAACACTTTCCCCTCCCCCTTCAAATGATTCACTTGGTTGGCTTCCCTATAAAAGGTATTTTCTGATTTTGTAATCCCCGAGGTATGTGTTTCATCTTCTAGTATTGGACTGGTGTGGACACATGGCTAAAAAACGTGGTCTTGTTTTATAGTACTCCTTTCCAGCAATAAAGTTTGAGCATCCATCTACTAAGGTTTATGAGTAACTCCTCCATAGATAAGATACGTAATGCTTCTTCCTCAATATAAGAAAACACAAGAGGTAGGAATTTGAAAACATTCTTGCCAGCTCTTCTTAACAAGTGCCAAATGATAATTACTTTTTAGGCACACATTGTGCTAATGTGAATCATAATACATTCTTTGGGTGTTTGGATATCTCATATAATCTTTCCGGCTCCACCACTGATCCTCTTTGTTGGCTTTCCACTGCTACATGCGGCCAAAATCTAAAATAGTGGTACACATGTGTGGAGCCTCATTGATTGACTCTGGCACTGCAATTCCCATTGCTGAAGAGAAAAGCTACTTTTAAAATGGACTGGCAGCTTGTTTCTTTGGCTTGGGAACTGTAGCACCAAAACTGCTAACTATGTGCTACAATGAATCCATCATTAAGAGATGAGAAACACCTCTTTCTGGACAAAAAGCAGCCATGCCGGGGGAAGCTAATTCAGTCTGACCATTTTGCACAGAGAGGAGAGGGTTAACAATTCTCTCCCCAACAAAAAAATCACCCCTGAAGTGACCATTTGCTGCAAATAGCCACAGTGGGAAGCAAACAGCAGGCGTGAGGGCAATTTTCAGTGCAGGGGACAAGCCCCTCTTCCCTGTGTGCCACAGTCCCAATCTGGATCAAGTGTTCCCCACTCCTTCATTTGTTTTTTGTCAGTTTCCAGTTCTATGCTGGTCCCTTAATCCTCATCCAGATTTTGGGGTAGATATCTATCCCCAGTCAAATAAAGGTGTGTAAACAAGCAAACCACTGCCCTCCCAGCTATGTTTTTGTTGTCAAACTTAACTGCCCTCTAGTACATGATATATCCACAAATATGGCCCTCACCAGTTATGATATTTATATTATTAATAAAAGTATGACCCAGGGTAGAAAATTACCCCAAAATGACTGGGTTTTCTATAGTGGGGTGGTTTCTATCCCGTTTCCATGTTAAGTCAGTTGGGAGAAAATCCACCCCAGAAATGAGTGGGTTTTCTATGGTGGGGTAGTTTGTACACCATTCCCATTAAAAGTCAATTGGGAGAAAAACTACCAGAGGACTACGTACCTTTGTACATAGTCCAGAAACTGCAGTTGGTCCAGAATGCGGCAGCTAGGTTGGTCTCTGGCTCTGAAGAGACCACATCACTCCTATCTTAAAAGGTCTACAGTGGTTGCCGATAGGTTTTTGGGCAAAATATAAGGTTATAACCTATAAACCCCTAAACAACAGCTTAGACCCTGGGTATTTAAGAGAACATCTTCGTCGCTATGAACCACACAGCCCATTGATATCATCAGGAGAGGTTCATCTGTAGTTGCCACCTGCTCGTCTGGTAGCTACTCAGGGACGGGGCATCTCCATTGCTGCCCTGAGGCTTTGAAACACGCTTCCTGCTGAAATAAGAGCCTCCCCATCTTCTACTTTTAAAAAGGCAGTCAATACACATTTGTTCACCCAGGCTTTTAATTAGATACTGTTTTAATTGCTTCACTTTTAATAGTTTTAACCTTTTACATTTTAAATTGTTGTAATGTTTTAACCTTTTCATTTGTTATTTTTATTGTTTTGTTGTAAACCACCCAGAGACTTGCATTTTGGGCAGTATACAAATATGTTAAATGGATGGATAGATGGATGGATGGGCTTTCTATGGTGGGGTAGTATCTTTCACCATACAATCAGCGTAAAAGGATCTGAAACTAAGAATTCAAATCACAACACAGCAGATCAAATAATTCAATACATGCAAAAAATGCATGAGAAATGGAATATATTAACCTAAATTGCATCATAAATCATAGAATCATATAGAAATAGTGATTATAATTGATCATAAAAAGTAAAATTACTATTTAAATAATAGGATACACTAAATAACATCTAATCTAAAAAGGCACTATATGATGACAGTGTCAGCATCTATTGTCATCATAAATATTTGTTTTTGCTGCTGTTGTTGTGTCTCAAAACTAGTCTAAGATACTGAGGCTATTCACACAAGTGTGCAAAACCAGGCTAAGGGTGCCCAGCCCGGTTTTGCATGCTCGTCTGAATCACCGGGATTGTGTCCAATCCCAATGGCTACATGGCAGCAAACCTGTCTATTGAGCCACCTAGTTAAACAAGGTTAAGGGAGTGAGTGCTCTCTTAATCTCATTTTTTGAACTGTGTGTCAGCCACGGCTGCTTGCAGGCACATTTAGGAGGTGGAGGGGGATCCCCCGGAGGTGGGATCTCAGTTGTGCAGTGCATTATTTGGACTCTGTGGGGCGGGAAGTGTGCAGCAGCATGTCCCGGAACCCCAACCATGGGAGCTGAAGCAGGAGCCACCAGTCATCTGGGTGGGCAATCCACCCACCCAAGAATGAAGTGGAGATTGTCTGCAGGGAAGGTAGGCTAAACCACCTTCCTTGCAGCCCACCCGTGAGCTCGTCTCACCGATCGTGAGATGATGATGATGATGATGATTAATAATAATAATAATAAAACTTTTATACCGCCCTTCCAAAAGGCTCAGGGTGGTTTACATTAAAACAATGGTTACATTAAAACTATACAGTAGAGATGAGCTCTACTGTATAGTTCTGTGCTCCCAAGTTAGAGCAGATGAAACCAGCCCTTCCCACAATGTTGACCCAGTGTTTGGAACAAGTAAAGCAGTCAGAAGCATCTGACTTCACAGAAGCAGGGATTTTAGCCCACAGAACAAAGCCAAAAGGATCACAACAACAGGAATCACAACATATCAGCTTCAGTAACTGATTCAGAGAGGATCAAACAGAGATGGAAGGAGTATACTGAAGATCTGTACAGCAAGGACATCAACATTCAAGATGCTCTAGAAGATATTCTCTATTTGCAAGAACCTCTAGTACGGGAAGATAAAGTTAGATCAGCACTTCGGTCATTACCAAGCTGGAAGGCTACAGGAACTGATGGAATAGCTACGGAAATATGCAGGCAACAGAAGAAGAATCCATCAAAGCTCTCACCAAACTATGCCAGCAAATTTGGAGAACAACACAGTGGGCAACAGATTGGAAGAGGTCAGTCTACATACCCACACCAAAGAAAGGAGACCTAACTGATTGCACAAAGCATTGCACAATATCCCTAATTTCACATGCTAGCAAAAGAATGCTCAGGATCATCCAACACAGATTGGAGCCCTACGTTGAAAAGGAAATGCTGGATGTCCAAGCTGGTTTCAGAAAAGGCTGAGGAACAAGAGACTTTATTGCTGATGCATGCTGGATAATTGAGAAAGCCAAAGAATACCAAAAAGATGTGCTTTATTGACTACAGAAAAGCCTTCAATTGCGTCGACCATGTCAAGTTGTGGAATGTCCTTAGGAAAATGGTCATCCCAGAACTTCTTATTGTTCTCATGAAAAACCTATACACAGGACAGAAAGCCACAGTCCAGACGGAACATGGTGAAACAAACTAGTTCCAAATCGGAAAAGTAGTAAGACAAGGCTGTCTACTTTATCCTTATTTATTCAATTTATATGCTGAACATATACTGAGAGAAGCTGGATTAGAAGAAGAGCGTGGTTTTAAAGTTGGAGGAAGAAACATCAATATCCTGTGCTACACTGATGACACCACTCTGATAGCTGAGAATGAGGATGATCTGCAAGCTCTAGTAATGAAAGTTAAGGCGCATAGTGAAAAAAATGGAACTACAACTAAATGTAAAGAAGACTAGACTAAGCTAAGACAACAGGCACAGCAACCAGCCTCAGAATTGATAATGAAGACACTGAAGAGGTGGATAGCTTCTGCCTTTTAGGATTGACCATCAACAGTAAATGATCCAGTAGTCAAGAAATACATCGCAGACTAGCACTTGGTAGGGTTGCAATGAAGGCCTTGGAAAGGATATTTAGATGCGGTGACCTACAAAGATTAGAATTGTTTGGACAATGGTTTTCCCCGTGATACTCTATGGATGAGAAAGCTGGACTTTGAAGAAGCAAGATAGAAAAAGTATTGATGCTTTTGAACTTTGGTGCTGGAGAAGACTTTTGAGGATACCATGAACAGCCAGGAAAACAAACAAATGGCTCATAGAACAAAGCAATCCAGAATTTTCACTTGAGGCACAAATGACCAGGCTCAAACTATTATACTTTGGACACATTATGCGAAAACCCAGCTTCCTTGAGAAGTCCATAATGCTGGGAAAAGTTGAAGGAAAGAGAAGAAGAGGACAACCAGCAACAAGGTGGATGGACTCAATTACGACAGCAATAAATACACCACTGAAAGACCTTAAAGGCCAGGTTGAAGACAGATCATCCTAGAGAGAATCTATCTATGTGATCACTAAGAGTCAACACTGACTTGATGGCACTTAATCAATCAATTAATCAATCAATCAAGCCTGGCATAAGTGACTCAACCATCTGCAGTACATCTCTGGTTTCTTCCCATTTCTCCTACTGAGATATAGCCCAGAACGGGGGCATTGGAGCTTGGTCCAGGTGGAGAGAGCAAGATGATGTAGAGATGGGATGTGTGGCACTGAAGAGTTTGCTGAATGTCACTCCCCTGCCATTGAAGATACCAAGATAATGGGTTACACGAGAAGCAGAAATGGCAAAGGGTGGTCTACAAGCAGTTTATAACTCGCCCACTGCACAGTGCCGAGGTGGGGTCTCAACTCCAGTGAGAGGCCAAACCAAGGGAAGTTTAGTCCAGCAGGAGGAGGTAGTGAGTGAAGCAACTCCCTCCCCTGCAATCTGTGAGAGAGAGAAAGGACCACCGTGAAACCTGAGAGAGAAATCCAAACACTGCCTGAGGTCCTGTAGAGCCACTGCCACTCTAGGTGGCACATGAGACAGCCACCTTGCTGAAGCTAAGCAGGTCATGGTGTGGTCAGTGCCTGAATGGGAGAGCCATGTATGCCATCTTTTGAGATGGGGCCATAGCTCAGTGGTAGAGCACCTGCTCTGCATGCAGAAGGTCCCAGGTTCAATCCCTGGCCACTCCAGGCAAGACTGGGAAAGACTCTGAAGCCTTGAAGAAACTGAACACAAAACTGAGCTAGATGGACCAATGGTCTGACTCGGTATAAGGCAGATTCCTCTGTTCCTAAGTCTGTAACTTTGATCCCAGGTGCTGTGAAGGCAGAAGCTGGAAGCCTGTCTGCCCACACCATTTTAATCTGCCTTCCTGGAGTAAAGAACCATCCACCAGTTCTCTTGGGAGCCATTGCTGCTCTGTGCCAGCTCATTGCCTGCTCCAGCCCAGCCTTGGCTCACTGCTGTGGAGGAGGTCCCTGGCATGGAGATAGGTGGGCAGAGTCAGTCATCCTTCAGCTGTTCAGGCAAGCTTGTTGACTTCAGGGATCTAGTCGCAGCAAAACTGCACAGGCCTGGAGTCTGCCCATGACCATTTTTCATTTGAAAGTTTGGTTTATCACACGTAATTCAAGCCCGTTTCTCTGGAATCAAACATTTCTGAAATAACCGGCACATTTACCTACTTCAGATAATCCTGGAGGTCTTAATGTTAAAAATAAAAGCAGAGCTTTCAGTTCCAGGAAACGATGCATCGTTCTGGAGGCGCAGGGAGGAAGGTTGGAGAGTGGGAAATGACAGTGGTTTGAGGGACAGCAAACGTCCTCTACTCCAGCTGCAATGTTTCATTTCCCTCTTTTCAGTTGCCATCATGTCCCAATTGATACATGTAGCTCACGTGCTCCAAAACAAACAAAGCCCCATGCCTGGCTGCTGACATTTTCTTGAGAAAGAAATGCCAACTATTTCTTCAGCCAGCTCTAGTTACCACCAACGACCCATTAGCTGGGGACAACTGCATTTTTTAGAACTGAATAATGCAGAATTCTCTCACACCACTGCTCTTACCATTCTGCTTGTCTGGTTCTCAAAATGCAACCTCCTCACTTCTGTGGGGCTCCTGTCAGGCATGATTGCTTTGAACATCAGACGATCCAGAAGTCTTGGGACGTCTGTGGCAGATGAGACATTAATGTGTGGGCAACATTTTAGCTGCATTCACTTTTGTTTCCTACTGCCTTAATCCCCAATTCCCCTGTAACTGAGATTTAAACATTTTCTTTGTCCCAGATTTTAAATCATCTTTTGCCTTTCTCAAGGGCGTTGGACACCAGTGCGTGGTTGATGTTGGTTAGCACATCTTGCAGGAAGGCCCACTGCTGGTGGGAGTTGCACTGGGGTGGGGGGCAGGGGCACCCCAGTAGCCCCTGCACACACATGCATGCACACAGCCCAGGGATATTTTTTCCCCTTGTCCAAACGGTGGCAATGTTCCTGGTCTTTCTGTAGGAAAGGCAATGCCAGTTCAAGAGCTTAAACTGGGATTCAGCGAGTAGCTGCAATGAATCAACCTAAGACAAATGCACCTACAAACAGCAAGGAAGTACAGCCAAGATGATCCATGTCCATACAGGGGGAAAGACTGGCTCAGACTCAGCCATTACTAAAATAAATATGTTTTTCAATCCTTCAGGCATCTTTGCAGAGGGAAGGAGAGAATCTAATCACCTGAACATGGAGTTTGTAACACCACATCTGCACATGGAAAGTAAGCTTTGGCTTCAAAAGTAACAATAGGGCTTCTTACACTCAAAACAAGTGAAAATAATTACTCTGAGGGCAGCAATAGAGGTTACCCTGGACAAGGAGCTGCTGCTGACACTGGCAGCCATATCAGTTTCTCTCCCCTCTAGGTGCCCACAATGGGGCCTTTCACACAACCTACCCAGTGGGTGAACCTTGCCTCCCCACCCAGACAATCCTTGTAAGCCTGATGGGAGCACTCTCTACGCTTCCACATGATCAGCCCCGCTCCGTGCCGCACAGAGCAGGGAGGATCACTCTGAGGCAGGGACTCATTGTCCCAGCCTCCAAAAATCCCACAGTGCACTGGGGTTTTCACCCTGGGGACAGGTGTGCTAGGCACCTATCTCTGTGTCAATGCGAGCTGGCGCTATATGGAGATGGACCTCTCTTGATGATCTTAATGTGTGGTGGGGATCATGCAGAAATCAGTTGCACTTAAGCACAGCTGATTTCTCAAGGTTACACCCACAGCATTCGGAGGAACGATGCAGAGGATTGGGATCAATGTGGATCAGCTACATAGGATCTTGCTTGAGTGAAGGGAAGAAAGAGTTCATAGTTTTCAAAATATGCATGTTTATTCTGAATTCACTGCAGTTTAAATTATGCACCTTGTTACCTTAGATGCTGTTCCTATGTCATGTTTTGGTTTTGCATCCCACCCAAGTAGTAATTAATGAATTGGAGCCCAGAGAATGGTCTGGGAGCATCTGATGCTGGTCTGGGAGCATCTGATTTAATTTTTAGGAATATTGAAATGTTTAGATTCTTTGGCATCTAATAACTTTTCCTCATAATGGGTTTGGGTTTGTCTAAAGATGGGGGGGACAGGGGGCACCTTCATTGACTATGGGGCAGCTATCCTGGTGGTGGTGGGGAATAGAAGAAGTAACGTTGGCAGGTTAGCAGGCCATTCCAGTGGAAGGGTAGTCAGAAATTGAATAGCTGTCTCCCCTTCCAGCTGTCCTGCCAGCTCTTTGACCTCGGGGAGCACTGCCAACAACCCACATAGCCTTTCCCTGCTCCTCTGTAATGCCAGGTTAGTCCAAAATAAATCTGAACTCATCCATGATTTGATCATGGATGAAGGGGCCGACCGGGTATGTATCACTGAGACTTGGTTGAGGGAGGCTAGTGGTCCAGTTTGGGCCCAGCTTCTCCCTCCAAGATATTCTTTAGAGGAGCAGGTGAGAGGATGTGGGTGGGAAGGTGGAGAGGCTGTGGTCTATAAGGATAACATCGCCCTTACCAGGATCCCTGTTAGGGTATCGGACCATATTGAATGTGTGTACTTGAGTTTGGGGGCCAGAGATAGATTGGGACTTCTGTTGGTGTACCGATTGCCCCGCTTCCCAGCAGAACCCCTTATTGAGCTCATGGACTTGGTCACGGAACTCATGTTGGAGTCTCCCAGACTCTTGGTGCTGGGGGACTTCAATGTTCATTTCAGGACCAATCTGTCAGGACCACAAAGATTTGCAGGTGGCGGGGGGGATTAGTGGCATCCCATGCTCCAAATACCCCACAACCAACAAGCCACTGGGTACTCAGTTTATATTTTAGGAATTTTTGAGGTGTTTAGACTCTTTGGTGTGTAATGAATCCTCATAGGGATTCCTTATGAGGAAAGTTTATTTATTTATTTATTTATTTATTTATTTATTTATTTATTTATTTAATTTCTATACCGCCCTTCCAAAAATGGCTCAGGGCAGTGTACACAGAGAAATAACTAACAAATAAGATGGATCCCTGTCCCCAAAAGGCTCACAATCTAAACAGAAACATCAGATAGACACCAGCAACAGTCACTGGAGGTACTGTGCTGGGGGTGGATAGGGCCAGTTACTCTCACCCTGCTAAATAAAGAGAATCACCATGTTTAAAAGGCGCCTCTTTGCCATGTTAGACGCCAAAGAGCCTAAACACTTGAAAAAAATCCTAGAACATAAACTGAGTAGTACCCCACTGCCTTGTGGGTGGGAGTGGGGTGTAGTTGGCACATGGCAGTTAACAGCTGGCACTGTTGAAAAGACAGTCAAAATGAATAGAAGAAATGAAGGTGTGTAATGAATCCTCATAGGGATTCATTGAGGAAAGTTATTATAAACCAAAGAATCCAAACACTTGAAAAATAGCAACCACACATTTTGTTCCATAACTCCAGTTCTACAAGGGCTAGAGCTTTTTTCATTAGCTTTAACGAAAGCTGGGAATCTAGGGGAATTAATAGGAGGGATCCAAATCTTGAATCGATTCAAATTGAATCAGGCACGATTCCATTTGCACCTGAACCGAGCCAATGGACCACAGGGGTGATTTGTTCTGTCTCCAAATCACCCGAATCAGCTAGATTCGGGTACAAATCAATTTGTACCTGAATCAATTTGCACATACCTAAAATGGTGGTAATTGATGAAATACATGTTGAATATATAGAGAATGACTGAAGTACACCTAAAGATCAGCAACAACATAAAACACATATGTCTTCTTAAAATAAATCAAGGGCATCCTGATTCATTGATGTTTTACAGTACATCTTAGGGCAGACCTAGGCAATCTGCTGGTCATATGCTACTGAAAATAACAGCTCTGTTCTGTTCTGTTGTTCTCTTCCCATAATGCTTTGGCATGCTTATGTCTGGTGGGCAAGGAAACAAATGACAAGATGACATTGCAAAAATGCATACCCAAACATTGACTCTGAAAATGAGGTGCATGGGCAAACTATACTGTTTCTGCCATAGTCTAACCATCAGCCATATTACATGAACAACCTAAGATCCTTCTATATTAGCTGAACCATAATGATACCAATAGTTACCCACAAAGTTCAAGTAACAAAGATCTGTGAAATGACACAGGAGAATCAGGGGCTTGTACTTTCTTTTTCGGAGAGAATTTATCCATGTATTTCTGTTTGAATGTGGCCTTCAGAACTTCTTTTGCAGACCTCCCACACTGTGTGGGTATTAACTGCACATTGATAAACTCTTACTGTTACCATTTTTATCATGAATGCAGATCATTACCAACTTCACGTAGTTGCCTCTGCACAAATCACTCTGGGGGAAGCCCCTGGTTCTGACGGAAGTGTTCAGTAAGAAATGTCTGTGGTGAAGCGAAGCTGAATCTGCCAACATTCCTCAGCAAATAGTAAAGTGGAAGAAGTGAATCTTCTTTTAGGTTCCCCAGCTGGGTGAAAACAAGTGGTCGGGTGAAAATGAGACCCAGGCTCAGCATTCCAGAATTCCCATCCTCCCCATACCTGCAATGGAGAAATGTTGCTTGCAACAAAAAAGGAATCTCCCAAGAGGACCTCTGAACTTAAAACAAATGCTGTTTAATTTGCCACTCATTAGGGGTGTATCTGGATTGATTTATAGAGCACTTATGACCCGACATCTTTAGAGAAGCATTCCTTCATGATTAAATAGAGAGAGGATTTGAGCAAACGGATGAGGCAAGCACAGACAGACTTTGAAAAGGTTCCTATCATGTAACCAAGAGGGTAAATGGTCTGCAAAAAGCTTTCTTTTGGCTCAGTAGGCACATTTTCTGACCAGACTTCAGGTGGCTTTGGTAATGGATAGGATCACAGCAATTCGTGAGGTGCACACATTGTAATTCTATTACTTCTCCCAGGTTTGGTATATTTTGGAAATGTGCAACCACATAAAATCAAGGAGATCTATTGCTTTCAAGGAAAACATCCTGGTTTCTGCTGGATAGTAAAAGCCAATATGAGCCCCTCAGGGGGATCAATTCCTACTGGCAACCTGATCTACAATGATCAGGAACTAGGAAAATTTAAAAAAAAGAAAAAGTCGCCACTATATACATATTTTGTAAACAAGATGTTGTTATGGTAACCTTATTTTCCTCAATGGGAGAATGTAAAGTTAATTACTCAGGCTTGCACAGTGCTACACTGGCAAAATCAGTGAATAGGATCAAATATTAGGGTCTTGAAAACAGTTCAGTGCCACAAGTCCTGACACTGCAATGGAATGTGGATCACATCTGGAGGCAGGTCATGTGGTTCCCCTTACAATGCTATGAAAGGGGTTTGTCACTGACAAGAATAAGGAGGATTGTGGGAACACTTACAACAGTGCAACATAGTATAGTTTCTTCATAACCATCTTCTCACAACCTCTTGGATATGGTTCAGAGCTATCTTTGGCAAAGTATTCCCAGCTCTCAAAGCAAAAGTGAAGGTTTTGCCACATGGGAATTAGTCCTCCTCATCCACTTACATTTTCCAGAGTTGGACCAGTGAACAAGATCTGACAGAAATCTAAAAACTTGTCAATGGATCCATTTGGGAAATATTACAGTCTGTTCCTCATTGATAGATTGAATCTGTAGAATCGCAAAGTTGAGAATATAATAATTTAGAGCCAATCTGGAGGTAGGTTCGCGAGAAGGGTTTCTTAGTTCTTTTACTCTTGTTGATTTGGTCTACAAGAAGACGATTCATCAGCTATTCTATTACAATGTTCTTCTTCTGCAAAACAAATAAGTGTCTTCTATTTTTCTGATGAAAGCTCACTCTTAGCAGGACAAATCTATGGGCCTACCCTTGACCCAAGAGCAGGAAAAATCAAACTTGAGAAAGAAATTCCTACCATCTCCCCAGATGGAGCTCTGGCACTCTTATTAACTTTTGGTGATGAGAAGACATTGTGCCTCTCACAAATAGGAGGGAACCAGGCCCTCCTATATCTTCCTCCTCCCTCTACTAATGCTACATGTTTCAGAGCAAAGCTGGATTTCCACATTCTACTGTGAGAGAGGAATGTAGAACGTGAGTAGACTACAATGTTGTAGGAATGAGGGAAAGAACCTGCCAGTCAGAACCAGAACTTCATCCCACCACATGGCTTAAAAGCTTTCACAATCCTAAAACAAGAAGCTACAAGGTGCTAATTGGCTAGTTGTCAAGGCTAGTTGTCAAGCAAGTAGCCAAGCCAGTATGTTGGTGGTCAGACTGTCTCTCAGTTTTTATCCAAGCAACAAACTGAGGAACCAGGACTAAGACAGAGGGGAAGACCCAGTCTTGCAGTAGTGAACATGAATTGTCCCCTTTGCTAAGCAGGATTTGGCTTGGTTTGCATTTGGGTGGGTGACTACAGTGAGCATTGTTTGCTATAAGATATTCCCCATAAGGGGTGGGGCCATAGCCCAGTGGTAGAGCATCTGCTTGCATGAGAAAGTCACAGGTTCAGTCCCTGGCTGGCATCACCAGGTAGGGCTGGGAAAGACTGAAACCTTAGAGATCTGCTACCAGTCAGTGAAGACAATACTGAATTAGATGGACCAATGGTCTTACTCAGTATAAAACAGCTTCTGATGTTGCACAGGACTACATTTTGGTCTCTATTGGTCCCTTCTGACACCCAGCATCTGTTGAGCTGGTAGCTACACTACCATCCTCTGGCCATCCCCATTGGTGTAACTGTACCACAGAAAGCTGGCCAGTAGCTCCTCCTCTAGTGATCCACCATGATGGCACAGGGAGTCAGGTTCCTGGATCCAGCTGCCAGAGTGTCTGGCTGGACCCTTCTGGAACTTTACATAACCAAAAGCATAACTGAAATGTATCTTCAGTTAAATGCCCTGTGACCCACCAAGTCAACTGCAGCTTACTTACAGAGGAGCTTTTCAGCAAGTGTAGTTTTTCTGCTTTCTGTCCCTATCAAAATCACTTCTTCCCACACAACAGTTAAAAGATGCAGGAGTCCTGCCTTCTTTTCCATGGACCTTTCTGGTCTATCTAAACCAGGTTTGATTATTGTACCCTTCAGCAGCTGAATCGGAATGTGGAATCAGCTCTTTACAACACTGAGAAGTACAAAGCATCATTTGCTTTGCAGCACTCACAGCAGGTGACAGAAGGAGTCCATAACTGACACGTGCACAACAGAGATGTCTGCAGGATCCAGAGGCTTTTCGAGTGAAGGCTGCCCAAGTTGTGAGCAGCACTAAGGCTAGTTTCTGCCAGATCTGCCTTCTGATTGTGCAAACTGGAAGGTGGGTGGAATATGTGATACATGAAAGAACTCTTTGAAGTAGCTGATGTTAAAAGCATAGTGCATTTGGTAGAGAGCCCTGTATATTAGGATCCTACAGGAACACTTCTCAACTGCTGTGTGTTCTCTCTCAATTTTTTTTAATGGCTCAGCTGTAGAAAAGGTGGTGATTGTATCTGTTTTGTGACTTTTTGTTATAATAGAAAGGTGGTGCTAAGGAGGGATTTAGCACATGGATTGCACACGTGGATTTGTGTGCATGTTCTCCATGCATTCCCCTCTTGGGTTAGTCAATAGAGGCCCTTCCTTCTAGGGATGTGCACAAAATGGATTTTGTGTTTTGTTTTGAGCTCAAAACAAAACTCAGATGGCTGAAACATTTCATGGAAACAGCAATTGACCCGCTGTTCAATGTTTGTTCAATGGAAGAAACCTCAAAAAGTTTCAAGTATTTCAGCCATAAGGAACAATGAGGGACTCAAAACACTCCATTGTTCCCCATGGGTAGTTCCTAAAGACACCAAAGTGGGTTGGGTGGTAGGGCATTATGCATGCTACTTACCATCCAATCCACAAAAGAAATGGGCAAGCAGGGAATTTTAAACAAAATTTTAACCTTTACCATAGGATCCTATGTTGGGTAGCATCCAACCCACTTTGGTGTCCCTAGGAGCTATCCATGGAGAACAATGGGGTGTTTTGAGTTCCCCCATTGTCCCTATGGCCAGAGCAAGTTGAAGGGCTATAGGCCACCTCCAGCCTCAAAGGGAGGATGCCTCTGAGTACCAGTTGCAGGGGAGTAACAGCAGGAGAGAGGACATGCCCTCAGCTCCTGCCTGTGGACTTCTAGAGGCATCTGGTGGGCCACTGTGTGAAACAGGATGCTGGACTAGATGGGCCTTGGGCCTGATCCAGCAGGGCTGTTCTTATGCACTCAAGCTGCACTCACAGTGCACAAGCTGCACTCACAGAGTGCACTGCACACAACTTTTGCATTGCAATTTGCAATGCATTTTGCAACCCTGCCTTGAAAAACTCTGAAGAAGTGCACCGTAAAAGGGAATTGGCCCCTCCCAACCCAGAATGTGCATTTCAAACTGTTGGAGCTAGGACCCTGGCAGCATCAGCTCTCAGCTGCGATGTCTCAAAGTGACCACTGGGGTGTGTGTGCGGGATTTAGGGTCATGGATAAAAGTGCTGGACTCCTCCCCTCTTTATTCTTCCAGTGTTAGTCATCTCTGGAGAGACAAAATGGAGACTAACACTGGAAGAACAAAGAGAGGAGGAGTCCAGCACTTCTTATCCATGACCCTAACCTCCCCCAACCCAGTAGTCACTATGAGATATTACAGCTGAGAGCTGATGCTGCCAGAGTCCTAGCTCCAACAGTTGGAGCAACAAACAGCCATCTCTGGAGAGTCAAAATGGAGACGGTTTGGGTCTCTCTCTTCAATCATGAGCTACAGCTGAAATTAAGCTGCAGGCTCTTTCACATTTGTTTGTAAACTTTTCTTTAAATAAATCCTTGTAGTTCTTCGATACTAAAAAAAAACTGTCTCAAGGCCTCTTGCTTTGCTGCTTTCTCAGATAACTGGTTTTGCTCTGCTATTTGGGAACTGAACTGCCATTCTTCCCTTACACAAACATAGTCTTAAAATGGCCAAAAAAAGAATCACTGACCCAGAATCCACTGCCAGCCACAGTGTCTGCACTGCAGTAACATCATTGGCACAAGTTGCTCTCTCATACACAATTATGACTCCTTACATATGTTCCTAGCACTGCCACAGCTGCCACAGCAGCACCCTTAGCAGCAAGCATCGCCATAAGCTGAACTAGAGCAACTTCAGCCACATTTTGACTGAGCACACCTTGCAATGCAGTTCTCCCTTTGTCAATCGGAGATCCAGCAAAAACGGATCATTATAGCAGCAATAGCACAGCATATTATTATACGCAGTGCTGAAAAAACCACAAAGTCAAACCTTCCTGCCTGCCTGCCTGCCTTCCTGTCTGCCAAATGAGACAGGAGGACATAGCAGTCATGGCCTGGGCAGCTCAGCTCTGAGCTCAGCTGTTCAACCTCACAGAAGGTTCCAGGTTCCCTCCTTGGCATCTCCAGATATAGGGCTGAGGGAGGTACCTGCATGTAACTTGGGAAAAGTCTATGTACTGCAGACAGTACTGAGCTAGATGAACTAATGGTCTGACAAGAAACAAAGCTTCTAGACTCTCACCATGAGAAGAACTCTTCTTTCTTCTCCAGTATATATCCCCCTTTCCTCTTCCCTCCCCACAGCCAATGGGAGCACAGTTGTTAGTTGTATGATAACAAGCCAACCAAGAAGCAATGAGATTGCAAGCCAACTGAAAGCCAGTCCCAGAAAACCAGTCAGAAAGGGAAAATACAGGCATCCAAAATGGCACTCAAAACATTTTGAATAGAAACAGGGTAGTTTTGTTTTGAGCTCAAAACAGGCCCTTTATTTAAAGCGTGTTTTGTTTCAAGCTCGAGACACTAGAAATTGCCCATTTTGAGTCAAAAAAATTTGATGTCAAAACTTTCCCACATCCCTACTTCTTTCCTGTCATTCCTGGATTTCTTGGAACAGTCTCGTGACATGTTCTCTGTACGCTCAGCCAGGACATACATTTATTTAGCAGAGGGATTCCAGATGTCCCCAGATGTGGTTGGTACCCATATGTTGTTGGACTATAACTCCCATCATGCCCAGCTACAATGGCTTTGACCATTGTGGCTGGGGATGATGGGAGTTGTAATCCAACAACATCTGAGGATCCAAGGTTAGGAACCCATGATTTAGCACATTTGTATCCCTCTCTTCCTCTGAAGTGACTCAATTTTAGTTTCACAATCATATTGTCTAGCAGGTTAAATTGAGAGAGCCACATGTCTAAGGTCCCCCAATGAGCTTCAGTGTGCAGAGTTTTCAGGCCAAGTCTAACCTGGCCAAGTGTAGCACTTGAACCACTGCCACAATGGCCCATCCAGATGGATTCCCACTAGAAATAAGTTGACAACATAGTTCTCCAGAGGAGAAATACAGATTATTAACATTGCATGAAACATGTACTCTTCATTGTGTCATAGATCTTGCTTCCAATGTTTACTACATAGCTTTGACTCAGATGTATGTTCTGCAGTCTCATCATGAACTTTATTGTTCTATCTTGTGGTTAACCACCCTGGGATCTTAGGACAAAGGGTGGTATATTAATATGATATGATACGATACGATACGATACGATACGATACGATACGATACGATACGATACGATACGACACGACATAACATAAATGTTTTTTAAAATAGTATTATATTCCTGACTTGAAAGTACCTATCAAATATTCCAAGACAGTGTCAGACAAAGAATGCGCTTATCTATGTCTTCAATAGGTAGGAAACATAATTCAGACTGTGCCTCATGCTTTCCAGAAAAGTAGCCAATTCTCATATAAGAATGGGAAAGGAATCCTACTGGATCAGACCAAAGGTCCATTTTATCCAGCATCTTGATGCCCACAGTGGCCACCTAGATGCTTCTGAGATGTCCACAGACCTTATATGAAGTCAAGAGTGCTCCCTCAGAACCCGGCTCACATACCACACAGCGTTTCATGGGTGTTTTGCACACTGAGGACACTGCTGCGACTTTGAAATGCAAGTTGCACTACAGCATACTTGTCCAAATGTCAAAATTGTTAGAGGGTTTGGAGGAGAGGTTTCAGAAGTGCAGCACAGTGCACAGGTAAGGAGAGCACTGCTCATTAATATTGTCTGGAAACATGGAATTAAAGTTCTAAATAAAGTAGTTTATTTAGGAAATCCATTAGTAGATTGATAAGCCTACATGCCTAGCTGCTTCCTACATACAGGAAGTGAGGAAGGGAGAAGATGGAAGTCTCTCACTCCAGATGAGAGAATGAAACCTGAGACTATCAGTAACAAAAGGAGGCAGAATGGTCAGAGCAGAGAAAGCATGGTCAGAGACGGAATGCCCTTACTGGCTGTCTCTACTCTTAATGCCCCTAGTGGCCAATAGGGTGGCTGGTGCTAAGAGTTGATATCATCAGGAGCTGCATCTCCAACAAAAATCACACAAGGGAGTTGCGTTGTCATACGGCCATTGGAAATAATAGCTGTGCAATTGCACAATTCCCTCATGCAATTTCAGAGTTTGCACAAATGCACTCTAGCACAATTTGCATTTAGAAGACACAGCAGTGCCCATGCTGCGCAAAACACCCAAGGAATGCTGCATGGTATGTAAGCCCCTGCAAATAAATGTCTGTTCTGTTATGGACAAATGAAATAGTCCCATCTGCATCTGGACTTGGGTTGTGCTTGACAGAGCTAGGCACTACGATACACAATTAACATCTCTCTCTCTCTCTCTCTCTCTCTCTCTCTCTCTCTCTCTCTCCCTCATATTTGTATACCACCTTTTAAATGTTAAAATAATTTAAAACATATAAAAGTTCAAATTAAAATAACTAACCATAAAAACCACTAAATAGCTAAAATGCTTGGCCAAAGAGATGTGTCTTTAGTTGTTTCCTAAAAGCCAAAAGGGATGGAGCAGCTCTAATCTCAGCAGGAAGTGCATGCCACAGCTCTGGGGCAAATATAGAGAAGGCTCACCTCTGAGTCATCACTAGACAAGCCGGTGGCACCTTCAGACAAACCTCCCCTGAAGATCGCAATAGGTGGCAGGGTGGTTCATGTATCTAATGCATCTAAAAGACTCGTAGCATAAAACTCCATTTTTAATAAAGCAAGTACAACAGATGTCATTTTTGCTTCCAAGCCAATCTAGTTCTCAGGCAGCACCCAGGGGCAATGCAAAGTTGTAGTGGTCCCCGGGACAAAAGGTGAAGATGGACCCCCTGTGCTACCCAAGGGAAGAGAGCTGGTCTTGTGGTAGCGAGCATGACTTGTCCCCTTAGCTAAGCAGGGTCTGCCCTGGTTGCATATGAATGGGAGACTACATGCGTGAGCACTGTCAGATATTCCCCTCAGGGGATGGAGCCACTCTGGGAAGAGCAGAAGGTTCCAGGTTCCCTCCCTGGCATTCCCAAGACAGGGCTGAGAGAGATTCCTGCCGGCAACTTTGGAGTTGGAGAAGTCACTGCCAGTCTGTGTAGACAATACTGAGCTACATGGACCAATGTATGGTAGGGGACTCAGTATATGGACTCAGTATATGCATGACAGCTTTTCTGTGTTCCTAAGTTCCCCTGCTTCATCTTTGCTGTGGAAGAGTGAGTTATCACCCAACGGAAAGACCTTCAGGCGCCCCAGGGGCATTTGTCTCCCTCTCCTTTTGTTCAGTTATAACTACAGCCCTGGCAGCCTCCTCATAGCAATAGCTGAGAGATAAATTAAACTGTTTCTGCCTGAGCAATTCTTTCCGCTGGGGTGGTCGCTACCTTCCATGTTTCTCACTGCTCCAGAATGGAAAAGATTATAGTCTCAAGTGACACACTTGCTGTGCTGACTGTGGGGTGTTTCCCCACCCCCTCAATTTCTTTCACCCTACAGGCATTTGGCATCCTTCGACTTTTTCTTGACATGATTGTAGAAGTGTTTGGTTTCAGAGTTTTTGACTTGTTTCTTTCTATTAATTTGTATTCCAACACTGCACCCTGTCGTGTGCTGTTTATTTATTTTGGCTCCAGCTAGAACTTTCCCTTTGGCTGAAGAGCAAGGCACTTCCATACTTTCTTGTGTGGGCTACTAGACTTGTGGTTGAAGAGCAAAGCCCCTTTTATATAGGCTTTTAGCTGACCACTGGTGCTGCTGAGAGCTTTTATGTCTCTTTTTCATTTGTTGTCTTATTTTATACCTTATCATGTTATCTTGGAGTTCTTGTTCTGAATGTTTCTGTTATTTTAATAGTTAACCACTTTGAAATGTTATTCTGTTTCAAAAAGTGGCTATAAATGCATGGAACAAACACATCTCATGCAAGGAAATGATACACAGGATGCTTGTACTCTGTGCCAAATTGGGGGCAGAGGCACTCTTACCCCTGGACCTTGGGGCCCCGATTGGTGGCCTCCAAGGTCTGGGGGGTCCACATGTCCAGGAGGACCTCCTGCCACCACCCTGTGCTGCCTCGCTGCTGCCCTGCCCTGCTGAACCTTTGATCTTTCCCCCATGTGCGCAGGTGGGGGGTGAGAGGAGAGCTGGTCTTGTGGTAGCAAGCATGACTGGTCCCCATAGCTAAGCAGGGTCTGCCCTGGTTGCATCTGAATGGGAGACTTGATGTGTGAGCACTGCAAGATAGTCCCCTCGGGATGAAGCCGCTCTGGGAAGAGCAGAAGGTTTCAAGTTCCCTCCCTGGCTTCTCCAAGATAGGGCTGAGAGAGATTCCTGCCTGCAACCTTGGAGAAGCTGCTGCCAGTCTGTGAAGACAATACTGAGCTAGATAGACCAAGGGTCTGACTCAATATATGGCAGTTTCCTATGGTGAGGGTGAGCTGAGCAGCCCTCCCCCCCGCATGGTTGTGGTTGTGGGCAGAGTGGCCACTGGGCCTGTCCATCCAGCCCAGTGGCCCTTGAGAACTGCGAGACACTCCAATGTGCCTGCACAGCTAGAATAGATCGTCGCAAGCCCCTGCTCGGCTCACCCCCCACCTCTCGGCCACACACATGGCGGCTAAAATTATGGGGGAAAGATTGGCGGTTTGGCGCCGTAGGGCAGCAGTGTTTTGTTTGTTTGTTTTTTACGAGGGGGAGCCTTGCGGTGGGGGGGCTTATAGTGGGGGGGCCTCATGGCAGGGGTGTTCTGGGGGCCAAAATTATCTAGGTGTGCCACTGATTGCAGGGGGGGATCCAAATACTGCCATCTGGATGCTGTGATCTGTGTGGAGTATACCCATTAAATGAATTTATTTGCTCATTTGGCATGCTAAATTTTGCCTCTTCGTTTGGGTTCACATAATTATTTTCTGTTCAGATGCGTAATCCCAAACACCCTTGGGATCACACCCACATGGGTAAAATTAATGTGTGGACCAGTTATTGTTGTTGTGGTGATTGACCAACCTGATACGCAAGACTAATAGCAATGGAAGACATTGGGGTGCCCTTGCTGTGGACCCAGAAGCCGTGGCACCATTGTTGCCAGCTGGTGGCAGCACAAGCAGTGCCCACACAGTTTCCTTCATTTGCCACAATGGAAGAAAACACAGGAATGCTAGTAGCATAACTAGTGTCCTCTCCAGTGGGGCCACAGCTTCTGTGTCCATAGCAGCGGCACCGCAGTACCTTCCTGTCCCTCTTAGCATGATGCATCATGCCAGCCATTGAGAAGATGTATATACCACTTTCCAACAACAACGAAAGTTCTCAATGCACTTTACATAGGGGGAGAAACGAAAGAAACAAGATGGTTCTCTCTGTCCCAAAAGGCTTTCCATGTAAAAAGAAACATAATGTTGTAGACACCAGAAGCAGCCACTGCACAAACACTCTTCTGGGGTTGAACAGGGATAGTTGTTCTTCTCCTGCTAAATATAAGAGAGTCACCACTTTACAAGGTGCCTCTTCAAGGAGCCACTTCAAAAGGTGCCTCTTTACCCATTTAGCAAAGGCCAAACAAGTGACCTCATGTATAAGAACACTGAAAATCCATCAGCTAAGGAAAACACAAAGACATTCATGGGAATTGCTGGGTATTTTCCTTGATGGCCTGGATCACACATTAAATTTCCCTATACAGGCATATGGTGTGCCCAAGGACCATTGTGCTCATATGCATAAAATGAATTGAGTAGCCAGAATGTTGGGGGCAATATGCTAAATCATTGTAAACCGCTTAGAGAGCTCTGGCTATAAAGCGGTATATAAATGTAAGTGCTATTGCTATTGCTATTGCATGCCCCATCTAATTTAGGAATAATTCCTAAAGGGAAGCGCTCTACTGTGCTAGGTGGCTGCCTTCCCTAGTTCTTTAGCATTCTGCAGGCTGAAGGTCAAACCCTGTGATACAGGAGAGCCGTGATCAGATTCCCACCCACACCCCAACACACACACACTTTTAAAAAAACTTCATGGCAGCTCCAGGAGTTGGCAGATTTTGATTGGAGCAGTGTGGATGCTTCCCCTATACAATTTCCACAATCTAACCTCTCCAAAGCTGCTATTAGCCCCCACCCCCACACATACAATGGAGGGGGGGAAATCAACTCTCTGGGTTATTATGAATATTTATATGCTGCTTTTCAACAAAATATTCACAAAGTGTTTTACATAGAAAAAGATATAAGAATATCAATCATATCATGCCCATCTCCCCCCCCCCCCCGCCAATGCAGGACAAAAAGCAGCAGTTGGGGGGATTTACATCAGGAAAAGAGTGTGGGAGGAAAGGGTTAAACAGCCCCTTTCCTAGCATCACTGGTCCAACCAAATTCTAAGCCCTCCATTGCTGGTTTAAAGTCGTTGTTTTTAAAAGCCAGCTCCCTCATCATATTTGGTTTAATCATCATCCATCCCCAGCTACAGCATCCCTCCAGTGGCTGTTGCTGCTGGTGTCTATCTTGTATTTCTTTTTTAGCTTGTGAGCCCTTTGGGCCACAGGGAGCCTATCTATCTATCTATCTATCTATCTATCTATCTATCTATCTATCTACAGTGGTCCCACGACTTACGAAAAGAATCCGTTCCGAACGCACGTTTGGAGGTCGAAATTTTCATAAGTCGAAAAGCGCATCCACGGAGGTCTGAAAACATTCGTAAGTCAAGGAAACCGCATCTAAAAATTCGTAGGTCGAGTAAGCCGCATCTAAAACGGCAACGACTTCCGGTCTTTTTTGTCATTCGTAACTCGAAAACATCGTAAGTCGAGTAGTTCGTAGGTCGAGGGACCACTCTATCTATCTATCTATCTATCTATCTATCTATCTATCTATCTATCTATCTATCTGTCTGTCTGTCTGTCTATCTATCTAAACCACTTTGGGAACTTCTAAAAGTGGTTTATAAATATTTGTTGTATTCATATTCATTTTTCTGCCAGGTTTATTACCTTTGCTTCCTCAGCCAATTATATAAAGCCAATATAGAATGGCTTACACATTAGGGGGTGCCTCACACAATTACAATTTACATTCTATACCAAACTTATTTCTCCTGATGTCATTCTAACCTCAGGCTGCCCCCTTTAAAGCTCTTCACTAGCTTTTATTAGCTTCCTCTGTATGTCCATATCCCATTTAAGGACACTTTTCTATTTCTGTTTTACAATCCCAGTCAAATTGCACAGTACACTGAAGGAGCGAGGTCCTCTGTTTACACTTCAGTCTTTCCCACAAAAACACTTTCTTCTCAATAGAAGTGACTTTAATTCTATTATAACCCTCAACACACACCTGCTTACTAGGCTATTAATGTCTGCATCTGGCAAATATAGCAAGGGCCTGGGAGGTGGTGCTGACACAAACAGCTACTTCAGCTAACAAAACCCCTCTTAATTCATTTCATAATTTGAGTCATTTCAATTAAATGAAAAAGGAGGGAATCATGCATTTCATCTCCCAACCCTGCCACATACAGCAGTACTCTTGACTTTGGCCACATTTGCACGTAACGGGGGATTGGAGTTGCAGGGAGCCACAGTTTCCCTACTGTTACATCTCAACGCATGCAACTCCAGTCCCATCCGTAGTGCGATCCAAGGTCACACTCAGGAGAACTCCAGTTTGACCCCTCAGTTTGTAGTGAGTGTCACTGCTTCAGACTGAGGGTAAATGGGGCCTAGAGGGCTCACGAGAGGCTAAATTCAGCCGGACTGGAGTTGAAGAAGGAAGCTTCTCACTTTCTCTCTCCCTGATTGGCAGTGCGGGATGTCCTTCAAGCAACAAGGAAGACTGTACAGCCAGCTTCCCCGCCTCTCTGCAGTCTTGCTGACTGCAGAGAGGATGCTCTGCATCCAAATTTAGATGGGAGAGTAAGGGGAGGAGCGAAATGGAACTGCAGGTCCCTTGGACCCACGGTTCCACATTACATGCACATGTGGCCTTTGCCTCTACATGCACTGTTATCAAGATATATTTAAGGAGATGTAAATTCTCCTGAACCAAGACTACTACAGAGTAGTATGACCTTTTCCACCCTTTCCCATGGTGCATCTGTCTACTATAATTGCTTCTGCTCTAGGAAGAAGTGTTTATGGCAATTGTGTCCAAAGTGTAGAAAACGTGGAGTCAGTGAGTGGACAATAGCCAGTCATGGATAAGCACCATTTAAATCAATGAGGTAAGTTAGTCATGACTAACTTAAAGGAAAGACTGTGCTGTCGAGTCAGTGTTGACTCCAGGCGACCACAGAGCCATGTGGTTTTCTTGGTAGAATACAGGAGTGATTTACCATTACCTTCTCCCATGCAGTATTTATTATTTATTATTTTATTTATTAAAACATTTTTATACCACCCAAAACTTACATCTCTGGGCGGTTTACAACAGAATAAAAACAAAGTAAAACATTTGTTAAGACAAAAATGAGGGGGACACACACACATTACAACAATTTAAAAATTTTAAAATAATATTTTAAAAAGCATTAAAACCATTAAAACAACACTAATTAAAAACCTGGGTGAAGAGATGTGTTTTAAAAGACTTTTTAAAAGCTGTCAGAGATGGGGAGGCTCTTATTTCACTAGGGAGCGCATTCCAAAGCCTCGGGGCAGCAGTGGAGAAGGCCTGTCCCTGAGTGGCCACCAGACGAGCCGGTGGCAGCTGCAGACGGACCTCTCCAGCAGATCTCAGTGGGCGGTGGGGTTCATGCAGAAGAAGGCGTTCCCTTAAATACCCAGGGCCCAAACTGTTTAGGGCTTTATAGGTTATAACCAGCACCTTGTATTTTGCCCGGAAACACATCGGCAGCCAGTGTAGCTCCTTCAATACAGGAGTTATATGGTCTCTTCGAGATGACCCAGAGACCAGCCTGGCTGCCGCATTCTGGACCAGCTGTAGTTTCCAGACTACGTACAAGGGCATCCCCACATAGAGTGCATTACAGTAATCCAGTCTGGAGGTTACCAGCAAAAGTACCACTGTTTTGAGGTCATTCACCTCAAGAAACGGACGCAGCTGGCGTATCAGCCGGAGCTGATAGAAGGCACTTCTGGCTGCCGTCTCAACCTGGGACACCAGGGAGAGGCTTGGATCCAGAAGCACCCCTAGACTGTGTACCTGTTCCTTCTGGGGAAGTGTGACCCCATCCAGAACAGGCAGATCAAAATCATCTCTCGAGTTCCAACCCCGCACAATGAGTACCTCCGTCATAGCTGGATCCAGCCCATCACCGACTCCAGGCAGGCATTTAGGGAGGTTATGCCCTCTCCCAATGATGCTGACATGGAGAAATAGATTTGGGTGTCATCAGCATACTGATAGCACCCTGCACCAAATCTCCTGATGATCTCTCCCAGCGGTTTCATGTAGATATAAAACAACATTGGAGACAATATGGAGCCCTGGGGAACACCATACAAAAGTTCAGATTTTGAAGAACAGCAGTCTCCAAGGGACACCATCTGGAACCTGCCCGAGAGGTAGGAGTGGAACCACTGCAAAGCAGTGTCTCCAACTCCCAACCCCCTCAGACATTCCAGAAGGATACTATGGTCAATAGTATCAAAGGCTGCCGAGAGGTCCAGAAGGACCAACAGAGTCACACTTCCTCTGTCAATTGCCAAATGGAGATCATCCATCAGGCCGACCAAAGCAGTCTCCACCCCATAGCCTGCCCTAAAGCCAGTCTGAAATGGGTCAAGATAATCAGTTTCATCCAAGACTGTCTGGAGCTGGGAGGCCACCACCCTTTCAATTACCTTGCCCAGCCATGGAAGGTTGGAGACAGGCCTGTAGTTGTTCAAGTCCGAGGGATCCAGGGTAAGCTTTTTCAGAAGCGGTCTAATAATTGCCTCCTTAAGACAAGGAGGCATCCTACCTTCCCTCAGAGACGCATTTATAATCTCTACCAGGCCTTCTACAACAACCCCCCTGCTAGATAATATAAGCCATGTTGGACAAGGGTCAAGAGAACAGGTGGTAGGCCGCACCATTCCAATCAGCTTGTCCACATCCTCAGGAATCACAAACTGGAACTGATCCAACCTAATCACACAAGAGGCGTCACTGGACACCTCCACGTCAGACACTGAGGTAATTGTGGAGACAGAGTCTAAGTCGGCCTGAATACGAGAGATTTCCCCCACAAAGAATTCATTAAACACATCACAGCGGGTAATCGATGGTTCCAGGTTCTGATTCAAGGGATGAGGGGCACTCACTAGCCCTCTCACAACCCTGAACAACTCCGCCGGACGTGAACTTGGGGATGCAATATGGGCAGAAAAGAATCGCTTGTTTGCCACACATATGGCCTGAGCATAGGTCTTCAAATGAGCTCTATGTTGCAATCTGTCGGAGATGATGCCTAACTTAAGCCCCATTAATTTCAAGGGCCGGCATCCCGAAGAGCCTAATGTAGGTTGTGATAATCCCTCATGCTGTTTCAGGTACGCAGCAAAGCATAGAAAGTCTTGTGCTTGGCACAAGTACTTCAAGGAGCTTGCTTGTGCTTCAGACATGCTCTTTAGGCTGGAAATACATCTTGAGGCACTCTTTGGACTGGACTTACAGGCAGAAGGCTGGTCCTCAGCACTGTGGGAGGGGAACCTCCAAATGTCCTGGGAGGCCTCCAATTTGGGCAGCTGGCCAGCCTGCAGCCTGCTGCCACACCAATCTTCTGTCGCTTATATGTGGCCGGGGGGTGGGAGCTGAGAGCTGAGTGGGCCTCTGTGGTGGCAGTGGCAGCTAAGGCACTGGGCCTGGATGGGCCTGGAAGCTGCAGCAGGCAAGCCACTTCTGTGCTCCTGAAAAGTGTGACTCGTGAGCATCAAAAAGACGTGATGTCACGTTCTTGCAACACTCACAAGTCACACTGCGCAGGGATGCAGAAGGAGCTCACCTGCTCCAGCTTCCAGGCCTGGTCAGGCCCAGCCTGGGCCCAGTGCCTTGGCTGTCATCGCAATGGAGGCCCACTCAACTCTCAGATCCCATCCCCCAGCCACACACAAGCAACAGGAGACTGGCGCAGTGGGCAGGCATCGCGGTGGCTGCATGCTGGCCAGCCACCCAAATTAGAGGCTCCGGGGACAAGAGATTGGCGGGCACAGTAGGTGCAGTGGGCACAGTGCAAGCAGACTGTAGGCTGGCCAGCTGTCCAAATTGGAGGGCCCCGGGGACAGGTGATTGGCAGGTGTGGTGTGAGTGGGTGGTGGCAGTGCCACAGCCCCAGCCAAGATTTAAGTGCCAGGATTCTCAATGCAAGTGCAGGTCAGTGGGAAGTATATTCTTCAGAATTTTTTTTCTTAAAGAAACAAAAAAAGTTTCCAGATTTCCCTAAAGTGTTGGGGGGGTGCTCACGGGGTGGCGAGTGGGCCTCATGGCAGGGGCTCCAAAGGCTTTGAGGTCTGGGCTCCAAAAATGCCCAGGTGTGCCACTGAAAACATCACTTGACTGTCAGTGATGTTTCTAATCTTCTGGAGTGCTTCTGGAGTGCAGGCAAGCTCCTCAAAGTACTTGTGCTCTTATGCAAGAGGGCAAGACCTCCCATGCTTCACTGTGAGCTGCAGCAGTAGAGGATTAGTGCCACCCATGTTAGGCTTCTCTGGATGTTGGCCTAGGAGACTTAAGGCCCATTCACATGCTATGTTCAAGTGTACAGTGTGCACAGGTATAGATCTGTACACAGGTCCAGTCATTCGCATGTTATGCTGAACACAATACAGAATTACACTTCCTATCTGTACCATACATGTTCACTTTTGAAATGAACTCAGGTACAGTCATTCACACAAACACATGTACAAGTGTACAAATATCTGTACACTTGTACAGCATAAAAACAGAAGAACATAAGAACAGCCCTGTTATAGGCTGAAGGCCCATCTAGTCCAGCATCCTGTTTCACACAGTGGCCCACCAGATGCCTCTGAGAAGCCCACAAGCAAGAGGTGAGGACATCCCCTCTCTCCTGCTGTTGCTCCCCTGCAACTGGTATTTAGAGGCATCTTGCCTCTGAGACTGGAGGCTGCCTATAGCCACCAGACTAGTAGCATAATATCTTGATTGGGCTTTAGTAATGACTAATTTAGTCTGGATGCTGCTCAGTGAGTGCTTGCAAGGACATACCGTAGTAGGTTTGGCAGGTTGTTTGTCCCATACTTTAGCCAGCTTAAAGTGACATAGTTACCAACTAGCTTGATGAACACTGAATACGAATGTATATACCTGCAAAATATTTGAACAACTTCCAGTTTTAGTCTGAAATACATTACCTGACCTAGATGACTCCTTTGGACAGGCGTAGGCCAAAATGAATCTCCTTATGTCACACAGTAGCATGCAGGCAGATACACAAAGGTGTTTGTTTTCAGGACTTGTGTTATATTTTCCTGCTTGCATTTTAAAAACATATGCTTGAAAGCAAGCAGAACATAGCCACAGACACAGATCTCTGTCCTGGACATTTCAGATGCAAGTAACAGACATATTAAGCCCTTGGGACCCCTCCACATCTCAGACTTCTTTCTGAAATTCCAGCATTTAGACATGAGGCCCCTTCCCTTTGCACTTTCAAAACACAAGTTGGGAAACTTGATTTGGAAGGGTGTTCTGCAGTAACAGACTGTGCTAACACAGTTTGTTGCATAAAGAAAGAGAGAAGAGAGTTTTCAGGAAGCCACACTAGCTCCCTTGCCATAGACCTGCAGAAAGAAGCCCATGGACAAGGGATGTACATATCATTTTGAGGTCAAATTGATTCAACTCGAATCTGGTCTATTCAAGTGATCTGACCTCGAAACGAATCTGCCCTGGCACACCAGGCCAAAATAGAACTTGAATAAAATCTCCTCAGATTTGATTCAAATTGATTCGAGATTCAAGTTTCCCTTAGTCATTGTCATTTCATCATGTCCCTCTGAGATTCTCTGGTGGGGTACTTGGGGGCGTTTTAAGGATTTATTTTTTTAAAAAAGTGATTTTGTATTTTTCTGCCATAGGGAATAATGAGGATTCAAAATGGCCCCATTATTCCCCTTGGGTAGTGCCTAGGTACTCCAGAGCAGGTTGGTGGGTATGACCCCATGGGTGTCACCTACCACCCAACCTGCAAGGCAGTGGGGCACTTTGGTGATATTTAAGGAATGTTTTAGTTTTAAGTGATTTTGTATTTTTCTGCCATATAGAATAATAGGGATTTGAAGCGGCCCCATTATTACCCATGGGTAGTGCCTAGGTACTCCAGAACATTTATGGAGGTAGGTTGTTATGGATGCCCACTATCACCTAAGCTGCAAGGCAGTGGGGCACCCAGGTAATATTTGGGGAATTTTTATATATTTTAGATACTCTGGTATTAACTAGCCTTTTCTCATAATGAATCTCTATGTAGATGTAATGTAACATCTGAGAGTCTAAACACATTAGATTTTTTGATGTTATGTTGCCTCTTCAAAGTGATTCATTATGAGAAAAAGTTAGTTAACACCAGAGATTCTAAAATATATGTACAAATTCCGTAAAAATCACCAGGGTGCCCCACTACCTTGCGGCTTGGTTGGTAGTTGGCACATATGGTGCTTCACCCTCCACCCATTTTCCAGCACCTAGGCACTACCCACAGGAAATAATGGGGCCTCTTTGAATCCCCATTATCCCCTATGGCAAGAAAAAACCAAAATAGCTTAAAACTAAAAAAATTCCTAAAAAGTCAAATGTTTGCCTGATCAGTTTACAGTTTGGGTGATAGGCAGCACCTGTGGCACCCTGCCACCCAACCCACCTTGTTGTCCCCTAGCCTGTTAAAATCAGATTCAAATAAATTCAAATCTAATCTAATTCATATCAAATCAACTCAAGGGCATTCAAGGGCAGCTGATTAGAGTTTGAATTGAATCAGGCTGATTTGATTCAAACTCAAATTGAATTGCAAAAATCATTTCATGCACATCCCTGCCATGGACCCCTGCTAGAAAACCAGAATAAAAGTCAGGGTCATAGAAAGGTTGGCAGCAGCCCCAGGACAGGATGTGAGAATGGGCACCATGCCCACCGCCACTGCTGTGTGCATCACCATCACCCCAGCTGCCAGGTGTGCTGCCCCATGCTGGTCATACCCCTTCCACCTGTGTCAGCATCTCAGTGCAAGGGGCATTGCCAGAGCCAGGCATGGACACTTGGCCTGTCATGCTCTCCCAGCCAGTGAACACAATTTTTTTCTTCACTGCCTAGCTGCTTCTTCCCTCTGCCTCATGCACAGAAGGGGCATGGCCAGCACAGGGTAGCACACCTTACGGCAGAATCTGGTGGCGTCAGTCTGAAAGGCAGCGAGGGGATGACCCATGGACCCCCACAGGCCAGAAGCATTTGTCAGCCCTCCCCCTCAGGTCAATGTTGGTTATGCCACTGACCAAAGTCAAACCCCACATTAATAGCTCTGGTCTGTCCGCAGAATACAGTTAGCTGTATCCAGTCGCCATGTGGAAAATAAATATGCCTGGAGGAGCGGTGCAACCATCCTAAAATTCTTCTGATCAAAGGGCCACTACATACTTGCAGCCCTTAAATGATCTGAAGGTAAGTCACTGGCGTAACTCCTCTATGGTGTTCAGTTGGATCCCCTTTCCAACCTCTCCCCTCTGAAGCTAGTCCAGTCCAAATTCCTAAGAGCAGTATTCCAAGTACCCTGCTGTGTCTCTAACGCTGGTCTATGATTGGATGCAGGCCTGGTTAAGATGGAGTCCAGAGTATGGCTGTCAATACTCAACGAGTGGCTAAGACTATCCTTCTTCCCAATGGGGCTAGCCTCCTTAACGCTGGAGGATAGACACCAATCCACATGAAAGCAATTCCTGCTTGCAAAACTAACCTGTTTGGCTCTCCCCTCCCCATCTACTCTCCCTTGGTCATAAGCAAGCCAGAACACTCCTTAAATCGTGTGCTATGGATACTGAGTGCCAAACAGATTTAGGCAGGGCTCCAAACCTCCCTATCGCTGAAAGTCTAAGCTATATAGTAACACCAGCTGTATGCTTTATGTAGCTTGAAGCCCCTAACCACAGAAGACCCTTCACCTTGGACCGCTGCAGCACCTTCCCTTTGGCTGTGTTAGACTGAAAATAAGAACATAAGAACAGCCCTGCTGGATCAGGCCCAAGGCCTATCTAGTCCAGCATCCTATTTCACACAGTGGCCCACCAGATGCCTCTGGGGAACCCACAGGCAAGAGGTGAGGGCATGCCCTCTCTCGTGCTGTTGCTCCCTTGAACCTGGTATTGAGAGGCATTGTGCCTCTGAGACTGGAGGTGGCCCATAGCCACCAGACTAGTTGCCATTGATAGACCTGTCCTCCATGAATTTGTCTAAGCCCATTTTAAAGCTGTCCAAGCTGGCAGACATCACCACATCTCATGGCAAGGAATTCCACTTTCTCCACTCCCTGCATAATGTTATACACCTCTATCAAGTCTCCCCTTAGTCGCCTCTTTTCCAAAGTAAAGAGCCCCAGATGCTGTAGCCTAGCCTCATAAGGAAGGTACTCCGGGCCTCTGATCATCTTGTTTGCCCTCCTCTGCATCTTTTCCAGTTCTACAATATCCTCCTTAAAATACGGTGACCAAATACTGTACGCAGTATTCCAGATGTGGCCGCACCATAGATTTGTACAAGGGCACTATAATATTAGCATTTTTATTTTCAGTTCCCCTCCTAATGATCCTTAGCATGGAATTGGCCTTTTTCACAGCTGCCGCACACTGAGTCAACACTTTCAAGTAGCCTGAAGATATAGGAGGATCCCCTTGCCTGTGCCCCTGCGATCCCAGGCAAGTTGAAACCACTGAACATGTCCTCCAACACTGCCTATTTTACAGAGACATCTGCAACACCCTTATTTTCCCACTCGCTAGGTTGCCAGGCCATACAGGCCAATGCTTACTACTCCTCCTCCTCTCTGATTGCAACCCCCACACAACATAAAATGTTACCAAGTTCTGCACAGCAGCATGTACAATCCGTCGGGAATTGTACCACCAGCATAAGTTAACCAGGCCCGACACCGCTCATACTTGAACTATTGTCCAGTTACTCAGTCCTACTGCTTTTACTTCCTCAGCCTTTTAGATAGCACAGAGAATATCCTATTACTTTTATTATAGTTTATAGTCATCGTTTTAGCCGTATAGCTGTTGTAGCTTTTTATAGATTTCATAGCTATAACTTTATAGATTCTAGTTCTACAGCTTTTATGTCACCACCTTTTAACTCTATTTCTCACAGTTTCTAGGCAGAGACCCTACTGCTTTCAGTGTTAATAGTTGCTGATTTTGCAGCTTTGGCGTCTCTTTTTACCTTATGCTGGTCAAAGAACGAAATATAAAGATAGTGATTTATTGATTGATTGAAAATGAACATGGCTGATCTACAAAGTGATTATGTGGTGATCAAGGCTCTTTGACTTAACTGTCAGGAGAAACACTCTGCAAATCCTGAGGCCTTCAAAGGATTTCAAGATGGGAGTATTAAGTTGCAAACGTTTCTGTCTTCATAAGAAAGACGAAAGCCAATGGAGAAGAGTGGGCAGTGGTGTGAGGGAGGAATGCAAGGACCGGCTATGCGCACAAGGTGTAAAGACATCTCTCTCAATGTTTTGCTTATGACTGAACACTTTTAAATACACTTTGATTGAAAACAGGTCCCTCTCATTCTGTGGGTGACTGTTTGGGAGCTACAATATACAAAGCAGGAATATAATGCTGTTAACTCTAGCCTGTGATCTACTGGTAGCAATGACATATGATAGCTTCCTGGCCCCACCCGAACCCCCTTGTTAGATTCAGCCACCCACAGTGAATGCATTCACAGAAAGAACCAAAAGAAGAAGAAGAAAATCTTTCGGTGCTCTGTTGTCACTACATTCCTTTTGTTAATTGCAAAACATGTCTGGTTATGACAGTGCTCTTCTGGAAACTTTCCATCCGGGCCGGCCCTCCTCAGAAACAGAGGAAGCATAACTCTCTGCTCAGATGTGTTTTCATTGGTGCAACTGCTGAAATTCCACAAAACAGGAAGGAAACACAAACCAGCCAATCAAAGTGCACACGCACTGTGGGCAACAACACACAGATGTGGATGTTTGCAACTTTGATCAATTGAACCCAATGGAGCTACTCAAGCTAAATCAATAAACAAACTCTGTTTGTGCATTGTACATTTTGATGGAAGAAAATACATGCACGTTTGAAGTTAAGTCAGTGAGGGGTTTGTAACAGGGCAGTAGCAAGCCAAATGAATGAACCACTTCCCTGGGTGTGGTGACATGCTCTGCCAAAGAATACTTTTGAAATATTATCTTCAAAATATGTTCCCCTATAATCTAGAACACACATTTGATGATTTAGATCTCATAAATAATTACACAATGATTCTGTGGAGGACTCCAGCCCTGCTAGGTTTTCTAGCTGGTTGCATTCTTTAATATACAGTGCTACTCAACCCTCAGTCAGCTCCTCCCTGTCCTTTCTGTAATGTTTGTATCCAGGAATAACAGCATCTCACTGGTTCTCACTGTTTCACCAGGTTTCTGTTATGCCCATTATATCTATGTTTTCACTAGCCACCAAGCACTCCAGCCCACCCATCTTGGCTGGGAGGCTTCTGCAATTGGCATATAAATACAGTACCTATATGCAGTGCCCCTTTCCAGGTGTTGGTAAGTGCTATGGCTATTTGACCAGCTATCATATCTTTCTGTCATATCTACTTGGTCCCTTTCTGGATTATCTGAAACATTTATACCCTTGCACTTTAAGGGATGATGTTTCCCGGACTCGATACCGCCCAGCTTGAGTTGGCTATGCCATCATTTAAAAAGCCACTCTTCAACCTTTTTTTTAATTGCCAACAGTCTTTTTTTAACTGCCAACAGTCTGGTTCCGCCTTGATTCAAGTGGAGCCCGTCCCTTTCATACAGGCTTGGTTTGTCCCAAAATGTTCCCCAGTGCCTAACAAATCAAAACCCCTCCTCCTAAAGGGTTTATGTTCAACACTTGTACAGAAACACATTCACACATTATGTCTGACACTTGTACCAGTGTACCTGTGTATAGTGTACACAGGCACAGTTATCCGCATGTTATGTTAAATACAAGTGCAGCACTACGCAGGTACAGTTATTCACACAAAATCATGTATGTGTGTACAAACACCTGACATTATGAACCCTTTCTCTTGATCACAGAAAAAGGGCTCCGATCTGCAGAGAAGGAAGCCTTGAAATGCTTACCTCCCTGGCAGATGTTCAAGGGCTCTTTCATGGTCGGGCGGATCACCCACCCAGACAATTGCCAACTACTGCTGGCCACGTGGAGGGTCGGGGGCTGGGATTTGTCTTCTCTGCCCCTGGTCCTCCTATAATGCAAGAGCGTGGTGAACCTCATGGCACTGGTCAGGAGACTACTTGTGTGCAGGTGCCACGTGAAGCCATGCGGCACCAACACAGATCGATTAGACTTGTTTCTGGACACCCTTGCACCCTAAACCCAGGCTAAGCAGGTGGTCTCAGTAAACAGGGTTGCTGCTGTGTAGCTCCTGGCTGTTCTTATGTGCCAGCAAAACCAGGCTGGGCTAACTTAGCCTAGTTTTGCCTCTGTGTGTGTGAATAACTCCAATGTTTGAAAAGGGCTTAAATGTCATGGAATGACACAAAATATATGTGACACAAAATGTATGTGCACAAGGAAAGTGCATAGGTGTATGTTGTAGCAGTGTATGCTACACACACACACACACACACACACACTACATTCACTTAGCATTAGGCTTGTGCATTTCGATTCGGGTACAAAATGTTTTGTGCCCGGAAATGGCAATTTCAGAGGTTTTGTAACCAAAACAAAATCAAGAATTAAAAAACGGAGATTTTTGTTTCCAAATCGAAATGACTGTATTTTGGACAGAATACTTTGTTCTTTGCAAAAGCATTGCAATTGATATTGACTTGTCTGACTCTCTCCACTCCAGCTGAGGCACTGAGTGATTAGCAGAAGATAAGATATGCAAAAAGCTCATGCATGGTTTAGTTAAGTATGTGTTGTATTCAGTGTGATTGAAATGCAAACTTACCTTGCAAAGGGATTTGGAAGACAGCATTTTGAGACAGAAATACCCAAATAAGTTTGGGAGCTCAATGCAATTCCAAAGCTCTTGCTAAAAGCCATGGTATAAATTGTGTGGAGAAGCTTTTCAAGAAGCTGGTTAGGAAAGTTCTGAAATTACACAGGTTTTTCTTTCCAAAGGTTTAGAAAGAATCTCTTGACTTGTTCAGGGGACTTTTGAAAAGCTATTTTGTTTTTCTTCTGATTTTTATGAGTTATAGTGGTGTCTAAGTTTTGTTGCCCAAGTTGAGCAGTCTAATGTAATTTGGGCCACAATGTAATTTGGTGGAACATGATGTCTAAGCCAGTGGTTCACAACTTTTGCCATTGCAGGGAGTCATCCGCATGGGAGTACAGGAGACAAAAGGAGGGGGGTGGGGAATACCCCAGTCAATCTATTGACATCCCCAGGAATCTTAGTTGCTTCTCTCTTTCTTGTAACCATGATCCATGGTTTTGCACTTTCTTAAATGCAGTGAGGATAAATCTCAACAATTCTGAACAGTAGGCTGATTTGTTTGGGCTACAGCTCACTCCACTTCAGTTAAATGAACATTTGAAGTTGTTCCATAGTATCAAGGCAGTTCATTGGTCTATCTTGCTATCTCAATTGACCTGTGGTCACTGTTCTATGGGGAGGGAGTGTTTTTATTGAAAGATAGCTTGAATCTACAAATGGGTTGTGCTTCAGGGGCAAAAAGTGTGGGGTTGGGTGGCAGTGCCCCAAGGGTGGTGCACCCAGATTCCAAATAGGGCAAAGGGCTGATTTCTTAGGAATTTTTGAGGTTTACACATCTTTAAGATTTTTCCCCATAGGAAATAATTGAGGTTTCACCAGCCCCATAACTCCACCTCGGGGGCACTGGGATGGCCCAAAGCGAGAGGTGGTGTAGTGCACAGAGTGTGCCAACCACACTCCTGGATTGCTAACCCATTTGGGGTACTGGGCTTTGTTGTTTCTGAGTTGTTGAGTTTAGATTATCTGGTAGCAAATGAGATTTTTAATGAAAAACCATGAATCCACTCTCACATGCTACTAGAGAATCTACTCTCAGAACACCTCTAGAAAAACACAGCCCTGTACTTCATGGGTTGGCAACCCATGTGGGTGGTTGGCATCCCATGTGCACTACACCGCCACTTGCTCTGGGCCACCCCAGTGCCCCTCAAGTGGAGTTATGGGACTGCAGAAACCTCCATTATAAATCTGAAAGACGCGTAACTTCATTAATTCTTTAAAAATCAGCCCTTTGCCAAATTCCTCTGAAAAATTGTGGTAGCTTTCTTGTACCAACTGGGCACTACCACCAACCACACTCCACCCTGGGCCACCCCTCCCCACCCCCACATGAATCTCTACTTTTCCTAAAACCTCCATCATACCCTATGGGGAAAATCTGAAAGATGCACAAACTTCAAAAATTCACCAAAAATCAGCAGCTTGCCCAATTACTTTGGAATTTTTGTGGTAGCTTCCACTCATTGGGCGCTATAATCCCCACCCACTCTTTTGACCATGTGACCCATTTTTAAATCTGAATTAATTCAGATTCAGATTCGGATTAATTCGGATACAGAACAAAACTGGGGTGATTCGATAAGCTTAATTTTGGACAAAATACAAAATGGAGTTGATTCGGATTTGGTACAAATCAAAACAGAAAAAATACAAAATGCACAACCCTACTTAGCATTGTGCAGTTCTGAATTTTCCTTTTTAAAAAACTCTGCTCCATTCCACGGCTACCAGCAGCAAGCCATGTAAGCAGATGGAAAGGAGGGAGTTTCAAAGGTCTTGAGGAGCGATGGGAATCTATTGCACTCCCAATGATATAATGAAGGTAGATCTGATTTGTCCTGGAAATGGGCTCAGAACATTTATAAATAATCAGGGGTGGGTTGGCGTTCTATCATGATAAGAATCCCTGTGTTCACTCTATGGCAGCTCTAATCCAATATTCTCATGAAACAGGGTTGGGAAATCTCTTTCCATGAGACCATGGCCCAGGGGAGGGGGAGCAGGCTGTGGCCATTCAGATTAGTGAGACCATTGCTTTGCCTCCACATAAGGGATCCCCTTATGTCCAATGGGCAAAGCAGTCTGTCAGATGAGAGAGAAGCCCCTTTTCCTCTTTTGCAAGGCACTACATGCTTGATCAATTTAAATATCTGCCAGCTGGAATAAAGCGATTCATTGATAAAACAGTTAAAACACTGTCCCAAGTGACTTGGTCCTTTGATTCTCGAGCACAAGCCATCCATTGCTTAAGAAACATCAAACCCAGATTCCAGAAGTGTAAAGTAAATACAATGCTGGCATGGTCAGGTATGCACATGACATCTGGTGATTTATATCCTTGCTCAGAAAATTCTACACAAGTGTGTACTAGTGTTCATTGTTGCTGGCTGCAAAGTATGCCTGAAGCTGGCCTCTGCAAAGAGAAGTTGATGGAAAGCAGCCTAGCAGAAATTTCCCTGCCCTAAAGCTAGTGTGTTAGTGCACGCTACCATTGCTCAAGGGACGGTTCCTGTCTCTCCTAGCAGGACCCTAACCCATGGCATGAAAAGTGTCTAGATTTCCTACCCTCCTCCATCAGACAGGGTTGTTTACCCAGTCAAACGGCAGGATGCTGGGAGAAACAGGGGGTTCCAGATGTCAGGATAACCCCAGTAATTACCTTTCAGAAGTCAGGAAGGGCTCAGAGGGACATGCAACAGCTGCTGAGGGATAGGCGGGTGCAGCCCAAGAGGCAGCAAAAGGATGGAGCGGGAATAGCAATGCTATCAGCTTCACAAGCTGCAAACAGATGCAAAAAGGCTCATGAAGGGGGTGGAGCTGGAGAACAAGTCCCCTTGGGAAGCCAGGCACTGGGTGGCCAATTCAGTTGCTTGGCCAGGGAAGAAGGAGCAAGCGAGAGGGGAGGAGAGGAGTGTCCTAAATGTAGGGCTTTATTTAAGGCAGGGGCTGCCGGAGATGAGCGGATCAGCAGGGATGAGGTTTGTCTGTCTGATGGACTCCTGGAGAGGCGCTCAGGCTTTTTGCTTCCGCTGATAGAGGAAGGAGTGGACTGAATATATGTCCCTCCTCCCCCAACTCTGAGGCAAATGCCTGCGCCTATCATTTAGGGCGGGAGGGTGGAAAGTTTATCCGGAGAATTGCTCCTCCCTAAACATGGACAAAGAGAAGCTGGCCTTTATTTATAGTCCTTGAAATGGCAAGGGCTCTGATTTACATTGTCTTCACTTCAGCTGGCCACTACAAAGGGAAACATGTCGCATGAGTCAGCAGAGGCCTTACCAAACACACCAGTTTTGATCTGTGAGCAACTCATGCTGCTATTCCCAAACTTTGTAGAAGCACTGAAACGAAAATTTGAACTTATGTCCAAAGTGAGGACTATTCTAAATGCAAAACTATTGAATCACAACAACGGACTCTTCTGGTCTACGGCTTTATTACATGGATTTTATTTATTTATTTATTTATTTATTTATTAATAACATATTTTTATACCGCCCAATTACATCTCTGGGCGGTTTTGGAAGCACAACCTAGGTTTGGATGGCAGAACTTGAGTGAAGTAGTGGCGGTGGTGGCAGCAATGGCTGCTGCTGAAACCTGCAAAGAGCTGAATCAGTGGTGGATATCGAGAGGCTCTGACAACCTGGAATATTGCTCTGAAATTCACCTCAGAAGTGCCAAAATATGCAGTGCTTCCATTGAACTCACTGTGCACTTTCATCCCAGAACTTTCAAAGAGTTGAAAGCAGAGATGCCGCTGACCCACATATTTCCAGTGTGTGCCACAACGCAAGGTGAACATTAGGAACATAGGAAGCTGCCATATACGGAGTCAGACCATACATCCATCTTGCTCAGTATTGTCTGCACAGACTGGCAGTAGCTTCTCCAAGGTTGCAGCAGGCAGGGATCTCTCTCAGCCCTATCTTGGAGTTGCCAGGGAAGGAACTTGGAGCCTAGATGCTCTTCCCAGAGCGGCTCCCATCCCCTAAGGGGAATATCTTACAGTGCTCACACTTCTAGTCTCCCTTTTGTATGCAGCCAGGGCAGATCCTGCTTAGCTTAAGGGAACAAGTCATGCTTGCTACCACAAGACCAGCTCTCTTCCATTCTGAGCCCTGAGTTCTTCTCCTGCTCAGATTTTACTCCAAGATAGAGAAGTATAGTATTCCCCCTCCCACTGATCATCCAAAACCCTATCCCACTCCTTCCCTTCCCTTTATTGGGGGGTGCTGCTTCTTCAGCAGTGATAAGCAGGAAGAAAAGGAGAGAGATCTTCTCCCTCCCTCAGCTTCATCCAAGCCTAGCATACTGCTATGTAGAATACTTAGTGCAAGCCCCGCCTGGGAAATGTAGTTTTCCCAAGCATTACTGTGATGGCTGCTTCAAACATCAGCAGTACTTAGGCAAGTTAGTGCGAGTGAAAGAGGAGGGGGTTGGAAGGCTGTTGGTGAATAGATGGTGGGAGCTGAGAAATAGATTTAAATTGCTTGGGAATAAGAGAGCAATTTCCTGATCATTTGAGAAGTTGTTTGGCATATTCCAAACCAATCCAGGTCAAGCCTGGGAGAACTAGATGGAAGACATTTTCAAAAACTATAATAATGCCCATTCTGTTGTCTCACAATCCCTCTATCCTTGTAATATTTTTTGACAGTCCCTAGGTACTAAATCTCAGTTTTACCACATTACCTTTCACAGAAGGACATTCCTGAAGTTTGAACCGTTGTGGTAGCTTGCTAAATTGGGAATAAGTACATAGTGGAAAATTCAGGTGTCCATATGGATTATTGATGCCATTCCTCACTTTCCCATTACGAAAAGCCCTCAAATCTGTTGAAGTTAAATTTTAAAAACACCCCCTTTTCAGTGTGTCAGGTGTGCAAACAGTTTTCATGCACGTTAGATTGCAACACGTAGACACTGTCAACTGGTTTCCTCAGGAGATGTAGCTGGAGCGATAACCTTCTCCAGGAGGGAGGCATAGGTAGAGCAGGGAGGGGTTCAGTGGGGGAGAGGTTTCTGGGGGAAGAGTTACACCATTTCCACACCTTTCCATCTTCCGTGGTCATTACTCTTCCAGTCTTGGCAGGGGCATTGCAAGCTGGGCAAGCATGGCAGGCTGCCATGGCATTTCTCAGTCCTGACCTCCACCATCACCACAGCAGCAACAGCAGCAGGGGTTTTTCTCCCACTTGGTGCCACGACCACCGCACTCCCTCTGCTGAAGAGCCCAGGCGCATAAGCACACGCCAGAAAGGAAAGTTCAGCAGCCCCTGCCCTCTCCAGCCCACAAAGCTTTTGCTTTGTGCTGGTTGGATGCTTCCTTTCCAAGCCAAGAAAGTGCTTGGCGAGCTGAAGAGAGTAAGGGGGCCTCTGCACTTTCCTTCCACTGCCAGCCACGAGGACACGGGGCGGGGGGAGAGTCTGTGGCCAACACACGCATGTGTGCTCAGCCTCTATGGACAGAGGCAGGAGAAAGGAAAGGAATGTGGGTGGGGAGGAACAAGGCTACAAGCTGGTAGCATGAAGCGGGGGAGTAATGCTATTGTAGCTGCAGCATGCCTGACTGGGACAAAAGTGACTATCAACAGCCATAAAAAGAAGCAGGGCAGATGAAAATAAGAGCAACTGAATGACCTGGTTTGTCATGTGATGGTTGTGCAGGTGTCTAGGGCATACTGCCTGTGGGCAGTATTTTCTCCAGTTTGTCTGCTGAGGAAGCAACATTCTTGAGAAGAGTCAATTGACTGCTGGTCTGGAAGCAAGAGGAAGCAACAAGCTTGTATTTCTCTCCTAAAGAAGATATCAAGCAAGGGAACACAGCAAAGAAATAATGCATGCATGAATGAATGAATGAATGACCAAGAAAACAAGAGGGAAAGGAGAAACGACGTTTGTTAGGGCTTGTGGTTTTCTAGGGTTTGATTCTGGCTGGGTGAAAGTGTTTGTGTCTTTGACAGAAGAGTAGCCTGAGCAGGGGATTCATTCCAGGTGACTGCCTAAGCTTGTGGGAGGGGTCACATTCCTGAGCAGAGTCAGTTTGTCTGCTGGTCTTGAATACAAGGGTAGAGGCCTGAGAGATTAGCAAACAGGGCATTGGAGTTCTGCAGGAGTTTAGCGGGAAGTGTGCAGGGGAGCCTGAAATGAGCCCCCTTGAACACAAGGATCCCAATGGGAGCAGAAGGTAAGTACTACTCCCTCCTTCATATTATAGAGAAAGGAAGTTTGAACAGTTCCACAGCTGACCAATACAGCTAATATCTAATTTTCTAATAAACTATCTCTAAATACTGTAAACAGCCAACAAAACCAGTTATGAAGACAGAAAGCCAGCAGGAGAGGGGGCACTTTCCAGTGTATTGCACAGTGTTACATGTATGACTATTTGGTCCATGGGTAGAAGTAATGGATGTGTGCTTGGTGCAAGGAGCTCCTGGCTCTCAGGGAACATGTTCGTTCCCTTGAGACCAAGGTGGAGGATCTGGAGAAACTCAAAGAGGCATGTGGATGAGACCTTCAGGGATGTGGTTGAGGCATCTCACTCCAAGGCTGATAGCTCCTCTGCTGTCAGGGAGAATGAAGGTCTTGGGGAAGGAGGATATCAGTCTGAGGAAGAGAAAATGCTCCTGTAGAAGGCACCCCTTCCATGGATGATGAGCCCATATCCTCTTGCACAGGGGATACTTCTCCAGGGGGTGGGGGCCTCCTTGTAGTGAGCAATTCAATTATTAGAGGTATGGAGAAATGGGTTAGTGACCTGCTGTTGACCGTATGGTGACTTGCCTGCCTGGAGCAAAGGATGTGGACATCACACGGTGTCTAGATAGGCTGTTAGGCAGTGCTAGGGAGGAGACAGCTGTCATGGTGCATGTCAGCACCAACAATGTGGGGAAATGTAGTTGGGAGGTCCTGGGAGCCAAATTAGGCTGATAGGTAGCATATTGAATTCTAGGACCCCCCAAGGTAGCATTCTCAGAAATGCTACCTGTTCCACATGCAGGTTCAGCGAGACAGGCAGAGCTGAGGGGTCTCAATGCGAGGATGAGACGTTGGTGCCGGGAGGAGGGGTTAAGATTTGTTAGGCACTGGGATTTGTTAGCCACTTGAACCAAGATGGAACCAGACTCCTTGAACCAAGATGGAACCAAAATCAAAATTAGACTGCTGGCACTTAAAATCAAAATTAAAAACAAAAAGGTTGCAGAGCAGCTTTTAAAATTACACTTGTGGAATAGCCGACAGGAGCTGGGCAGTATCCGGTTCAGCAAATGCCATCCCTTAATGTGTGAGGGTGTAAAAGATTGAGATAAAACAGAAGGAGACAGAGCAGAACCACATAAAGAGCAGACAGGAAGCTCTGCTAGCTGGTCAAAGAGATCAAAGAGCCAAAAGAAAGATAGCATACACCAGGTAAGAGATTCAGCATATAGATGCTTATATGCCAATACTAGAAGCCTCCCAGCCAAGATGGGTGAGCTGGAGTGCTTGGTTGCTAGCAAAAAAATAGATATAGTGAGCATAACAGAAACATGGTGGAACAGTGAGAACCCATGGGACAGTGTTATCCCTGGATATAAACTCTATAGAAAGGACAGGGAGGGGCACCTTGGAGGTGGAGTAGCACTGTATGTCAAGGAAGGAATAGAATCTAACAAGCTAGAAAGCCAAGGAGGACTGGAGTCCTCCACAGAAATGCTATGGATGACAATACAAGGCCTGAAAGGAAATGTGCTACTGGGGACGTGCTATCGCCCTCCAGATCAAAACACTGACAGTGAGTGGGAGTTGCATGAGGAAATCAGGGAGGTGTTAAGGAGAGACAGGACAGTAATAATGGGTGACTTCAATTACCCACACATATGCCCATGCTAACTTGGCAAAGAGGTACCTTTTAATGTGATGATTCTCTTTATTTAGCGGGGGAGAGTAACTGGCCCTATCCACCCACAGCACAGTACCTCCAGTGACTGTTGCTGGTGTCTATCTTATGTTTCTTTTTAGATTGTGAGCCCTTTGGGGACAGGGTTCCATCTTATTTGTTTGTTATTTCTCTGTGTAAACCACCCTGAGCCATTTTTGGAAGGGTGGTATAGAAATCAAATATATAAATAAAGATAAAGGTAAGGTGTGCCATCAAGTCGATTTCGACTCCTGGCGCCCACAGAGCCCTGTGGTTTTATTTTGTAGAATACAGGAGGGGTTTACCATTGCCTCCTCCTGCGCCATGTGAGATGATGCCTTTCAACACCTTCCTGTATTGCTGCTGCCCAATATATAGTACCAGTGGGGATTCGAACCGGCAACCTTCTGCTTGTAGTCAAGCATTTCCCTGCTGGTCTACTTAAGGTGATAGACTGGGTAAATTCACAGTCAGGTAATGACAAAGAGGTCAAATTTCTAGATATGCTGTATGAATGTGCCCTAGAACCGTTGGTCTTGGACTTAATCCTGAGTGGCACCCAGGACCTGGTGCATGATGTCAGTGTCATGGACCCCTTAGGGAACAGTGACCATAGTGCAATCAAATTCCACATATATGTGGAGAGAGAAACACCAAGAAAGTCTAACACAGACACTTTGAATGTCAGAAAAGGAAACTTTTCCAAAATGAGGGGTATGGTGAAAAGAACATTGAAAGGGAAAATCAGGAGAATCACTTTGCTCCAGGATGCATGGAGTTTACTCAAAACCACAGTACTAGAAGCCCAGTTAGACTGTATACCCAAAAGGAGGAAAGGTACCACTAAGTCCAGGAGGATGCCAGCATGGCTAACGGTTACCATCAAGGAAGCCATAAAAGGGAAGAAGTCTTCCTTCCGAAACTGGAAGGCCTGTCCAAATTAAGAGAACAGAAAAGAACACAACTCTGGCAAAAGAAATGCTAGGTGACAGTAAGGGATGTGAAAAAAGAGTTTGAGGAACATTTAGCTAAAAGCATCAAGGGGAATAACAAAAACTTCTTTAAATACATCAGCAGGAAACCTGCCAGGGAGGCGATTGGACCATTAGACAATGTGGGAGTGAAAGGGATTATTAAGGAGGATATGGAGGTTGCATACAGCAGAAGATACTGAGCATATACCTGTTCCTGAACCAGGCTTTTGGGGGATGGAGGCTAAAGAACTGTGTCAGATAGCAGTGACAAGAGTTGATGTTCTAAACTGTCTGGAAAAATTGAAAATTAGCAAATTGCCACGGCCAGATGGCATCCATCCAAGAGTCCTTAAAGAACTCAAATGTGAAATTGCCAAATTGCAAAACACCCAGAAACTTGGGTTTTGTAAACCGCCCAGAGACTTGGGTTTGGGGAAGTATTAAAATGTGTTAATTAATTAATTAATTAATTAATTAATTAATTATAACTTGTCCCTACAATCAGGCTCTGTACTGGAGGACTGGAAAGTAGCCAATGTAACAGCAATTTTCAAAAAGGGATCCCGGGGCAATCCGGGAAATTACGGGCTGATTAGCTTAACTTCTGTTCCAAGAAAATTGATGGAAAGCATTCAAAAGGTTAAAATTGTAAAGCACATAGAACAGGCCCTGCTGGGGAAGAACCAGAATGGCTTCTACAAAGGTAAATCTTGCCTCACAAACCTTTTGGAGTTCTTTGAGTGTGTCAACAAGTGTGTGGATAAAGGTGACCCAGTTGACATAGTATACCTGGACTTCCAAAAAGCATTTAAGAAAGTTCCTCATCAAAGACTCTTGAGAAAATTTAGCAGTCATGGGATAAGGGGACAAATCGAATAGATAGATAGATAGATAGATAGATAGATAGATAGATAGATAGATAGATAGATAGATGAAGTACATGTGTGGACTGGTAACTGGTTGAAGGACAGGAAACAGAGAGTTTTCACAGTGGAGGGCTTTTTAATTCAGAAAAAAGACAACTGCAGGGAGACATGATAGAGGTCTATAAAATCATGCTTGGTGTGGAGAAAGTGGATAGAGAGAAATTCTTTTCCCTCTCAATTAACACTAGAATCTCTTTGCTTTTAAAATTTTTATTGGTTTTTACAATATCTTAACAATCTCATTACATTCCATTAAACAAATGTTGACTTCCCGCTCGCCAATCTGTGCGAATCACTAATTATACAATTCAACCATTGCTATAGTCATTCAAAACATATATCCTATACCTTACAAACTCGATTTTACTCTACTCAACCTGCTATTATTACTAAATTTCAAACCCTGCTGAAAAATCAATATTAAAGAAATAGTTCTTTAAGTATAGTAAGAATGGTTTCCAATCTTCTTTAAAACATTCCAGGTTTTCATCCCTTATCAGTAGTACTGTAAGTTTTGCCATCTCAGCATATTCCAAAGTTTTTATCAGCCAATCTTCTTTTGAGGGCATTTCATTGTTCTTCCATTTCTGCGCATATACTGTTCCAGCCGCCATGGTTGCATACATAAAGATTGTTAAATTCCTTCTGGAAAACTCTCCTTGCGTTATTCCCAGCAGGAAGGATTCTGGTTTCTTAGGAAATGTCATTTTAAAAATTTTCTTTAACTCATTATATATCATATCCTAGAAACTGCGGGGAGACATGATAGAGGTCTGTGGTGAATGTGGATAGAGGGAAATTCTTCTCCCTCTCACATAACACTAGAACCAGGGGTCATCTCATGAAATTGACTGCCACGAAGTTTAGGGCCATCAAACGGAAGTACTTCCACACAACACATAATCAACTTGTGGAATTCTCTGCCACAGGATGTAGTGACAGCCAACAACCTGGATGGCTTTAAGAGGGGTTTGGATAACTTCATGGAGGAGAGGTCTATCAACGGCTACTAGTTGGAGGGCTATAGGCCACTTCCAGCCTCAGAGGCAGGATGCCTCTGAATACCAGTTGCAGGGGAGTCACAGCAGGAGAGAGGGCATGCCCTCAACTCCTGTCTGTGGCTTCCAGCAGCATCTGTTGGACCACTGTGTGAAACAGGATGCCTGACTAGATGGGCCTTGGGCCTGATCCAGCAGGGGTGTTCTTATGTAGTAACGGATAACAGTGGGTGGAGGAAAAAATGGGGAAGAAATAGGAATGTGCAATGATGGGTCGAGACAAGGTAAGGAGTCAATGCAAAAAGAGCAACTTTTTATTGTGGAATGACTACAGTGAAGACAAGAAAAGTGTGCAAAAACAATAGAGGAAAATTATGTGTGTGCACAGCCCACAATCACTCTGGATTAGATTAAGTATGAGAGTTTACCAAATCTGCCACAAAAAATGCTCCAGACTAGGAAGGCTCTGAGGTGGGGGTGAGGGAGAGAAAGCTGGCCCTGATTACATGAACAAAACCGGTTGGATGAATAGACATTAGGGATGTGCATGGAACCGCTGGCAGCTGGTTCGGCGGTGGGGTGGTGGTGGTTACCTCTAAGGATAGAGGAAGCACCTTTAAGGTACTCCCCCCACCTCTTTCCCCTCGCCAGCGCTGTGGTGAAAATGGTCCCACGTGGGATGGCAGTGTACCTCCTTGCTGCCCTAGTGTGTGTTGCACCTGAACTTCCCGTGTGCATGCAAACATCGTGCTCACGTAAGCACGTCATACACACATGTGCACCCGGAACCTCTGGTCTGACGCTCACCAAGGCGGCAAGGAGGTACGCTGCCACTCCGCGCGGGACCATTTTAAGCACAGTGCTGGCAAGGAAAATGTGGTGGGAGGGTGGTAGAGCATGCCCCCAATCCTTAAATCCTGCCCCCACATTTGAATGCCAGCTCCCGAACCATCTTGGCATTCTAGGAATAGAAAGCCAAACTGGTTTGTGTACATCCCCAATAGACATTGCAGCTGAAATTAATGAAACTGAACTTTTAATTCAATCTGACTATTTTATTGTTTATGTATAAAAGAAAGAACATGCAGCCCAGTTCGAGACATGTTTGTTCAAAACTGGGGAAAGAGGCACCTTTTAAAGTGGTGGCTCTCTTATATTTAACAAGGGGAGAGAGCCACTGTCCATATTCATCCCCAAATAGCTTTCTTTCCAGTGTTGTTGCTGGTGTCTCCTTTGTGGTTCTTTTTAGACTGCAAGCCCCTTTTTAACAGGCATCCATCTTCGCATTCCTTTTTCTATGTAAACCACCTGGAGAACCTTTTTGCTGAAATGCACTATAGAAAATAAGAGTGGCCGATGTCATGCACAGTCCCCCATCAACACCAAGGGTGTGCTGGGGGCTGCTGCAGAACTTTTAAAGCAGGTGGGGAGCCACCTCTCAATTCCCCCCTGGCCTCCAGGCTGGCTCACTATTCCTCACAACCCCATTGCCTGCCCCTGACCCAACTGATATGCCACGTGGTAGCCACTGAAAACCATTTCTTTGTGGTTCCCTTCTGTCTTAGTAACATAAGGAGCTTCATAAGGACACAGGAAAATTCTCTTTTTAAAAAAGCTTGATGGATATTTTATGTCATTGGCTTCAGTGCAGAAATCTTATTACTTATTATTACTTATGCTGTGGATTCAATAACATAGCCGCCATTGAACAGAGTGGGAGACAAATGGCTTTGGGCCACCAGTGCCTGGGGGCTGCCCAGGGCCTCATCACCCCCACCCCAAGACAACTCCCTGCTCCTGTATCCAAATTCCCAGCTGGTGAACAGAGTGCTGGCTGTCTGCAAGAGGGAGACAAGTGGCGCTTCCAGGCCCAGTGCCAGCCATGTTCCTTGCATGGACATCAGAAGCACGTGGACACAGGGGCGTGGCCACTGTGAAGGCAAGCAGCAGGAAGGGCTGCCATGAACGTCCCTACACCCTATCTGGGTTCCCTTACCACTTGAGGCACGATAGGGTACCCAGGGGATGGTAATACAGTGGCATAAAGGAACTCCTTCAAGTGGGAAACTCATCCTATTCCTATCCCCTTGCTGTTGGCCTTCTAATGTTATGCAAAAGCTGTGCTGTAAAGGACACTTGGTGTCGCCTGAGCATGGGAAGAATTGTACCCTGGTTGCTGTATTTTATTCCGCTCGCCCCCTGCTTGTTTTAGTGTTTCTTTGATCATTTTGGTTTATATTTATAATTTGTTGCATTTGGTTATAATGCTGCTAGCCACCTTCAAGTACCTTTGGTGCAAAAGGAGGACTCTACACATTTCAATGAATACATAAACAAATTACCCACCTCACCTATGCAGGACAAGGCAGGTTACAAATCCAAAATAAAAAAGTTAAAAACTCAGTATTGTTTATGCAAACGGAAAGGGGTGAAGAGTTCTGACTGCCTCTCCCTCAAAGTCCTTTCCTGTAACTTGTCAGAGGGTGGGAAACATCTCAGTAATGTGTCTCCACAGCAGCGCCCAGCTGCTGCAGGATACATATGGAACTTGCACTGCACAGAGTTGACTCCATTTAATTGTTTACAAGGAGAGTAGTATGAATGACAACCATTGAGTAAAAAAAACAAAACAAAAAAACCCCTTCCTGTCTGATGGCATAGCATGAATGTAGCATGAAATAATTTCTACATTGCCCACTATGGCATCAAATAACATGAAGGATTAAAATAGTTCTCTGCAATAACTACAATCCCACTTGTGTAAATTTTCCTGTCACTTTGCATTCGTACAGCAGAACAAGCAATTTTATGCTAATAAAACGTAGGCCTGTTTTTAAATAAAATAAAATAAAATTGCCAATTAACTGTTTGCAACCCAAACCACCTGCCACTAAACAATCCTCTGCTTAAACATATTTTTAACCATTCTAAAATAATGGCATACACTGTGGTCTAGTGTGTTTTAAAATCAAAAGGGGGGGAAATGAAATGTAGGGGAAATGTGTCCCTACATTCATATGAACACTTATAACTTTAGAAATGTTTTTATGTATAGCAGTATTGTTCATTTTAGTTATTTGCCCCTCGAAAGGACATATCAAGGGATGAATTAAACAAGTGGTTCTGTATTCGCAAATGTAAATTAAAGTATCCTTTAATGAACAGGACAGTAAAACATAAAACACCAACCTATTCACGTTCAGTCATTTGCTATCTATCTATCTATCTATCTATCTATCTATCTATCTATCTATTTGTTGGATTTATATACTGCCGTTCCAAAAATGGCTCAGGGTGGTTTACATCAAAATAAAAACAATTAAAATCAATTAACAATTAAAATCAAAACTAAATCAATTACACAATTAAAATATTTTAAACACTAAAATAATTTAAAACCAACATTAAAAATTTAAAACCATAAAACATAAAATTAAAAGCCTGGGTGAATAAATGTGTCTTCAGTGCCTTTTTAAAAGTTGCCAGAGATAAGGAGGCTCTTATTTCAACAGGGAGCACATTCCAAAGTCCAGGGGCAGCAACGGAGAAGGCCTGTTCCTGAGTAGCCACCAAACGAACTGGCGGCACCCACAGACAAACCTCTCCAGATGATCTTAACAGGTGGTGGGGCTCACGGTGAAGAAGACATTGTCTTGAATACCCAGGGCCTACGCTGTTTAGGTCTTTATAGGTAATAACCAGCACCCTGTATTTGCGATGAGTGTGGGAGCTCTGATTCACACACAGGGTACCTTCACACAACATGGCAGAAGTCGAACTGGCAGTTCTTGGAGTTCGACAGTGAGCTCAACTTTCGATGCGCGAGGGCAGATATGCCGACATTAGTCATGTTGTGCAAACCCACCAATGTCAGCATATTCCACAACTTTCAGCTCCGGAACTGACATCTGTAACCAACTTCAAATCTTGGTTACAGATGTCAGTTCCATAACTGAAAGTTATGACCTGTTCAGCTCACCCACCCCTCACCTGGCTGCCACCCCTTGGCTACGCACAAGGCAGCTTAAATTATGGGGGGATGGAGGTTCGGTGCAGGGCAGGTGCAGGGTGGCTGCAGGAGGCCCCCCCAAAGCAGGTTTTGGGGTGCCTCATGGTGGGGGTAGTCTGGGTGCCCCAAGTACCTAGGTGCACCCCTGCCAGTGGTTCAGCTTTTGGTGTGTCATATGAAACTGCCCACAGATATTCTTACCTTCAAGAGCTTTCTGATTTACTTACAGTATATGGTTCAGTAGAGGAGGCAAGTGGTCTACATTTTGTGCACATGAGGCTCACCTTCATTTGTGAATAGGGCAACCTCACCTCTGCACAGGAACTCCAGATGTGCATCTCAGGGTGTAATGGAGTTTCACATATGGAGGCTGTTCTCATGTGCACCCTAACCCAGGCTAAGGAAGCCAGCCTGGGTTAGGCTGTGCATAAGAACCACCGGGATCATGCCCAATCCCAGCGGGGCAGTGCTGCCTAGCCTAGCTTTTCAACCCGGTCCTTAGCTGGAGTTAAGGGCTTGAGTGAGCCCCTAACCCAGGCTCTGGGATCATGTGTTCACTGGAGCTGTGTTCAGCCACAGTGGACACAGAGACAGGTGCCACGCCCATCTTCTTGAGGAATCCGCCAATGCACTATGCATGTCACCTGGTGTATTGTGTGATATCTGGAAGCTGGGACACATCATCCCGGCCTCCAGAACTCCGCACCACACAGATCTTCTGGGAGCATGGTCTGTGCTCTCAGCACCTTTCGAGCGCTCATCTGAGTTGGACGGGGACAGGGGGACCAAATCTCTGGAATGGCACTTTCAAATGCCGGGTCAAACCTGTTTTGCATTTTCAACACTAAAATCTTTCACAAGTCTACATGTTGGCATCAATCTAAGTGTTTCAATTAAGATAAGGGGAGGCATAGCTTTTCAGCACAAGAATATTTCTTCTCTCCTCTAAGGATGTTGATAAAAAATGCAAGACAAAATCTGTGGATAAACTTTTAGTATTAGTAATGGTGGTGGTGGACAGTTGAGAGCTTTGGGGCCATTGAAAAGGCTTTATATGTGACACACTGCACAATTAATTACAAATATGAAACAATTAAATTAATGAAAGAGAATGATGGCGTAATTTATCCAAGCCAAGACAAAACATGGATTTGAGTTACTAAAGCCCCTTTCTAAGGGCCTGGAAGCCTTTGCATTCCTCTTTTGACCAAAGCAATCTGTTTGAATTAAGATAGTTTCCTAAACAATAAGGTTGCAATGCTCTGTATATAGAAACCTGCACTTAAGTGTTAAAAATCTGAGGAAAATATTTTCCTCAATATGACAGGCATCAAGTATGACTCAAAGTAGACCCATTGGAACTGAAAGGATAAGTTACACATTGCCTAACTTGTCCTTTTAATTTCAATGGGTTTCTTTTTTTAATGTGAGTTACATTGTTGACCCCCTTTGTGGTTTCCTCCCTCAATAAAGGAGTGGAGGACCGGATCAGAAAAACCACATAACAGCCCCTTCTTGATCTGGCCTCTGATGCTAACATAATTTCCCCCATCCGACCTTGCCTAGTATCCTACTTTGTTTCTATATTCTTACACTAATAGGCAGAGGCGTATCTAGGGAAAATAGCGCCTAGGGCAAACACTGAAATTGCGCCCCTTGTCCAAGCATCTGACACCCATCTTTCAGATAACTTTACCATAATATCAGCTCAAAAATACAAGTCAGGCTCGTTAATCTTTTAATATTTCAAAAACTATTTAGCAGTGGACTTAGCCAGACCAAAAGATGCTGGAAAACTACAAATTGCAGTATGTGGGGCTCATGAAATACCCAAATACTATGTGGAGGTGTACTTGGAAAACTAAACAGAAGTGCCTGTCTAATTCTCTACTATGTACCTGTATTGTAGCATCATCATTACATAAGTTTTAAAAATAAATGGAGAATTTGACTTTTCCCAGATACTCTGTAAATAATTAAAGGATATGCAGAGTAAACTGTGTCACTGCTTGGAATATATTCTAGTCTTTCAGAAAGACAGTTAAAATGAGAGAAAGAGAGCAAGAAACTCCCAGTGGGCCTTAATATTAAGGATTTCACACTGATTCAAAGACAAATTCACCATTAATAGCCATATTAGCAAGACATCACATTTAACTCACTTATCACAAGAAGCAAAGTAAGAGCAAATGAATACAATCCTAGCTCATAAGCATCAGCTCAGTATTCACAAGCCCTGATTCTCTGTACATAGTGCCAATCTGAATATGTGTACAGTGACTTATATTATATATAATTAATTTTTTACCTGTAGCCCCTTCGGGGGGCTTCCTAAAGGCTGGGGGGGTTGCAAAGGTTCCTCCTCCCCACACTGGCCTCTAGGGCCTCGCAGGGACCATTTGAGCATGTGCAGTGGCCATTTTTTAAAATCCTTTTTTAAATGGCCACTGAAAACAAAATGGCCACCGTGCATGCTCAAATGGCCTCTGCAAGGCCTGGCATGACCTAGGGCCTCACAGAGGCCATTTGAGCATGCACGGTGGCCATTTTGTTTTTGGCAGCCATTTTTAAAAAATTAATTTTACAGAATGGCACCCCCCTTCAAGTGGTGCCTGCCCTACCCCTAGATACGCCCCTGCTAATAGGAGTGATGTAGGATGGACTCAAAAGCGAATTGTAGTCAAATAACTCCTATATTTAAGAGAGCGCCTTCTCTGTCATGAACCCTGTCGCCTATTAAGATCATCTGGAGAGGTCCAACTACTGGTACCACAAACTTGTTTGGTGGCAACTTGGGACCAGGCCTTTTCTGTGGCTGCTCCAGGGCTTTGGAATGTGCTCCCTGCTGAAATAAGAGCATCTCCTTCTGTGTTTGCTTTTAGGAGGACCCTGAAGACGCACCTGTTTTCTGAGGCCTTCAACTGAGATTGTATTTTAAAATTTTAAGGTGTTTTTAATGTGTTCTTATCTATAATTTTTATCTTTTTATGAATTTTAAATGTGTTCTATTGTATGTTTTAATTCTGTAAACCGCCTAGAGATTGTTATACTAGGCAGTATATAAATTCAATAATAAATAAATAAATAGAAACAGAAGACTCAGACTAGACTAAGTCAAATTTTTGTCATAAAGATAAATGGTGCATGAAAAATTAAGGAGTATCAATCGTCCATTAGTCTGAAAGGATTTGCTATTGCTATTATTTTATAAAATAATAAAGGCAAAACCAAACACATAGCACACTGTACATATATTTTCATTTCAATTAGCTAAGCCTTGGAGAGTTCCTGAGCAATTCTGGCAAAGAAACTACAGAGCCACTAACATTTGTGTGGTGGGGAAAGAGGGTTGAAGCATGAAGTTTCCATTTACCTTTAATCTCCTCAGATCTGGTTTTATACTATGCAGGGAATTTCACACCAAGACAAATTAGCAAATAGCAGCTTGGTGGGATTAGATAATTAGAGTAACAGCGACTTCCCTTTAAAAACTCTGAAGAGAAAATAGTGGTAGACCAAGCCAGAACCACTTGAAGATATCATTTTCTAACCCCCAGATGTTAGCTGGCATGTATTTTATGATTTTAATTGCATTTTTGAAATATTATAGAAATATAGCAGAATCAAAAAGATAGCATCTGACATCCAGCCTAAAGGGCTCATGAGTAACCTCCATGAAATAATGGGACAAGTTAGCCATGATTAATTTGTCCCATTAATTTCAAAGAAACAATTGATGAGTAACTTAATCTGGATGTCAACCATAGCATTTGATAGCTCCCTGTTTTTAACATGCTGTGAACTCATTAAAAAGTATTTTCAGAATCGTACTAGTAGCCATCTTCCTTCCACTCACAGTTCTTTCAATTCAACCCAGTATCATTAACCTCTCTCTGTTAAGATGAAGACTGTATTGGGTAGCAGTGATATAGGAAGGTGCTGAAAGGCATCATCTCCCATTGCACGGGAGGAGGCAATGATAAACCCCTCCTGTATTCTACCAAAGAAAACCACATGGGTCTGTGGTCACCAGGAGTCGAAATTGACTTGACGGTACAACTTTACTTTACTTTAAACACACCAAACCAAATGCAGAAATGTATTTTAATTATAATTTATATCAAATCTTATACCATATCTATTATTCCCAAACAGAATCAATGCTCATCGGTGTTCTAACATAAAAATTAATATTTTCTCTAAGCATCAATATTTTCAAGGGCTTATTTACACTAGAGGTGTGCATGAACTAAAAATTGCAGTTTGGCACAAATTCGAATTGAATTCGAGCTGAACCGTGTGCTGTCAAACCAGTTCAGTCAAACCGACCAGCTGGTCTGGTCCGTTTGACCGAACCAGTTCAGTGGTTCGGATGGCTAATATTTGTAAAGGTGATTCCAGTCAGGATACCCCTTAACTATTAAATGGGTGGGGACTGGGGGCCGTAGGAATGCTAAGGGGTGGCTGGGCAGGGTACAGCTGCTGAACTGGCTTGGTTTGAGGCAAACCCATTTAATGTGATCTCTCCAGTCATTATCCTATATAATAAGATGCTTGGTGTCTGTGTCCGTGTCTTTTTCGGGTGTTGTGCGCATGCGTGGTGCGCGTGCACAGAACACGGCGAGGGAGACATGGACGCAGGCGCCGACCGCCATGTTGGTCGGGTGGTGGAGAAGCGGCGGGCCAAGGAGAAGCGGCCACCGCCGACGCCGGGCGGGGGGAGGAGCAGCGGCAGGCCGAGGAGAAGCAGCCGCCACTGGGCGGCCGCGCCAGGGACAAGCGGCCGACGCCGGACAGCCGGGCAAAGCGAGGAGGCGGCGGGGGAAGCCGGGCGAGGCAGAAGTGGCCCTGGATGGTGCCGGCCCCGGCCGGAGGAGGCGGTGGGCCCGGGCAGGAAGAGGAGCAGCGGCAGGCCGAAGAGAAGCGGCCGCTGCCAGGCAGCCGCACTGAGGACAAGCGGCCGCCGCCGACACCGGACAGCCGGGCAAAGCGAGGAGGCGGCAGGGGAAGCCGGGCGAGGCGGCAGCGGGCCCGGATGGCGCCGGCCCCAGCCGGAGGAGGCAGTGGGCCTGGGCGGGAGGAGGCGGTGGGGGAGGGCGGAGAAGGCTACTAGCGCCCGTTAATTTAACGGGCTGAAAGATACTAGTTTTAAATAATATCTAATTGTAAAGAATGAAAAATGGGTTAGTATTTCACAGTTTAGAAACTGCAGTAAAGGATAACATCGCTATTAACATTTTAAAGTTCACATATCTCTTCAGATTAGTTTGGGTCTGCATTTTAAAGTGGTGGATCCAGACTAGCAGATCCTTTACTAATGGATCCATGTGCCACCAAATTCATACAAAGCAGAGGGTTATAATTAAACTCACACAAACAAGGCCTCTGGGACATGCTCAGAGTAGCACTAAATTAAGATTATGGCCTCTTTTTAAGGATAGTATTTTTCCAGAAATGTTTGTTTAAAATTAAGAGTTGTTATTTCTTCTTGTGGGGTTTCAAGACCAGTGGGAAAGTGTTCTTTAAAAAACAACCCAAAAACCCCCCTTAGCACTAAGGTTCAAAATTCTTAGGAAACCATGACAATATTCAGCATTCATGATTACATAGGCAGATATATTTCATGAAAATTGCATAGGCTTTTAATACAAGATTATGAATGAGCCCTAATGTTGAAATTATATTAGATTGGATTTCAGAAAGTATTTAAAGTATTTCCATGCAGCAACCTTGGGAGGTCTTTTCAATAACAGGTTATGAAGGGTGGACTATTTTTTATGAAAACATTTGTTCAGGGTGGACAAGAGTTCTTGAAAAATATTGTACATCTTCATGGCTGACATTTTAGTTGTTTTGAATTCGCTTTTTAAAAAAGCAAGTGTGCACACATATACACAGCCAAAATGAAATATTTCACAGTACAATTCTTCATGCAGGTCTTTAAACAAACTTGGCAATTTCCCTCAGAAGTTCTAAAGTAATAATACAATATTGAGCTGGAAAACATTGTACAAGTTGGAGGCAATATGTGAGCCCTTTTTATTCTATTACTCAGAAAGTATACCATTAGAGAATGTCTAGTTTTTTAAAGCAGCAGCGCCCTCCACTGATTATGGGGGGTCTCAAAGTATTACTGTATAGACAATTCCATACTTGATATTGGTCTTGCAGTTGAAACCCTTCTCCACTGACCTGGACAAGAACAGGCTGTTTGATTCTGGAACTAAGGCTGGCCGGTTCAATGAGTCAATTCAAGAATTTTTTTCCTTTCAATTTGAAGTCAAATTGAATCACAAAAATCTATTAGTGCACATCTTTCCTGAGTAGTCCTCCCTTTTGTGTGTCTGCCCCTATCTTTCACTTCTGTGGAAGGTATATTTTGAGGAAAGAGAAGAAGATGCAGCTGTTAAGAGAAAGAGGTGGGAAGCTGGTTGCAAGGCAAGGGAGCATTTGAAATTGGCCAGATCTTTCCAACATTTCAAACAAGTCCCTCACTCTAGCACTTCCCCACTTCACCTTACAAATGGTTTAAAAGAAGCAAACTTACTTTTGTGCAGTGTTCTCTTTTCCAGCTGTTTTTGTTCCTGGGATGCTGCTGCAGGATCAGAGGGAAAGACAGAATAGTGGTATGGGTGAATTAACTCACATTACTACAGAAATAAAATAAAATAAAATGGTAAAAACATAGTTCAGGCACTGAGAGCGGGGAAATTATGTCACTTGCCAGCAGTGATGTCACAGACATTGTTCAAAAGCTGCCCATGACACATACTTAGGTATATTTCAGGTAGCATTCTAAATCCCAATGGCCATGATAGGTGCAGATAAAGAATCTCCTTTCCCCACCAATAGTATTACTGTCTGGCTGCTAGGAACATGTGATTTCCCCCATAGCAGAAACACTTCCTTTGGTGAAGACATCTGTATCCTACCTATAAAGGGGAAGCAACGGAGCATTTGCTGCAGTATGACCTGATCACTTGGGAAAGGTCATAAATGATGTTGTGAAGATGGCTATGGAAAACATGGAACATGGTCTGAATTTTTAGTTCTTATGAGAAAGTGAAAGATATTGGCCTTGGAGTTTTAATGGGAAGCAAAACTATTACTCTTTTATGACCAGCCTAACTTCTGATGCTTGACCATAACTGTAAAATGTCCTCGACTATCCAGTGCATACTGCTATCCCCTCAGGAGTAACTAAGGGAGAGTTACGTAAACCTGGCTGGGTGAGGATAGTGGTCCAGTTTGGTCCCAGCTTCTCCTGGTGGGTTACTCCTTGGTAAAGAAAGTGAGAAAATGTGGGTGGGGAGGTGGGTGTCTGTGGTATATAAGAATACCATCTCCCTTACCAGAATCCCTGTCAGGGAACTGGCCTATATTGAATGTGTGTACCTAAGCCTAGGGACCAAGGATAGAGTGGGATTCTGTTGGAGTACTGATCGCCCTGTTGCCCAACAGAGTCCCTGAGCTGACAGACCGGGTTGCAGAGTTGGCATTGAAATTGCCCAGGTTGTTGTTGGTGGAGCACTTCAGCATTCATTTCAGAACCAGGTTGTCAGGAGTGGCTCAGGAGTTCATAGCGGTCATGATGGCTATAGCCCTATACCAAGTAGTCTCTGGCTGATGCATGATGCTGGTCACATGCTCAATTTGGTCTTTTGCTCTGATCAGGGTGATGTTCCATGGGTGGAGACTCCTGTCATCTCCCCCTTGTCATGAATGGACCACCCTCTGGTTAAGGTGGGACTTGCAACTACAACCCACTTCTACAGGGGTGAAGGACCTATTAGGTTGGTCTGCCTGAGTCTGAGAAGGTTATTGGATCCAATAGGATTCCAAGAAGTCTTGAAAGGGTTTAGCGTTGGCTCTGTTAGTGATTCTGCTGTTGTTCTGGTGAAAAGATGGAACAATGAACTCACTAAAACAGTAGACACAATAGTTCCTAAGTCTGACCTGCTTCAAAGTCAGCCCTATGGTATTAGGAAGAACTATGGAAGCCGAAGCATCGAGGTATGACTAGAGTGCAAGTGGAGATACATAATCAGCATGTATCTGACAACACAGAGAACATTTGAAGATCTATGCTCTGGCAATACACGTGGCAAAGAAGCAGTTATTTTCTTCCTGTATTGCCTATATTCACATCCAGCAGAGTTGTCTAGGGTTGTGAGGGGCAAACTAAATCCCTCCACCCTTGTATTTGAACTTGGAACCATCAGTCACTCACTGTGATGTCTTCAATGGGTTTTCTGCAGATAGAACCTCTTGTATTTGGGCCGAACTTAATTCCAAAGTTACTGCAGAGTCTACAGTGGAAGTATCCAGCAACTCTTCTTATAGGATTAGATTTGACCACTTTCAGTTTGGGACAAACTGCTTTGGACTGTACATCCTACAACATGTTCTCTTGACCTGTGCCCAACTTGACTTATTTTATCTAACAATCAGATTATCTGAGATGGTCGTGTAAACATCATAAATGCTTCTCTGAGGGAGGGCAGGATGCCTCCTTTTCTTAAGACAGCTATCATTAGACCATACTTGGAAAAAACCTACATTGTTTTTTGGTACTCAGAGTTAGGCAATTATAGGCCCATCTCTAGTTTTATGGCTGTTTTTAAATTATTGCATTGTTTTCACTTTTATATGTGTTTTGTTTTTATGTTAACCACCCAGATACGAAAGTTTGGGTGATATCGAAGTTTAATAAACGGCTAAGCCTGAACGGCTTAGGCCCGAGTTACCTTAGAGAGCGCCTTCTTCTGCGTGATCCCCACCGCACATTAAGGTCATCTGAGGAGGTTTGTCTCCAGTTACCACCAGCTCGTCTGGTGGCGACTTGGAGACGGGCCTTCTCTATAGCTACTCTGGGACTGTGGAATGTGCTCCCTGCGGAAATCCGCAATTTGAATTCTCTATTAGCCTTCAGGAGAGCCCTTAAAACGTATTTGTTTGGCCTGGCTTTCCAGGGTTTTTAAATCTGTTTTAATATTCTAACCCGATTTTGGGGCTTTTAATCACTAATTGTTTAATTGTTGTTTTAAAATGTTTTTAAATTGTTAATTGTTGTTATATTGTTTTTAATTTGTTTTAGCTCTTTATTGTTTTAGTGGTTTGTTTTAATTGTAAACCGCCCTGAGCCATTTTGGAAGGGCGGTATATAAATCAAATAAATAAATAGATAATAAACAAACAAACAAATAAACTCCCATGGTTGGGAAAGGTGATTGAGAGAGTGGTGGCATCTCAGCTCCCAACATTCCTGGAGAAAACTTATTGTCTAGATCCATTTCAAACTGGCTTTTGAGCAGACTGTGGGTGAGACTGACTTGGTAGGCCTGATGGATTATCTCTAATTAGGTATTGAAAAGGGGAGTGTGAGTCTGGATCGCACAAGGGAGATGGCATTGGGTGGCTTTTTTTTTTTTTAACAGTGGTTCTGTTCCTACACCTCTGGTAGATTCCAGATGGTGTCACTTGAAGATAGCTGCTCTGCAAAGCAAGAACCAAAGTATGGCACTTTACAAGGCTCCATACTGTCTCCAATGCTCTTTAACATACATAAAACTGCTGGGAGAGATCATCAGGAGGTTTGGTGCAGGATATTATAAATATGCTGATGACACCCAAATCTATTTCTCCCTATCAACTTCATCAAAAAATGGCATAACTTCCCTAAATGCCCGCCTGGAGAAGGTAATGGGCTGGATGAGGGATAACAAACTGAATCCAAATAAGATGGAGGTACTGACTGTGTGGAGGTTGGGACACGAGAGATGGTTTAGATCTGCCTGTTCTGTGTGGGGTTACACTCCCCTTGAAATATCAAGTACATAGCTTGGGAGTGTTGCTGGATCCAAAACTCTCTCTGGTTTTTCAGGTTGAATCAGGGGCCAGGAACGCTTTTTATCAGCTTTGGCTGATATGGCAGCTATGCCTACTTCTGACGGTAAATGACCTTAAAACAATTATGCATATGCTGGTAACCTCCAGGCTTGACTAATGTAATGCACTCTACGTGGGGCTGCCTTTGTACATAGTCCAGAAACTACAATTGGTACAGAATGTGGCAGCCATACTGGTCTCTGGGACAACCCAAAGGGACCATACAACACTGATTTAAAAAGTTCTGCACTGGCTTCTGATATGTTTCTGAGTGAAATGCAAAGTGCTGTTTATTACCTATAAAGCCCTCAACAGCTTGGGTCCAGGGTACTTGAGAGCACCTTCTCTGTTATGAATCTGTCATGAATCCTGTCACCTAGTAAGATCATCTGGAGAGGTCTGGTTACGGTTGCCACTGCCTCATTTGGTTGCCTTCTCTGTGGCTGCCCTAGAGCTTTGGAATATGCTCCCTGCCAAAATGAGAGCATCTCCTTTTCTGTTTGCTTTTAGGAAGACACTCAAGACACACCTGTTTTCTCAGGTTTTTAACTGAAATTAATTTTAAACTCTTTGTATCCCATGAGATTGTTTTCACTTTTTATTCTGTGAAATGGTATTGTTTTTACTCTGTTTAATATCTGTTGTATTTTCAGTTGTATACACTGCCTAGAGATGCACATATCAGGCTGTATATAAATATGATAGATATTTATTTAACATATTGTTATACCGCCCAAAACTTAGATAGATAGATAGATAGATAGATAGATAGATAGATAGATAGATAGATAGATAGTTGTAGTTAATGGTCATGGATTGCAATTGCCAACTATTATTAACATCCCATGTACATTAATCAGTAACTGGGCTCTCTCCCTATCTTGCTACAGTGTCAGAAGAGATTAACAAAACCACCCTATGGCCAAGTCATTGTTTGGTTTAGTCACTGCACCGGCCACCTCTGGTTGCACTTTAAAATGTATACAAGTGCTGGCATCTTGTGACCTCATGAACACAGGAGCCTCACCTTGGAAATATAAACAATCTATATTATTAATTCTCCAAGACAGGCCATGCATGGGGACGTGGTAGAAAGGAGGTGATCGGCTGACAGAGTTTGCAAGCAGAAGCACCTAATTGGGCAATGAGGATTCCATATGCAGACAGGGAGAAGGAGCCTGTGAGAGCAGAAGCACCATGATGATTGGGCAGTGGGGATTCCATGTGCAGATAAGGAGGAGGAGCCTGTGATGGTTAAGGTCCGTTGGAATCCAACTGTTACTGGTTGGAAGATGTTCTTGATTGTAGAGGAGAGGAATCTCTTTATATAAAAGGATAGCAAGCAGGGGTCTGCAAAAAGACGGGTCGTGAGGGAGGAAAGAGCCCCTTCAGGAGAAGGAGGATGCCGTTGTGTGAACTCAGGGAGGAAGGAAGGGAGAGAAAAAACATGAAGGAAGGAGGAAGAAAGAGTGGGGAAAAGCAAGTGGAGAAGAGAGAAAGAGAAAAAGAAGGGAAGGGAAAGAGAGACAGAAAGAAGGGCAAGGGACGGGCCTGAGCCTGTCAGCAGCTTGAGGGGAATGAGTGACCATGGCAGCACTAGCAGCAAGGAAGGGCCCAGTCAACCACTGCTCACTGCTACTGTTTGGGGCTACCGAGGCCATTGTCAGAGGGAGGCAGGCAGGCAAGGGATGGGCCCAGGCCTGTCAGCAGCCTGAGGGGAATGAGTGGCCATGGTGGTGGCAGCAGAGAGGAACGGCCCGGTCAACCACTGCTGCTGCTCCTGGGGGGAGGAGCAGGAGGAGGAGGAGCAGCTCCTGGGGGGGGGAGCAGGAGCAGGGCTCGGGTGAGGGTGGGGAGGTCTCTGGGGATAGGGGGCTGCAGCTCGGTCAATAGGTGGCAGCAATGCTGCAGCCAGGACCAAGAAGTGTGAGGGGGATAGAAGCAACGGGATGGAGGAGGAGCAGGAGTGCAGCTCAGGTGAGGATGGGGAGATCTCTGAGGTGAGGCGAGCAATCAAGTACTAATGCGCAGATGCTCTAGAGCAGGGGTGGGGAACCTTGGCACTCCAGCTGTTGTTGAACTACAACTCCCATCATCCCCAGCCACAATTATTGTGGCTGGGGATGATGGGAGTTGTAGTTCAACAACAGCTGGATTGCCAAGGTTCCCCACCCCTGCTCTAGAGTGTGCAAGAGTTCCAGCATTGAAGTGGATAGAAATAATGGCAGCGCCCAGGACGCAGAGGTGGAGGGCCAGCAGGCGAAGCCCCTCCGGCCAGAAGAGGTGGGTGGACAGCGGGCGAAGCCCTGCCAGCAAGGAAGAGGAGGCGGTGGCGGGGAGAAATAATGGTGGCAGCGAGGAGATGGGCAGATGGCGGGCAAAGCCTTATCAGCCGGGAGGAGGAGGGGGGAGGAGGTGGCAGGATAGCCTGGCCCTGGCCTGCCCAATGGGGATAGCTGCGGCGGGGGGAGTGAGCGGGCGAGCTGCAGGGGGATGCCACAGGCTCAGTGCACAACTGCACAGATGCTCTGTGCAGGGTCAGCTAGTGTTATTCTAAAAAGGGAGTTGCTGCTTCAGTTTTTGTCTTTTAGGGAGACAGGAGTCTGACCATCTTTAATGAGAGCCATTTATACTTTGGTGGAGCAAAGCAATGGCTTTAATAGAGCCATTGCTTTGTCTCTAGTCCACTGAAGAAAGTTGGGGAGCTAATTAAGTTTCTGCTGCAATGCATGGTAGCAAAAGTATTTTAGAAATGAAATAAGAGGCTTAATTTTAAAAGATAAAGCTGGTTTCTGGAAACCAGCCAGATATTGTCCAAGATGCCTTGCAGAGGATGTTCTCCAAACATTCAGGCACTTACAGAGCCATAACAGGGATTGCACTGATGAGCTTCAAATTCATCCAGCTCTTGTAAGATCCCTGGGGGAAAATAAATACTTATATTATTTATACATACAGGGCATATTGAAATGCTCTTGTGTTCAGCAGAGAGACTGCTTCACACAGGTTCATGGTCTATGTACTTTGCATAACCACAGTGTTGCCCAAAATGTGAAAAAAGCTACACTACTTTTCTTTTTCTTTACGGCATCTATATATTTAATTCTCCTGGGTGAGCCTTGGAATGTGCATCCCAGAGTACAGCTGATTGGCTGGGCGACGGAGGTGCCTGATTGGCTGAGGCGAGGCAGCGGTGGGCCGGCCCCGGCAGCGGCACTCGGTCCGGCCGCAGCAGCACTCAGCCTGGCAGCCTAGGCCCAGCACAGGCCGGCCGGAGACTGGGGCAGAAGGTGGGGGTAGGTGAGGTAGCCGGCCCCAAAGAGCGCACAGATGCTTTGTGAGGGATCGGCTAGTGTTAAAGAAAATGTAAACAGGTACAATACACATCCTGGAGGACTGCATAATAACACCTGCCTAAGCACACAGCATACCAATAGGTAGAGTCTAACATACTCCAATATCTCCTGTGCAAGAGGTTATTGCTAAGTAGTAGTATCACTGTGCAAAAATGAGTTAATAAAACATAGAAAATCCACTTCAAACATGCTTTTATTAACCAAATGGATGTGAAAACTGCAAGTGGATCAGTGTGAACTACCACTATGTCCTCCCCGCCCCCTACACACTCTGCTTAATATCCATTCTGGAGCTTTTTCAGACAGCAGGCTTTACCATGGGTTTACAACAGGGCTTAACTGTGAATTTGGTGCATTGAAAACCCAGACCCAAACAATGACAGGACATGAATAGTTGGTAGAAACTAGTGCCACTTTATTAAATAATTACAAACCTGCAACAAGGAATTGAAATAAAGTGTGGGTATCCTCTATGTGGGTCAATCTCATAGGAGGTATGCCCACAGGAGGATGAAGGACAGGGCTTTAATTCGTCATGGAACCGGTCTGAACCTTATCTCTACCACGGTTACCCCCAACAAGGGGATGCATGCCAGCCCACCTCAACTCAGGTCGCGAGGCACTGAACGGTGTTCACTGGCATGAGTGAGAGTGGATCCAATCCAAGAGTCATGAGATCACCAAGACTTCCTCTGTATTCCCACTCACCGTAACAGCCCTCCAGCCCAACACCATTGCAAATTAACCTTCCCTGACCCGCACTCAACTGTAAAGTGACCAAATAACCCTTTGCCAACCTTAACAAAGTCAGTGAGAAGTAGGTGAAAAAAGGCCCCAACCATAGCCAATCAGCTGAGACCCCAAAAATTCCTACCTGGCCCCAAAAGGTGACCAGAATATCCCCCACTGAGTCAAGAGACAGGTGGGAAGGTGCCTGCCCACAGAGCAACTGAGAAAGGACAGAGCCGGCTGCTTATGAAGGCACTCCTGAGCGCCGATTGGTGCACCCGTAACAAGTGACGGGGACAAAAATGGTGGCCCACATGCCTGCCTCTCAGGCTGAGCCCATAACTTCACCTCCTGCTTGTGCGGCATCACCACTGATGCAGCGAAGGGGGCGGAGAGCGGTTTAACAGATACTTCAATGCAAAAAGAGGATTTATTTATTTATTTATTTACCCCGTACATAAATCAGGCTAGGTTCCAATACGGAGGAAAAACCCCAAATCATGTGTGTAGTGCTCTCTGAAATATCACACGAACTTGAGGTAAATCTGTACGATATATGAATGAACAGCCACCCTGCCAAACCAAAGTCATGGTAAAGTCACTATCTGAAACATCTCCTGGTGAAGAGTTCGCGATCACAAAAGCTTGCTTACGATTTTGTGTAGTTTTGGTGGGTCCTCATAAAGGTAATATGTGCAGTGCAGCTTTTAGATCATCACCTGGCATTTTTGTCATTGGCTGCACCCACTGCACTTAGATGCCCCTAGATAGCCTTTTTAATATTTGACAATTAACAACTAAATGACTGCATCAGCAATTCTCAGGGAAGTCAGTATGAAAGCTGGGTCGAGAACAACACAAAAGCTCCCTTTTCACCCAATATTTGTTTAGCTGATTTATCAAACGAAGCTTATCTGCAAACAAAGGGGCATTCCAAACCTGTTTCCCTGGACACCAATCCTCAAAAAAAAATGTTTCCAGCCAAATTAGTCAGCTGCAGTTTAGGACTTCTCTGGCAAAATTCTTATATGCACTATGCTATCTCTGTGGAATAGCCCACAACCTTCTACAGCACAGAAAAATGTACACAAAAGACCTAAGCATTTCTTGCTAAGGTGAAGGTTGAGCACTTTTGCAAATGTTTCTTCTCTGTTATATTTGGATCCCAGAAATATTTTACCAGGGTCATGCTACATGCAGGGAATTTGAGTATTTTCTTTCACTTTGCTCCTGCTCCTCCTCTTCCAACTTATGATGGATGCTGGAACCGAACATTTGGTTGTGTGGTACCCAAAAAATAAAATTGTCAGTGATTTTTGGCAGGGGTTATAGTGATGGGGCCTAACATCTTTATTTATATAACCACCTCATAACAATTGTTCTCTGGGCTGTTCACAAAGTAAAACAACAACAAAATAGAATAAACATACAGTTTAACTCACATTAAAAACATAAACAAAAACTATAATACAACTAAAAACAAAACAAGCTGTTAAAGAATATTTTTAAAAGCCTGGGTGAACAAATGTTGTGTACCACACAGTTGTACCAAAAGCATAGATGCAGGACAATAAAAACAAAGAAGCATTTATTTATAAATTAATTTATTGTATATCTGTGTACAAGAAATATCTTAAAAGATATTGAAAAATCCAACACTGATATCTTAAAAGCAAAGAACAATTCTGAGGAACAGTTCACATATTTAGAATGGTTTTGAATACTAAAATAATTGCTTTATTTATCCCTTTAAGTGTGTACATATGTATACACACATACACACATCCCCACAGTACAAACAACAGGGATACACAACAATAGGCTCCCCAGCTATATATTGTGCTCAACTTCCAAGAAACCCAGTCAAGACCATAAACAAAATGGCCTATGTTTAGGCTTTTCAGTACCAGTCATGCTTGCATCCTCTCTCGGCATTAATAGCGAAAAACACTGCTCACTGTTGCGGTGCAGAGAAAGAACAATGGCTTTTCTATGTTAATGGTGTAACTCCCACAGATCACATACACCTAGCCATATTGACTTGGTTCATTGCATTCCATATCCTGCAAATATAAATCTACCGATGGACAGCTGACATTATTGCTCATTGAAGCTTTAGTAATATATTTCTTTAATGCAAGACAGAAATATGCTGAAACTCGATAACCCTTAACTACGACAGCAGTTTGAAAAGTAACTGCATATATGCCTCACATTTTTATTGATGTTGCATATTAGAGATTTATGTTAGAAAATGTGATAGGAGAAAACTCACTTTTCTTGCAACAAAGGCAAGCAATAAGAAAAGCCCTTCTGCAAAAGAATGGCAGAACGCATAGAAACTGTTCTGCCATTATACACTAAGGACTGTACAAACCAAAAAGAAAATTGCAAAGAACAGCAATGTTAACAGTAATTATTCTCCTATATATACTATATAGTTGTGTTCTGAAGTCCTATATTTGTTATTTATTAGCATACAGGTTTTTTTCCTCTTTGCATGTAAGGCTTAAAAGGTAGTAATTCTGGCCTATTGTATAGGGCTTCAGTAGCAACCTCAGGTAGTATGCTGAGTATCATACAGTATGATACTGTATTAAATATTCCATGGCAAAAACTCTAGTTTAGGACATGCTCCTATTCTCAATTATAAGCATATGTACACTTGAAAGCAATGCTCAGAGCTGATGTGCCAATCCACTTGCAATGCGAAGGGGAAATTTCAGCATCAAGAAAGAAGTCGTTTCCTTGCAAGACTCACTAAAGACACTGGATTCGTTGAAATTAAAACATGTTCTCAGTTTCCTCTTCTATCTTTCTATATGCATTGTTTTGGATCATCCTCTTTGTTCTAGAAATACTTTTTGTGATTTGCAGTACATGTGCACAAAGAAGACTGCACATGTAGAAGCTTAAAAGTTGTAATATAGGAGAGGCTTAGGGCTAAGTAGACAATTGCAGGAATCTGTTGTTAATAGGTGTGGTTCCAACTGGGAGCATATATATATATTCATCCATAAAACAGCTTCCAGGTCCCCAGTCCTGATCAGGAAGATGATGCATGGAAAGGGTTTATCTCCCCACACACTATTTTCCCCGCTGAAAACCATCCCCTCATACTATTTGCCCCCAAAGTGGTTGTTCACTTCTGCTTGGAAACCTCTTTTAATAATGTGTTCTTGTGAATGCCTAGTTTGGCCCTGCATGCTTGTTTTTCAAGCAGCATATTGCTGTGCCTACTCATAAATTTGCACCTGAGTAAGTTCAGCAGCTTGGTGATTATTGGAATGGCAGATTAGCCATGATGTTTGAAAGAAAAAGGCACAACATCCCTGGTAATGCCTGCCCAGATACTGTATGGGAGATTGCAACAAGGTTAGTACTTCTTAAATGAGGTACCAGTTTCACTGAAAAAAGCTCAAAAGATCTAATTAGCAACACAATCAGGGCTGTGATACCAGTTGTTTACTGCATGCTCCAAGAGAAGGCCCACAAAAAGAAGCTAATTCATACTCCCCTGTGATTCCTCTTTGACTATGTTGATATCCTCCCCACCACCACCCCGGGTTTTTTTAATCGACTCATTAGAGGCAAGGCAAAACAACCAACCTTCAACTAGCCACCTTCCACTTCTGTCAGAAAAGCCTGGTTGCTAAAGCTCTAGTTTGCTGCTGCCTAAAATAAACAGATCTCTCTTCATATCCATTTATATGCCGGTTGTAAGTTAAACAGTTGCAATGGAAATGTATAGTCTCACACAAAAAAGGTCTGCTATCTGCTCTAGAGGACCTTAACACAAGTGAGCTCATCATTTTTATAGTAGCCTCAATGTGACTAAGGGGAGAAAAAGGTGATTAAGAAATATTACAGGCAGAATCCAGACTAAATTAGTCATGACCAAGTCCTATTACAATTAATAGGATTTATGTTAGTCATGTCTCATTTATTTCAATGGAGCTTAGTCATGATTTGGTTTGGATCCTGACCCATATATTTAACTATAAGTATAGTTTTGGGATTTTGGCAGAAAACTGAGCCAAAGGATGGGGTAGATACAATCTACCACCCAACCTCCATTATGGAAGAGTGTGGTTCTTACAGAAAGTAGGAGACTACAAATAACCAGAGTCTTGTAAATTTGACCAAAATAAGTGAAGTACTAAGGTATCCCTCACAACAAGGAGGGATATTATTCAAACCTCGTAACAAAAGCAGTACATGGACACTAACAACCCGTAACGACAAAGTTTCTTTTGTTGTGGGAATTCCCAAAGGTGCAATTCTATAACAAAAATACATTGGCACACAGGGCCTCATTTTGATTCAGAAAAAGACTGATAGTGCAGAATATCTTTACAAGTTTCTTTAAAAACATACAAGATATAGAAGGCAATTTAGAATAACATTCCTCATTAAGTAAGTCATGTAATACAACGTAAGCTAAGAAACAATCTTCTACTACAGCTCCGTCTTGTCCTCTTGGGCAGAAGTAGAACTAGTGCTTCCTCCTCCTCCAGCATGGTTCTTGTCTGCTGACTCAAAAGACAATGAAGCTGAATTTATGCAATACCGTTTACCAGTTGGACGAGGTCCATCATCAAAAATATGCCCAAGGTGAGCACCACACTAAAATAGAAGAGCACAATTTGTATTCATTTATTACTTTGATGGAAAATAAAGATAGTACTTTGTACTACCCTTTCAGTTACTTTGAGTAACTGAAAGGGAGAATTAAGACAGGTAAGTCCAATGCTACAGTACAATGCTTTCCGCCTTGATAACAGAATAATAAGATTCCTGCAGAGTTTCTGAGCCATCCAGACAACCCCTGATGTAGGAGTCTTCCTATATCGGGGTAGGAAGGGGATTGTTATGCCCAATGTTGTGCATTGGGCATAACAATCAAAACAAAGAGGTACTCCGAGAAAGCATTTTCTCAGTTGTGCAGCCAACATGCAACAAGGGGAGGACAAACATTCCTGGGCTGCAGAGAAGGTCTGGGGGCCACTATGTCCCCCTCAGGGCACCCCCATCACCCTTATACTTCAACACACAGCCAGAAAATGAAGCGCTTACCAGCTGCAAGGAAAAAACAGGCAGTGCTTCCAGGTCCAGTGCTGGTCCTGCATTGACTTCAGAATTGCATTGACTGCATATCCCTTGCACTGACTTCAGAAGCATGTCAATGCCGCAGGTGTGGCCAACTGGAAGCACGGCTGGTTGGTCTTTTTTCTCCTATGCTCCAGATATTAATGAGTTGTATTTGTATATTTAATAATTTCCTAACTTTCTATTTTTAAGTTTTCTCTTTGAAGTATGGAGTGTTTTTAGGAATGGTGGAGATATTTTACTAATGCTATTCTTTTATATCCCATTATATTTTGTAGTATGTATATTTGCCTATATATTTTATCTTATTTACATTTATTGTTTACATAATTCCCTTGATAAAGATTCTGATTTTTCGCGTTAGGAATAAATTATCTTTTTCATGCAGCTTCCCCCACCCCCTTTACTTCTGTGATGATCAGGGGCGTAGCCACCATTGTGCGAACGGGTTCAAAGAACCCGGGCCACCAATGAAAAGGGTCACCAAAGCCCCATGGTTCGGGCTCAGGGGGAGCCCAGAGTGAACTCCCCCCTCCCATGCCCGGGCTGCCAAGCTGCCAATCGGGCAGCGGGTGCTGCCTGAAATAACAAACAGAGTTTGCTTGAACTCTCGGCAGCCCATGCGGGAGGGGGGAGTTTACTCTGGGCTCCTCCAGAGCCCGAGCCATGCCCCTGTGCACATGACATCACACGCACAGGCCTATCTGGAGGGGGACCGCCGAGCAGGTCCAGACCCAGGCTGCCGATTGGCTGGCTCTGTGGCTGGTGATGATCTACAACTGATCCACCAGACTACTGTGAATGACTATAGGACCCAAGCTTAGGCAGCAGGCATGAAGGCCATGAACCATGAGGCAGGTTTCAGAAGGAATAGGTGCAGTGTAGGAGACCGAGCCCTTGGGGCACTTACAATCATCCATCCTGTGTTGTGGAGCCCCCGAGTAATGGACCGTGTCCTTGCAAGAAGGGTACAAACCCCTGTCCTGTGCCCCCTGGATAGTGGGCCAATACTTGGAAGAGAAGAATGTGTCTGGTAAAGACTGAATGAGAATCAAAAATTACACTGAGATGCTGAACCCTGGTGGGAATAACCCTGAGAAGACTAGCCTAATAGATGTAAGATCCAGAGGAACAGGCTAATACAAGGAATTCAAGTGTAGAGGGTGAATCCCTATAGGGCAGATGCCCAGCATGCCTATAGAAGCGGATGACGATGCCAAATGAATAATGGCTGGCTGGCCGGCCAAAAAGGGAGCCTAGCCCTTCAGGTGGAAGGCTGTTGGAATGTGGCAAGTGGAATAGGTTGTCTTGCAATGCCTAGATAGAATACCGGGCAGAAAAGATGCAGCCCAGTTCTATAAGGCACTGGCTACCCAGAACCTGGGCTAGGCACTCCCAAGCAGAGTAAAGGAACCAATATTCAAGCTGAATACCTCCTAATACCTAGGAGCAGGCATCTCTGTAGAGCTATTGAAAACGTATAATGGTGTGAGTGTTGAGGAAAGAAAGAGAGACGTATAGGCAGGTCAGTTCAAGTGGAAGCTGGGGCTGTATGGAACACCTGGATCCTTCAGAGGTGTACCTGTCTGAGGAAGCTGACAACCGTGGGGCTGCAGGTGAGGGGGAGAAACAAAGAGAGAGAGAAACGTGAATCTGATCAGAGACCTCAGTCTTTAGGATGTCAAGAGAAATGTCAAGGTTGGACAAATATTCTACGTTCCTGGGTAAGGCCAACGGTGAGGGTTCCTTTCTGTTAGGGAGACTGCTAACCAATGGTTGTCTGACCGGGAAATCTGATGCCTGCATTTGGAACCATGACAAGTGCCATGCTGTCTGTTCGAGTGGGGAGGTCGGCAGGTAGCACCCATCAGGAACGAATGGCTTTCTGCCTGCCTTAGGCTAGGCTGCAAGAAAGTTTAACACTTCTCTCAATTGTAGTTGGTTGGTGCTATGTATGTGATCATGGATGACCTTCTATCTTTAGATGGCTGGAGGAGCAGGAGGGTATTCCGCCCAGGAAGAACAGCTAAGTGACGATGTTAAGATAACTTGAGAGATTCCAGAGGTTATAGGCCTGTGCTAGATATCCTGTGAAGGGAGTAGCGGCAGTCACAAAACCAGTGATATCGATAGAGGTGCTGCCCCTGTGCCATCGTCTTATGGCTAAGATGGTTTTTGTATGAAGGGGGAGTGTCGAATAAGCTAGATAGAGACTGAATGAGTCCACTGAACGGCAGGTACTTGCCATGTCACTACCAGCAATGAAGAACCCACCAGGGATTAAAACACTAGGGTATATTATATTATATTATATTATATTATATTATATTATATTATATTATTATTATATTATATTATTTGATTTATATACCACTCTTCCAAAAATGGCTCAGGGCGTTTTATTTATTTATTTATGTATTTATTACATTTATATCCCGCTCTTCCTCCAAGGAGCCCAGAGCGGTGTACTACATACTTGAGTTTCTCCTCACAACAACCCTAAGAAATATCCTTACTGCCCAGATGGAGTCTTGATAGTTCTAGTGGGTACTGAAGAATGAGCTCCCACCAGGAACTGTGGCTGTTACACAACTCAGAAGAGGGTAGAGAGGGTATTCAAGTTGGGAATGGGGAGGCCAATGTGGCCCTGGTTACTACTAGACTATGCACCAGGGATGGCTGTGCACATCCCTCTCTATATAGAAGGTAGACCTCAAGGGTCTGGAGCTCATGTTGCCAAGTGGCTGGACGTGATGGCTCACGACCTTGTTTGAAACTGAAGTTAGCTAAGTGATGTGCTAGGGCATCGGGGACACCCAAGATGCTGGGGTACTCCAAGAAGGAGAGCTAATTCCTGCTAGTGAGGGCTCACATTACGAGGGGAGATAGGAATAGCTGGGGAGAAAAAGCGGGGGAAGGGGACCTTCAGATATTCTGTAAGGGCCCATGTGAACTATGCAGTACTAGGTAGGAGGTATGTTGCTAGAGATGATGATAGCTATCTTGGGTTTGCTACCTTGTATAGGATTGTTAAGACAGAGTGCGTGGCAATCTGAGGAAAAGTCTATTTTGTGTTGGAGGGAATACAATGGATCCCCTTTTCGCCAACATTTGTGTTTGGAAATGAGTTAGATTATTCTCAGGAGTGCGTCATCATACCTGTAACAGGAGATGTTGACATGCCTGTAGAATTCTTATGTTGGGAGTGGCAGTTAGGTACGTGCAAACAGGTTAGACGTCGAACCGGTTCGGTTCGACAGTTTGGGATCAAACCAAACCACCCCCAGTTCAGTCTGACCCTGGACCAACCCCACCCCCACCCCATTCAGGGGGGTCACAAGGTGTTTTTTGGGTTTGGTTTTTTTTTTTTAAAAAAAGTTTAACTTACCCCCTCTGGGGGTGTTCTCTGAGGCGGCGGGCGGGGTCCATGGAGGTCCCCTCTCCCCCCACCAGCCTCCCTTCCGTCCAAAACTGGTCCATTTGGGCCTTCCCCCATGCATGACTGCACCCTGGCAAAATGGGCTCTTTGGCGATGCTACATGAAGAACCGCTGCAGCCCTACCCTCCAAGGTTGGCTAGGACAAACAACTCAGTACTTGGTACAAACAACTCTTGTGGCAAGGGTAAAAAAACTCCAACAGGGCAAGGTGTTAGGCTCAGGGGTAGGGGCAGGGGCGGCCAACGCTTAGGCAGGTCTGTGGCCATAGGGATGGTGCCTGCTGGCTCTGATCTCACCAGCTTTGGTGGGCTCTCTGGCAGGGGAAGTGCTTGTGTGAAGAGGTGTGGGGTAGCTGAGGAGATGACGTCTGGCATAACAGCTACCCTGCTCCACTGCTGCCTGCATAAGTGGGTTGCAGTGATCCTGGAATGGGCACCAGGAGCTTTGCCTTGCTGCCGCAAATGGACCTCCATTGGAGTCAGGAGCTGCCACTGCTCCGATCCTCTCCCCGCCATTTACTTGAGCTGCTGGAGGCTGCACTTCTTCCCACAGGACCTCCAGCCATTTGTTTGGTGCTAGCCTGAGTCCATGGCTGCCTCACGGAAGCAACAATCAAGCACCAGAAAGGGGCGATCATGACGAGGCAAGGGCTGCAGAGGTGAATTATTGAGTGGGGAGGGAAATGTTGGCCTAGGAATGGGGTGACATGCGGGTCCCCTCCCCCTTGATCAGGCAGGTGATGAACAGCCCTAAAACCTGGAGAAGAAGCCTCCGACCTTCGGTGTTGCTGCGGCCCAATATCCATGCTGGAAGCTCTGATATCTTGGAGTGGGGTGCTGTTGCCAGAACCTAAGGGGTATACTCGTGAGTCAAATGGGCCGTAACCCAAAATTTGGCTTTAAAAAAGCCAAATCTGGCAATTTTCAATGAGGTCTCAACATGTCTCTGGGGCATCTTTTGCAGGATGCCTGTGGCATTCATGCCCTTTTGTTCCTCAGAAGATCTTTGCTGCTTAGGCGAGATACCTTAAGAGCAAGAATAAAGGAAAGTGGGGGACAGAAGGGGGAATTTGGAGGAATGGTAAAGAAAAGGCTTTTCGCCCAAAGCATAACAGTCAAAGAGAAAATGAGCAATAAGTAAGTCAGATTCAGAGAGAGAGAGAGAGAGGGGTGGGGGAGGCCTTAGATAAACAAAATAAGAGAAGGCTGTCTCTGAAGCTGGATGCGGGTCTAAAGAAACTGGGTTGGGCCATCCTTCTCAGGCTCTTAAAACTTCAAGCTAATTAGCATAGTCCTGCCTCTGGAGCACGTGGGGAGGATAACCCATTGGTGACATGTCCTCCATACAGCAGCAGAGAATAATAAAAAGTGCCCACCACATAAGAAGTTTTCTTTCCAAGAATCCAGAGATGAGACATATGATGAAGATGAAGACCTTCAGGTCTACAAAGTTCAGAAAATAACTCAAAGCAGTTGCCTCAAATTATAATTGATTACTTGATGCCTGGAAGCTGTTAAGGTCTGGATGAATCAAAATAAGCTCAGACTGAATCCCACTAAGACTGAACTACTTTTACTCAGCCCTCGTACAGGCCAACAGCTGGATGTGAACCTTGTTCTAGATGGGGTGGCGCTGCCCCCAAAGGAGCCTGTTAGTGATTTGGGTATCCTTTTGGACTATCGCCTCCTGCTTGAACAGCAGGTAGAGGCTGCGGCCAGAAGTGCTTTTGACCAGCTTCATCTGATTCGCCAATTACACCCTTACCTTGATCGGCAGACATTAATGACAGTGACCCGTGCCCTTGTTATCTCCTGCTTAGATTACTGTAACACTCTCTATCTAGGGTTACCTTTGAGGACAACCGAAAAGCTACAACGGGTCCAAAATACAGCGGCTTGCCTACTCATTGGTGCCAGAAAATATGACAGGGTAACACTTCTCCTCCAGTCATTGCACTGGTTGCCTATTTGCTACAGAGTTCAATTTAAGGTCCTGGTTTTGACCTTCTAAGTCTTGTTGGGTTTGGCGCCTGTCTACCTACAGACCCGCCTCTCCCATCCAGTTACATCCCGTCCGGTCAGATCTTCTCAAATGGCCCTTTTGTCAGTCCCTGATTTCCAAGAGGTTTGGGGCGCTAGGACCCATGAAAGGGCCTTTTTGGTTGCTGCCCCACTTCTCTGGAACTCCCTTCCCCTTCAGATTCATTTAGCTCCTTCCTTATTGATTTTAAAATCTCTATTGAAGACTTTTCTTTTTCGCTAGGCTTTTTTTACCCTGTAATTTACCTATTTGGTTTTTTTCTTTTTGTTAGTTACTTTAGTTTTTAATTTAGAATGTAATTTTAATGCTGTCTTGCTCTGTACGTTTTTTGTACACCACCCAGAGTCTTCGGAGTGGGCGGTATATTAAATGTTTCAAATAAATAAACAAACAAATAAATAAATAATTGTGCCACTGCTCTTTAATTTGCCTTGGTTCATACAACTGCAGTGGCTCACTGAGCATGTGGATCTGGATTTTCAGACAGTTCAACAATACAATACATTATTTGTGTGACTATTTTGCCATGTGCCTAGCCCATACCTACAGTTCCACTGCCAAAATTGGGTTGAACACTGGTATGATAAAACAAACACAAGGCTTTATTACTCTGTTCTGAGTTCTCTACTTGCCCACATTCTCAATATGCCAGCTTGGTCATGGAAATTGGTTCTGTAGGAATATTTCTGATTGCAATACACATTTGAGCTCCTGGCTATAAAGAAAATAAGCCTATTGCTAAGAGGTGAAGGCAGTTCTTTATGCAGATAGTTGCCAATGACTGAGTCACAGCACATCAATGTGCAACCCATCTTTTTGTGATTAAACAGCATTATTGGCTTCTATAGGTACAACATAATAGCTACAAAAATCCCCAAGGGAAAGGGCTCCTGAATAGGAAAGGAAAAAGGAGAAATAATGTGCAACCAATTTCATATTATTCCCTAAATGCATCTGCAATTAACATTTACTTGTCACAAATATCTGACATGTTACATACTTCCACAGTGATGTATTTCTAACAAAACCATGAAAGTTGTTTAACAGATAATACCTAGGATGCTTTTGTTTTATAGTAAGGCAGTTTTCTTCCCAAGCACTTAGTGTTCCCTAAACCAATGACATTTGAAAGAGATATGTTCGCACTGGAGCAAAACAGGTGCTGGAATATTTATGGAAAAACAACTTAATTTTTCACCTGCTGGGGTCCCTTTTTTCCCTTTTAAAAAGAGATTTTGTTCTCAGTTTAACAAAGTAAACTCCCAATGCAATTCTTGTCTGTAATAAAACTGTGGTATTTTGCAGCTGGATACATGATTCACGTTGTTAGGGCTGTGGAGAAGGAAGGAGAGGAATGAACTGTGGTGGTGTTAGTGCATTAAAGGAGGAAAACACCAACCACACATCATGGTACAGTCCCACCAGAATCAGTGGGACTGCTTGCAGTGAACGCACTTTGTGAATCACACCCTTTTAATAACTGCAAGATGTACTGTATAATGAGCCAGAAAAATATCTGAAGGTCCTGGAAGCTAAATGTAAGCTGATAAGAGCCCCCTGGAGGAAGAGCTCTGTACAAATATAACAAACAAACAAAGTGCTACTGTATATAACAACCAAGAATGTGAGCTAGAAAGCCCCTGGTTAAAATGTCACCTCAGCCCATGAAATCACAACGTTATGAGTATCTTTAGATAACTCTTGGAAAAATCTTAATTTTTTCCCCTCCAGGAGTTCAAGATTGATTTCTATCATTGATTGTACAGTTCATCTATTTTTAGTCCAAGTCCTGGACACCAGTTAGAGCTCAAACAGAACTAAACACACATTGACTAAGGGGAATACATTTTACCAGTGCTCCTGATTGACCTTTGGTTCCAGGTTTTTATATTCCTCATAGCAAAGCAACTGCTTTTCAACAGTAGTTCTGCTGTGTTTTGCCTTGCCAGAACTAGCCCTGTTTCTGATGTTGGGTTATCAGTCGGAGACCATAGTCAGAGGACTTGCAGGGATAAGCTCTCTGCATGGCCCCACAGGAGGGCCCCATTAAGGGGCCTTGGGAGGAAGGGCTTGGGGTTAGGCCATTTCAGAGTGTTGGCACACCATCCACACCTTTGACTTGGTGGTACAAACATCCTATGATGATGGCTGTTCTATGTTGCCTTCCTCCCTGGATAGGTTTGCTGCAAACAGCTGCTTCAAGGGCAAATAGGTGATTTTTGGCAGAAAAACTGTGTAAGGGGAAAGGACTAATCTCCCTCTTTCTGCATGTTGCAATCCAGATCAGGGTTCCTCATCCCCACCCCACGGCTGCTTCTTTGCTACAGAAGAGACATGTCTGGTAGTATACATGTGCCTCAATGGAACTATTATAATGCATAACTTGGTTCTTAGGCACTGGCCTTGTAAATGTAGTCCTGTAGACACTGAAGCGAAGTGCAAGTTCTACCATGGATTCACCTGGAAACAGTAATTGAAAGTGGCCCTATAATATAAAGCCCATTTGCTTGTTCTGAGTGTATTATCTCTCAGGTCAATTTTCTACCAGATTCCCAGCCACACTCTGGGTGGGGAAAATGGGCAGATTTCAGCTCTAATGAAAGGTGGTGCAGCCTCAATGAAAGAAACTGGCTGTGAACTAGTTGGGCATTTCCAAGAACTACCATGTCAGCAACCCAGTTTCCTTGGTAAGTTAGGACTGAGCTATTAATGCCACAGAAGGCTGACAATGACAAAGGATGAAAGGGATTAGAATGCGACAGATAATGAAAAACTGACAGTGCCTGGTATTATTGTTCACTTGGTCCTTTGGGCAGATGGGACTCTGAGATGGCTGGGAAGATACCCTGGGAATAGCAACTGGACTTCTGTCAGTACAACTCCTCGCAATGCACAGTGATGGAATCAGCACACACACACACACACACACACACACACACACACACACACACAGTCAGTCCAATGTTCCCAACATCCATCTAAACTATTTGCATTTAGACTTAAGAGAGCAGAGTTCAGAGGTGAACCTTGAAGAGATGCCTTCCCGGAAGACCATTTCAGTAGAATAGAGCCCTCTGATTCAAACCATTTATGTATGCTCTGTTAAATAATGCTTAACTCAGATAACAACAAAGATTCTCATTAGCACTTTTACTTTAGCTTATAGCCACCAGCTGTCATGCCTGTGTCCCATCATGCAACCCTAATTAGTACTTTGAGTAACTAAGAGGTTTGCAGATTTTTAGACATGAAGAGAGAAACTACAGCCGCAACAATGATTTCTGCAACCTTTAACATTCAGATGGCCTTTTTGTCTCTAAACTGACCTGACTGCAGCTTGTCTCAACCCTGTGCATCCCATAGGAGTAGTCATCAGTGAATGTGATTGTGTCAGAAGTGATCACATCACAGAATGAAGGCCAACCTGAAAAATAAAAAGAACGGACGAAGAAGAGATGAACTTATTTTGGAAATTTAATTAAGATAGCATTTAACGTCAGAAAAAGACAAGACCCAGCATGCTGCAGATGATCATTTTTATTGGGCTGACAGGGTAAAGCAACAAGTTTTCAAGCAGTAAAAATACTCCTCTTTCTGCCTAGAAAAGGTTTCCCGTATAACCTGAAATTGTACAAACCTACACCAGCCTACTAACACAGTTCATCCAATAGAATCATTTTTTTGAGTCCATCACTCTTGAAGTATCTAAAGATGAAATTGGAAGTTAACAGGTCCTTAGAAAAGGGTTGATTTTCTCCATGCTAACTGGGCAGAGACACCTTTTAAAGTGGTGGCTTTCTTATATTTAGCAGAGTTATAGCAATTATCTCATTGCAGTCCAGCTTAGCATCCTTCCCAGTGGCTGCTTAGGGTTTTCCTCTTTCATGTCTTGTTTGGATTGTGAGCCTCTTTGGGAAAGGGAACCATTTCCTTATTCCTTTTGCTATGTAAACCACTTTGAGAACTTTTTTTGTCAATAGTGATAGCAGAAAAAGATGTAAACCAAAATGGTAGGACAATACAAATGTCTTACAACAGTATTAGAAAATTCTTCCATTCCTGCCAAGCCAATGGAAAGAAGGCAGAGAAAGTAACCTTCACTGGCATTCATATCTTCCAAGATGATAAAGTATCCTTAATAATAACTTCTGGACTGGATCAATGCTTTATTACCATCAACAGCCAACAACGCCTTTATCATGCAAACTAGTTCACTGCTGAAGAAATCCTCAAAGAGGCTGCCCCTTCTCCATTGCACAACAGTAAGAGGCAAGCTTCAAAGGTTGATGCAAACAGACTGAAGAAATTTCAGACTTACGGAAAAAGTGATATTGGATGGAGGAGTTTCTTTCCAATTTTGACATTAACGATCAATTGCTCACCTTCTTTGTCGCAAGCTTTTCTTTCTGATCTCCCCCCCACCCCAGCATGAAGGAAGATATTAATTTTTACCCCATGCACTTTCTGAATATGGAATCAGTTGAAAACCTGTCAGAACCACTCTTCTTCCATCTACATTAAAAAGTAGTGTGGATAGAAATTTATTTAATTTTATTTATTTATTTATTTATTTATTTAAATTTATGCCCCGCCCAAACTTAAGTCTCAAGAGAATATCAGGGAAAGAGAACATCAAAGAATATCAGAGAAAGTGACCTAACATCCGAGAATCTTCCGCTTTTAAGTTGTAAAGACAAATAAAGGCTAAATACTTCTTTAAATTTTTTAAAAAAGCATGGGTTCGGATCACGGGGGTGTTCCGTGGGTGCGGGATCCTGTGGTTTCCCCATTGTCATAGGCAGACTACTACCTGGTTAAGGTTGGTTTCACAGCCACAACCCAGCCCTGCAGGGGTGGAGGACCTATTAAGATGGTCTGCCCGAGATGGCTGCTGGACCCTGAGCTGCCTACTCAGTTCCCTCTTCTCCCGCTGCTCTTCTCCCACTCAGTTCCCTCTTCTCCCACTGTCCCTAGGCAGTGAAATGTTTGCATATTGCCTGTGTCTATGCTAAATTCACATGGTTTATTCCCAGGTTGTATTCAGGAAACCAACTGTGCAATTTTAAGCTATGCATGTTGGATTTTATGCGTGTAGGCGGTATTTGCATATTCCACCCCCACGTGGATATGCAAGACCAGAAGAGGCAGAGCTGGCACATCTCCACAAGATGGTTAGATTCATGGCAGGATGAGTATCTTTCAAACTGGCCCCCGTTTCCATTTGTGATATCATTTGCTGAGATTAATCAGCATCATAATTAGCCATTCCATGCACAAGACACAGGACTTATTTCAATGTTATGGTGGTGGTCATTAAAAAGCACTTCCTTGTGGCAACACTCCACACTGTTGCTTTATTGTTGAAAAGCTCTTGTACAAGCTTTTGCTGCATTGTATAGCCATGGTGGTGGCAGAGCTGTTGAACAGATGTTGCACATTGTAAGTAGCTTTAAAGTATGATGTCTGCTATGCTATATGAAGAATCATCATGGATATGGACATTTGGCCACTTCTGTATTGAGGCCATAATGTTTATATTGGTCCTCAGAACACTGGATTTTAGAGTCACCGCTTTAGAATTATCCTATTGCTCAGCTGCTTTTAGATTATGAAAAGATCAAAATAACAGCTGATTATAAAGACCATTTTGTGTAGTCAGGTTTGTATCTGCACAATAAATATTGTGACTTGCAAGATTTTTAAAAAATTCCTTTAAAAAGTAAACATCTTTGCAGAACTAGCAAGGAACAACAGACTAGCCATGATCAGGGGACATTGTGGGTTAGCAAAATTGTCCCTCCCCCTTGTATGAGCAGAACATTTTTCTGCAAGGGCAGCATTTGGATGCTGCCTACTAATACTTGTAAAGCTATTCCATTGTTGTATTTTTAATAAACTCTTAATAATTTGATTTCCCCCCAAAATGTTTTAGGACTGGCATTAAGAATATCTTAGATTTATCCCACCATAGTCAGTTTCTATTAAAATGTAGTAATCACATTGGAGGGGGAAAGAAATCTCACCAATTAATACCCTGCCATTACCTAGTTCAGGTTAAATATAGCTATTGAACCTGCATCACTCTAGCTAAAGTGTTCCCCTCATCCACCTCTGCTTGGTCTCTCATGTTACTCTAAATCACAGGGAATGTTTTTGAAAATAGATCTACTAACACATAAGTCAGCTGTAGATCTTTGGCATCAAAGGACTGAATGGCATTGTGTAGAAGTATAACCTTGAGCTATAATTCTGAAGTGCCATTTGAAAAATGTCTCGAATAGTTTTTTAAAATTTACTGGTGACCTAGTAACCTCAATCCAAAAGCTTTCAATGTTGAATAATATTTTTGTTGCTACCCCAAAAGGTAGTTCAATAAAAAATCTCAGAGACTGCTTGTGTTTATTTTTCATAAAATTACTCACTAGCTCCAGAATGCTATAAAACTACAATTTGTATAGTTAAGATTGTCCATATTAAAACACTGACTATAGGCCCCTCTGCAGTTAAGACTTCCAGCTACACTATCAACACAACACAGGCAAATCAACTTATGGCATTCAAATCAAATCAGTGATCAAAGTAAAGCTAACATAAATGCCACCTTTTCTTCCTTAAGCTATTGCAATCATTCTAAACAATTACTAGAGGCAATTAAGCAATTATAATTCCCACAAATACCATGGAAATAAAGTACATACATAACTCTCCTGTTGAAATCAACAGGACTCAGAACGGTCTTGACTTCATTTTGGATGGATAGTGCACTCTGTGCATAATGCAGGTTTTCAAGTGTTTTATCAACTGATCATTGTTTCTTGTCCTCAAAGGGTCCCAATTCATTTAGGACAGCTGCAATTTTCAGAAACGCTATTCTCCAATTACTCTGGTTTTAAAACAGCAGTTATATTTCTTTCCCTCTTTTTAGCCGTCAATGTACCTATTCTAGGTAAAGCCCAAGAACTAGGCAGCATTGGACTGGAAGTTCTCACTGTCTTCTATTTTGAGTGTTGTTGTAAGTATGTGTTAAATGGCATGTGTTCTTGCCTTCAATTCCTATTTGTCTCTGCAAATCAGCTGTGCCCAATCCTCAAGAATGTGAAGCAGAAAAATCACATAGACCTGCATTCTTGTCACATGTTGTCTGCCTTGCTCCCTGCTGGTTGCTATTATGAGGCAGACCTCACATCATGCATTTGCAGGCCAATCCTATGCATGCTTATTCAGTCCCACTGAGTTCAATGGGACTTGATTTGGGAGCATTCCAGGGCACAGCATGATTCAGGAGAGCAAAAAAGCATGATAAGGAGCTCCCCCGCCCTGTGTTTCCCCAAAAGATTTGGCCGAGTTTTGGCCATTTTTGATAAATTTCTGGCCAACCGGGAACCTAACCCCCATGATCCCATTGCCTTAAATGCCTTGATATTCATGGTTTCCATAGGCATGGCTTCAGCTGAGAACGGAACTCCTGTGAATATTGAGGTCCTCCTGTACAGAATTCGTGTACTGCATTAGTAGTGACTATTACAAGAAATGTACACTGAAGACCACCCTCAAAATAATAGTTCTGCAGTCCAACCAGAAAAGTAAAGAGAGCAGCAAATGTTGCTGTGATGAAAACCCACAGCCACATTCAAACATATCACCTCATGAGAAGAAGGCCAGAAACAGCAACCAAGTCAGTTTCCAGCTTAATGTGTGTAATATGCTCAAAGGCCAAATTGGTGAAGTATGCATTTCTGAAGGCCAGTTTTTCAAAAGGCTTTTGGTGTATACTTGAATAAGTGTATACTTGAATAAGTGACTTTCAGGATCAGGGCTGGCCCACTAATGAGGCTGAGTCAGAAAGCAAATTGATTGCCTCTGCCAACCTGCTACCTCGCCTGGCCCACTGCGCCCCCCGCCCCACCCAAGCTCACCTGGTAGTGGAATCAAGTGCATTTGTACACCACATTTGTAATTCTGCACACCACCTAGAGAGTCCTATATTAGGCAGTATATACATTCAATAAATAAGCAAATAAATTAATGATTTGTGAGCATTTCTAGGGCTAGTGAATTCTTCCGGAGACCAGGGGCTCCATTAGGGTGTGGCCCATGGGGCACAGGTCCCCAATGAATGGCTCAGAGGACTGAATCCCATTAGCCACCTCCCTCCTTAATAATCTCTTCCAGAAAGGAAGTGCAGCCATGGAGGCATGTGCACAGAGCATGGGAGAGAGCTCCTAGCCTCACATCCTTGCTGCTTCCATCTTCATGCATGCTGTGTTATAATAGAGACTTTTAAAAACATACATAATATTCTGGGGGTGGGATATGATTGAGTTTGATTATCAAAAGAGGTGTTGCAGATCTGGACCCCAGATCTTTTAAGTACCTAGCAATTGCCCTGCTGTAGTCTAAGACCAGAAGGAACTCCCCTTTCCATGCTTCCTTCCCATCATGAAACATGGAGACTCAGGAATTTTTGGCTCCTTAAGCTCCTAGCCCCACTTCTATTCTTACTCCCCACTGAGTGAAGAGAAATAAAATGTACAGATTTGTTTCTACTGCATTATGTACTAGTGGCCTCCAGTGAGTTATTACATGAGACACCAAACTCCAAACTGAATAAATACATACAATGCTGGCTTCCCGTTTCCATTGTGGACTAATTAAAATCAACAGCATGCATTCACATGACAAATTTATCAGAATGTTATTAGGAAGTGGGACAATGTTATGTAGTATAACCTGGCTGAGAGCCTTAATATACTTCAGAAAATGTCTAAGCAGCTAGAATAGAACTGCTTCCATCTGGTGGCAACAGTCTACAATTCTGAATGAAGGCCAGCAAGCATGTAATAAAAAGTCTGATGCTTAATGTCTGTGTTCCTGTCTCCACCTGCTGATTGGGAAAGAAAGTCCATTTATCCAGGCTGATGTAGGATTGTTAAGATAACTCACCACTAAACTTGAGAACTACAGCTCTGGGAAACAGAGGCAGTTGCAAAATTATCCATTACAGATGAAGTTATATTTTAGCTTTGTTGAGTTCAGTTCATTTTTAAGAAAATTATGAAAAATAACTATATGTCTAGAACTTTGCCTCCAGGTTCTAGCTAGCCACAGGCTGGTTTGGAAAAAAAACTACATGTTTTGCCACTTCCTCAATATCTATGAGTTTAAGTTTTTTCAAGGCTGGATCTAATTTGTTTTTGTTGTCTATGTTATTAATTTCATCTCCCCCCCGCCGCTAGTATTTCCATTTCCTTTAACAGTTTTGTATGGAGTTCTTCAATAATAATAAGAAGAAGAACCTAAGGATATTATTTGATCTCTCATATAAGCTTTAAATGTTTCCCATCCTTTTTTTTTTTTTTTTTTTTTTGGCCTTCCTCTCCCTGATTCTTGTTACTGGGAAGTGATCTATTGTAAATTCTGGTGTATATATCATACCTTTCTGAATAAAAAGGATAATCCCTTTGATTTCTATTATTTTCTCACCAGGCATCTTTCAACCCTCTATCCTGTAACCATTTACATCATTTTTGGTAGGCCACTACACCCAGTTGTACTGAGTGACTTGTCCAAATTAACATTCGAAACTCCACTGAAATCACCCATCAGTATTATTTCTCTATTTGATTACTCATCCAATACAGGTGAAACTCGGAAAATTAGAATATTGTGCAAAAGTCCATTAATTTCAGTAATGCAAATTAAAAGGTGAAACTGATATATGAGACAGACGCATTACATGCAAAGCGAGATAAGTCAAGCCTTAATTTGTTATAATTGTGATGATCATGGCGTACAGCTCATGAAAACCCCAAATCCACAATCCCAGAAAATTAGAATATTACATGGAACCAAGAAGACAAGGATTGAAGAATAGAACAATATCGGACCTCTGAAAAGTATAAGCATGCACATGTATTCAGTACTTGGTTTGGGCCCCTTTTGCAGCAATTACTGCCTCAATGCAGTGTGCCATGGATGCTATCAGTCTGTGGCACTGATGAGGTATTATGGAAGACCAGGATGCTTCATTAGCGGCCTTTAGCAATTCTGCATTGTTTGGTCTCATGTCTCTCATCCTTCTCTTGGCAATGCCCCATAGATTCTCTATGGGGTCAGGTCAGGCGAGTTTGCTGGCCAGTCAAGCACAGTACACTGTATACTTTTCAGAGGTCCGATATTGTTCTATTCTTCAGTCCTTGTCTTCTTGGTTCCATGTAATATTCTAATTTTCTGAGATTGTGGATTTGGGGTTTTCATGAGCTGTACACCATGCTCATCACAATTATAACAAATTAAGGCTTGACTTATCTCGCTTTGCATGTAATGCGTCTGTCTCATATCAGTTTCACCTTTTAATTTGCATTACTGAAATTAATGGACTTCTGCACGATATTCTAATTTTCTGAGTTTCACCTGTATGTGTATTACCTCATCATAAAATTGACCTTGTGCTGTATTTGATGCATAAATTCCTGCTATAGTTAATTCCTGATCTCCCAAAGTCCCTTGTAGTATTAAATACGTACCATCTATACTTTTTTGCACTTTATATATTGTTATTGGGAGATATTTGGCTATTCCAAACATAACCCCTTTTGTCTTTCCTATTTATTTACTACTACTTCTACTACTGCTACTACATTTTATATCCCGCTCTTCCTCCAAGGAACCCAAAGCGATATATCACATACACAAGTTTCTCCACAACAACCCTGTGAAGGGTTGTTGTGGAGACAACCCTGTGAAGTAGGTTAGGCTGAGAGATAAGTGACTGGCCCAGAGTCACCCAGCAAGTATTTGGCTGAATGGGGATTTGAACTTAGGTCTCCCCGGTCCTAGTTCAGCACTCTAACCACTACATCACACTGGCTCTCCTTTTGCTGGTGTATGCATGAAATATTGGCCCCTTCTTCAAATATTTATCCTCTATCTTGTAAATGAGCTTGTTGCATAGGTATTATTTCTAATTTCTCTAATCTTAATTACCTGGCCACATGTCTTCTCTTAAGAGGATTTTCAAGTATTACTAAATTGGGTTGCCATTTTAACACTTAGACTGGGAGAAGATCAGACACACACAAAAAGACAGTTTAAGTCATATTAATTATTAAAAATGGTTAATTATCAATTTATCCATTGGTCTACTTCCTCCTATATCTTTTACTTGAACTAATATTTTCCTGAAGTCTTTCTTCTGTTTCTTCTTCCTTCTCTATCTTTTCTATCCTTTTATCCTCTCTCTCTCCCACTCTCCCTCTCTCTCCAGGACTACCCAACATCTGCATAAATTCATTTTTCTCTGGTAAGGATTTTACTATGACCAGTCTACCTTGAGAATTAATTATTAATCTGAATGGAAATCCTCATTTATATGTGATGTTTTCTTTATATGATCTGTTCGTTAAAATTTTTAGAGCTTTATTATTTCTTGTTTAAACAGTCAGACAGGTGTTATTGACTGGTTTGTTTTATCCAGACATCGAGTCCTTCCCAAGGACCTGGGATGTCAGAATTTTATTGTCAATGGTTATAGATATCGTCGCAGAATATAGGCTGTTCCCAGTAAAGCTGCTTTTTGTAATTGGCTGATGGTGATTTCTGTGGCCCCTATGGTGTTGAGGTGCTCTTCAAGGTCTTTTGGAACTGCACCCAGGGCGCCAATTACCACTGGGATTATTTTGGTCTTCTTCTGCCACAGCCTTTCAATTTCAATTTGTAGATCTTTGTATTTGGTGATTTTTTCTATTTCTTTTTCTTCTATTCTGCTATCCCCTGGTATTGCTATGTCGATTATTTTGACTTGTTTTTCTTTCTTCTCGACTACAGTGATATCTGGTGTATTGTGTGGCAGATGTTTGTCTGTTTGTAGTCGGAAGTCCCATAATATTTTTACATCTTCATTTTCTTCAACTTTTTCAATTTTATGGTCCCACCAATTTTTGGCTACAGGTAGCTTGTATTTTTTGCAGATGTTCCAGTGTATCATCCCTGCTACCTTGTCATGCCTTTGTTTGTAGTCAGTCTGTGCGATCTTCTTACAACAGCTGATCAGGTGGTCCACTGTTTCATCTGCTTCTTTACAAAGGCGGCACTTGCTGTTTGTTGTGGATTTTTTGCCTTTTGCTCTTATTGCATTTGTTCTTAGTGCCTGTTCTTGTGCAGCGAGTATTAAACCCTCTGTTTCTTTCTTCAAGTTGCCATTCTTAAGCCATTGCCAGATCTTGGTGATGTCTGATTTTCCACTTATACTGTGCAAATATTGACCATGCAGGGGCTTATTTCTCCATTTTTCTGCTCGGTTCTTGACTTGTTCTTTCTTGTAGGCCTGTTTTGTTTCATTGGTGTTGAATAGTTTCATGTTATTGACCATTTTTATTTTATTTTATTTTATTTATTTATTTTTACATTTTTATACCGCCTTTCGTTAAAAGAAAACCCCAAGGCGGTTTACAAAAATTAAAAACATACAGTAAGAAGCAGTAAAAACATCAAGCTAAAAACAGGCATAAAAACAAGACAACAGATAAAAACACACAAGAACAGCAGTAAAAGACGATTATGTAAAAGCCTGGGTAAAAAGCCAAGTCTTTAAAAGCTTCTAAAAGCTGTGATGGAGTCTGAGGAACGAATGGCCACCGGGAGAGCATTCCAGAGTCTAGGGGCAGCAACAGAGAAGGCCCTGTCCTGAGTGCACAACAGCCAGGCCTCCCTCATTGTCGGCACCTGGAGCAGGGCCCCCCCAGATGTCCTAGTCAAGCGGGCAGCAACCCTTGGGAGCAGGCGGTCCCTCAAATACCCCGGGCCCAAACCGTTTAGGGCTTTAAAGATCAAAACCAGCACCTTGAATTGGACCCGGAAACAAACCGGCAGCCAGTGCAGCTCTTTCAAAATGGGGGTGATATGTTCCCAACGGGCAGCTCCGGATAGAACCCTCGCTGCCGCGTTTTGCACTAGCTGTAGTTTCTGGATATTCTTCAAGGGCAACCCCACGTAGAGCGCGTTACAGTAATCCAGCCGCGACGTGACTAAGGCGTGGGTAACCGTGGCCAGATCTGCATTCTCGAGAAAGGGACGCAACTGGTGCACCAGCCGAAGCTGTGCAAAGGCACCCCTGGCCACCGCCTCCACCTGAGCCTCCAAAAGCAGAGCCGGGTCCAGTAGTACCCCCAAGCTGCGTACTTGCTCCTTCAAGGGGAGTGCAACCCCATCCAGAACCGGTAAAATCTCCTCATCCCGACTGGCTCTCCTACTGACCAACAGTACCTCCGTCTTATCCAGATTCAATTTCAGTTTGTTAGCCCACATCCAACTCATCACGGCCTCCAACCCCCGATTCAGGACATCCACCGCCTCCCTAGGATCAGATGACAAGGAGAGATAGAGCTGAGTGTCATCCGCATATTGCTGACAACTCAGTCCAAATCACCGGATGACCTCTCCCAGCGGCTTCATGTAGATGTTAAACAGCATTGGGGACAAGACCGAACCCTGCGGGACCCCACAGGCCAACGGCCACGGGGCCGAGCAGTAGTCCCCCAGCACCACCTTCTGGACCCTCCCCTCAAGAAAGGACCGGAACCATTGCAACGCAGTGCCTCCGATTCCCATACTCGAGAGGCGGCCCAGAAGAATACCATGGTCGATGGTATCGAACGCTGCCGAGAGGTCCAGCAGAACCAACAGGGACGCACTCCCCCTGTCTAGTTCCCGGCGTAGGTCATCCACTAGAGCGACCAAGGCAGTCTCAGTCCCATACCCGGGGTGGAAGCCAGATTGAAAAGGGTCCAGATAATCCGTATCATCCAAGACCCTCTGCAGCTGGGACGCCACCACACGCTCCATCAGCTTGCCCAAGAAGGGAAGGTTAGACACAGGTCTATAATTGTCCAGGTTGGAGGGATCAAGGGAGGGCTTTTTTAATAGAGGTCTTACCACCGCCTCCTTAAGGCATGATGGCATCCTGCCCTCCCTTAATGAAGCATTAACTATCACCTCCAGCCATCTGCCTGTCCCCTCCCTGGCAGCTTTTATTACCCATGAAGGGCAAGGGTCAAGAGCGCACGAAGTCGCCCGCACACTGCCCAGGATCTTGTTCACATCCTCAGGCCGCACCAACTGAAAAGAATCCAAAACAACGGGACTAGATGGTATCAGAGGCACGTCTGCCGGAACTGCCAAAACTCTGGAGTCCAGGTCAGCACGGATGCAAGCGACTTTATCTGCAAAGCGACAGGCAAACCGATCACAAAGAGCCGTAGATGACTCCTCCCCCATTGTCTGGGAGGATGTGTGGAGCAATGTTTTCACCACACGAAACAGCTCTGTTTGCCTTCACTGAGCAGACGCAATGGAGGCAGAGAAAAAACGTTTCTTCGCCGCCCCCACCGCCACGGCGTAGTCCCTAAAATGGGCTCTAGCCCGTGTTCGATCGGATTCATGACGACTCTTCCTCCAGCGTCGCTCCAGCCGTCGTCCGAGTTGCTTCATTGCCCTAAGCTCCAAGGAAAATCAAGGAGCAGAATGGGCTCCACCAAGCCGGAGAGGGCGCTTGGGGGCAACCGTGTCAACAGCCCGGGCCACCTCTCCATTCCAGAGATCAACCAAGGCCTCGACAGGGTCACCAGCTCTGGACACTGGAAACTCCCCGAGGGCCGTCTGAAATCCAAGCGGATCCATAAGCCTCCGGGGGCGGGGGATCTTAATCGGCCCACCACCCCTGCAGAGGGCAGACGGAGCAGTCAAACTAAACCCCACCAGGTGATGATCTGTCCATGACAAGGGAGTGATCTCAGATTCCCCCACCTCCAGATCATTTATTTCCCGGTCGGCAAAAACCAGATCCAGAGTGTGTCCCGCCACGTGGGTAGGGCCCGACATCAATTGAGACAGGCCCATGGTTGCCATGGAGGCCATGAAATCCTGAGCCGCACCCACTAGGGGGGCCTCGGCGTGGACATTGAAATCCCCCAAAACAATAAGCCTGGGGGAACCCAAAGCCACCTCCAAGACCACCCCCGCCAGCTCAAGTAGGGAGACTGAAGTGCAGCGGGGTGGTCGGTACACCAACAGAATCCCCAGCCTATCTCGGAGGCCCACCCTCAAGGACAAACACTCAAAATTCTGAGATTGCCTGACCGGGCACCTGGAAACGGGGAGGGTCTCTCGAAAGATGACTGCAACGCCTCCTCCCCGGCCCTCGAGGCGGGGCTGCTGCATGATCTGGAAACCTGGAGGACAAAGCTGAGAGAGACCAACCCCGCCCAGTGCATCCAACCAGGTCTCCGTCACGCATACCAGGTCAGCACGCTCATCCACAATCAGATCGTGGATGAGAGATGTTTTTGCGTTAACTGACCTGGCATTCAGCAGCAGCACCCTAATCCTCGAAGGAGTGTTCTCAGAGCTCCCTAGGGTCAGAGGGTTGGGAGAGGGGCCGGAAAAAGGAACAGGCCTCAATTGCCTGGACCGATTTCCCCAGTAACGGCCCACCCAACTCCCACCGCCATACCTCCCTCTGCCCGCTACCCGTGATATTGCCGCCCCCACTCCAGACCCACTTTTTCGCTCTCCCAGGCACATCTCCCCAGACTAACCCACCACAGCTTCTTGGCTTAATTTAAAAACCAGGTCTAGGCTTATACGATCTCTGCTGATATCTTAATTGAAGGAAGACAGATCTTCAAGGCAGACGAAAAAGGTCTTCAGGCCCCAGGCAGCTCGCCCCACGGCTGAGAGCCACAAGGACGAGAGCCCTTGTGCTCTCACCCTTCGGCTCGCGCCAAGAGGCTCGCGCCCCTGGGCCAGCCTGCCCTTTATATTAGCAGAAGCCCCAGCTCAGCAACAGCCCAGGAGATGGTACACACCTGGAAGAGAAGCGGAGCAGAGGCAACAAACAGTCAGTGCCCCACCCAAGCTGTTCCCTGTTTCCTTCTTCATTTGAAGTGCATCTTCTTCACTGTCCCTTATATATTCTTCAAGGCCTCTTTTCTCCTCCTCTACTGTTTGATGGACTTGCAGCATTCCTCTTCCACCTCAGCTGCGAGGGAGGTAGAGCCTATCTACATCACTGCAGGGGTGCAGAGCATGATTGATGGTCATGATTTTCCTGGTCTTACGATCTAGCGTCTCTAGCTCTGCCTGGGTCCAGTCTATTATTCCTGAAGTGTATCTCATAACAGGTATAGCCCAGGTGTTTATGGCTTGTATGGTGTTCCCACCATTGAGTTTGGACTTGAGGATTTTTCTGATTCTCCTGATGTATTCACTTCCAATTTTTCTTTTAACTTCAGTGTGTGCGATGTTATCAGCCTGGAGAATGGCCAAGTATTTGTAAGGTTCTTTCTCTTCCAGGTTCTTGATCTTGCTTCCATTGGGCAGTTCTATTCCTTCTGTTTTTGTTATTTTCCCTCTGTTCATTATTAATGCAGCACACTTGTCTAGTCCAAACTCCATTGCTATATCGCTACTGAATATACGCTATTTATTATTATTATTATTATTATTATTATTAATCTGAATGGAAATCCTCATTTATATGTGATGTTTTCTTTATATGATCTGTTCATTAAAATTTTTAGAGCTTTGCGTTTTCTCAAGGTGATTGGTTAAATGTCTGAATATACTGATACTTCGTCTACTGTTACTCTTGGTTGTTGCCAAAAAGCTCAAGTAATTAATTATTTGGAAATACTATTTGCAAATTTCACTACTATGTCTCTAGGCTTGCCTATCCTGTTCCATCTTTTAGTATATATTATAAAAGCAGTATCATCAATATTTATTTTTGATCCATCCTCTTCTCAAAGTATTTTAAATAATAGCTCTAAGTAGGATGCTAGATTGTTGTGTTCGTTTCCTTCCTTGAGGTCTTTTAATCTTAAATTATTCTTCCTACTTATGTTGTCAACTTTCTCTAATAGATTACTTGGTTTCTCCAGAGTAGAATCCTGATGTGTAAGATCTTTTTCCAGTAGCATATAGGCTTCTTCTAACTGGTCTGTTCTTTTATTAATATTAACATGATGAATGTGTATCTTATTTGTCTTTTTTCCTAACACCTGATTAGCCTCCTCTACTTAATTTCACTTCTAATTTAGATAATTTCTTCTCAAACGTCTTCTCCACTTCCTCAGTGATTTCACAATCTCATCGTTAAATATTTTCAAACTACTATATTGTTTAGCTTACTGAATTGAGCATCCATCAATACTTGAACAGCTTCTAAAGTAGGTACTGTCCCTTCTATATTTTATCTTTTCTTTGTATTCCTTGTTGTCATTGTAAGGGGTGAAAAAAGTAGTGACTAACCGACTGGTATTTTTGGAACTGCAATGGCTATACCTAGAACTGATGATCAGTTTAGAACAAATTCAACACACTTAGTTTACGGGGTGTTGAATTTAGCTAACAAAGCATTTAGCTAACAAAACATTTATATAGTAACTAAGATCCCTGAGCAATCAAGACAATTATCTAGTAATTGATTAGTATCAAACTATTCAGAAATAAAGCCTAAGAACAAAAGGAACATTGGCAGCACCTTTGATCTCTATTTGCAAAATAGATACTAGGAATCAAGGATTTGATAAAGCACAAATTCTCACAACCCTCAAGGTTTAGTATTCACAACAATTATTCAAGACTGGAACTTAAAAAACAACAATTAATCAGCAACAATCAGTATGTAATGTATGTTTGGAAGCAGCTCTTGAGAAGACAAAGCTCAGACCAGGAGGCAGCAGCAACCTTTTGTTTTCTTTCCTAAAGAATCAAGCAAGCAAAACAAGAAAACAAACAAGGGGGGAAGGACAAGGTAAGTTTGTTAGGGCTAGTCTTTTCTAGGGTTTGATTTCTGGCTAGCTAGGGGTTTGATTTCTGGCTAGCTAGGGCAGTTCCAGTTGTGCCTAGAGAGACAATGGGCGGGGATTAGCTGCAATTGTGTCACACAACTTGTCGGAGGGGACAAATTATTGAGGAGGCTCAATCTGGAAGCAGATCTTGAGAACACAAGGCTAGCTTTCAATAAACGAGCTCTAGATATTCTAAATAGCAGTTAAGAATGCAGAATGCCAGTAGAGTGCTCCCAGTGGATTGCACGGAGTATTGCATGTATGACTGTCTGCCCGAGGGGCAGAAGTCGTGGATGTGTACTCGGTGCAAATAATTCCTAGCTCTTAGGGGAAATGTTAATTCCCTCAAAGCCAAGATGGCAGAGCTGGAGAAGCTCAGGGAGTCAGAGAGGCATGTGAATGAGACCCTCAAGGACGTGACAGAGACATCCCACTTGCAGGCTGACAGCTCATCTGTTGTCATGGAGAATGAAGGTCTCAGGGAAAGAGGACATAAGTCTGAGAAAGAGGGGAATGCTCCCTTAGAGGGTTGGGGCCTCCTAATAGTGGGTGATTTGATTGTTAAGGGCATAGAGAGATGGGTTTGTGACCTGCATGTAGGTGACTTGCCTGCTTGGTACAAAAGTTGCAAACATCATACAGTGTCTCAATAGACTGTTAGGCAGTGCTGGGGAGGAGTAAGCAGTCATGGTGCATGTTGGCACCAACAAGGTTGGAAAATGTAGTCAGTAGGTCCTGGAAACCATATTTAGGCTGCTATGTAGCAGTTTGGTCCAGGACCCCCAGGGTAGCATTCTATGAAGTGATACCTGTTAGACACGAAGGGACAGCAAAACAGGCAGAACTGAGGGGTGTCAATGCATGGAGAGACGGTGGTGCCAGGAGGAGGGGTTTAGATTTTTCTGGCACGGGAATACATTTTGGGGCAAGCAAAGCCTGTACAAAATGGACAAGCTCCACTTGAACCAAGATGGAACCAGACAGCTGGTGCTTAAAATAAAAAAGATCACAGATCACAGAGCAGCTTTTAAAATGATGCTTGAGGGATTGCCGACAGAAACTGGGTGGTATCTGGTTGGGCAAGTAAAATCCCCTAAGGATGCAAACTTTTCAGATAAACCAGAAAGGGACAGTGGAGAACCAGGAGTAGAGCAGACAAAAACACATTACAGCTGGTCAAAAAAGTCAAATGACAGTAAGGAAGATAACACACCCCAACGTCAGGTAAGAGACCAAGTGTAAAGATTTTTATATACCAATGCAACATGCAGGAGGCACACTGAGTCTCCCTGCTTTCCACCTCAGGAATCCAGGTAATCGATTCCTTGACTATCTAGCATGTTCAATTTCTCGATGTGATATTCTAATCATTTGCATTACATTCACATGGAATGGTGCTTGGATAGACATCTTTAATCTTGATGAGCAGTTTCTGCAGCTGCCACAATTAATGATCTTGCAGAGGCTATCTAGGCATAGAGACATTAAATCTCTACGATTGTTTCTTAAATTACTGATATTTTTTGTCCACCTGAGTACTGTGCACACCACCACCATTTTGGAAGAAGGTAGAGTATTTCTTCCTGAACAACATGATGCATCATGGGATATCTTCCAGAGGAAATCGGGGTGGGGGTCATAGAACATCTTCTACAATGTCTTCCTCTTATCAAACTTATCACACAACAAATAATAAAGAACAAATGTGACAACAATCCAATTACAATGTCTGCTCATATATCCATGATTAGTGTAACATCTGATTAGCTGTTAGATTTTTGCAAGAAAGATGTCCACCACAATAGGGAGTAATTTGGCAGTTATGAAGGAAAGCCTTATTCTCTCATCAGCCCATATGGCTTTGCTTCTTGAAACAGGGTAATGTACATCACTGTACATTTTGGAAATCCTTTAAGTCTATTATAACACAGCATACATGCAATACATATGCAGTGAGGGAAATAAGTATTTGATCCCCTGCTGATTTTGTCCGTTTGCCCTCTGACACAGAAATGACCAGGCTATAATTGGAATGGTAGGTTTATTGTAGCTGTGAGAGACAGAACAACAACAAACAAACCCTCAAAAGCCCAGTGCCCAAAAGTCAGCGATGGATTTGCATTGTAGTGAGGGAAATAAGTATTCGATCCCCTATCAACCAGCAAGATTTCAGGCTCCCAGGTGTCTTTTCACTATATGCAGGTAACCAGCTGAGATGAGGAACACCCTCTGTAAGGGAGTGCTCCTAATCCCAGCTTGTTACAGTACCTGTATAAAAGACACCTGTCCATAGAAGCAAGCAATCACTCAGCTTCCAAACTCACCACCATGCCCAAGACCAAAAAGCTGTCGAAGGATGTCAGGGACAAGGTTGTAGACCTGCACAAGGCTGGACTGGGCTACAAGACTATCGCCAAGCAGCTTGGTGAGAAGGTGACTACAGTTGGCACGATAACTCGCAAATGGAAGAAACACAAAATAACTGTCAATCTCCCTCGGTCTGGGGCTCCATGCAAGATCTCACCTCGTGGAGTTGCAATGATCATGAGAACGGTGACAAAGCAGCCCAGAACTACACGGGGGGAACTTGTCAATGATCTCAGGGCAGCTGGAACCATAGTCACCAAGAAAACAATTGGTAACACACTACGCCGTGAAGGACTGAAATCTTTCAGTGCCTGCAAGGTCCCCCTGCTCAAGGCAGCACACGTACAGGCCCATCTGCAGTTTGCCAATGCACATCTGAATGATCCAGAGGAGAACTGGGCGAAAGTGTTGTGGTCAGATGAGACCAAAATCGAGCTCTTTGGCATCAACTCAACTCGCCGTGTGAGGAGGAGGAGGAATGCTGCCTATGAGCCCAAGAACACCATCCCCACCGTCAAACATGGAGATGGACACATTATGCTTTGGGGGTGTTTTTCTGCTAAGGGGACAGGACACCTTCACCGCATCGAAGGGACGATGGACGGGACCATGTACCGTCAGATCTTGGGTGAGCACCTCCTTCCCTCAGCCAGGGCATTGAGAATGGGTCGTGGATGGGTATTCCAGCATGACAATGACCCAAAACACACAGCCAAGGCAACAAAGGAGTGGCTCAAGAAGAAGCACATGAAGGTCCTGGAGTGGCCCAGCAGTCTCCAGACCTTAATCCCATAGAAAATCTGTGGAGGGAGCTGAAGGTTCGGGTTGCCAAACATCAGCCTCGAAACCTTTCTGACTTGGAGAGGATCTGCAAAGAGGAGTGGGACAACATCCCTCCTGGGTTGTGTGCAAACCTGGTGGCCAACTACAAGAAACGTCTGACCTCTGTGATTGCCAACAAGGGTTTTGCCACCAAGTACTAAGACATCTTTTGTGAAGGGATCGAATACTTATTTCCCTCACTACAATGCAAATCCATCGCTGACTTTGGGGCACTGGGCTTTTGAGGGTTTGTTTGTTGTTATTCTGTCTCTCACAGCTACAATAAACCTACCATTCCAATTATAGCCTGGTCATTTCTGTGTCAGAGGGCAAACGGACAAAATCAGCAGGGGATCAAATACTTATTTCCCTCACTGTATAAGGGACCTGGTTTCCAGTCTATCATATCACCCAAGGTTCTATGCTATTGATTTCAAGCAATAAACACTTTTTAGAATCTGAAATAACTGAGTATAATGTTCCTAAACAAGTTTATTCTGTGTTTCTAAAGTGCAAGTCCATCATCTACAGCATTAGGATTGTGTAACAATATTCTGAAAATTTCCAGGGCAAGTTAATATTATCTAAATATATAATTTATCTCTGTTGTTACTTGATCAACCAACTCTGTTTTGCATATCAGACCTGTGATATAATTTGGGGCAAGGAGTATTATGGTTCATTTGAGGCTTTAAATGTTACTAAATGAATTTGAGGTCTCAGTTTTAAAAGTGCATGCATATATATTACTTGCACCTTGATAGGTTCTAGCTACAGGATGTTCAAATATATCACACACCTGATAATAACAGTTAAGCACCATCACCTTAGACAACCCAGAGATGCCCATCCATGGAAATTCCTTGCATAAGCAAGACTTGCTCCTATTACAAGTACTCTATACATTTCTGGAACTCACATGTCAAAAAGTATCATCCTCAAGTCACTGAACCTTGCAAATAAAAAGCACACAAAAGTACTGGCATTCCAAATTAACCTGAATTTTACCCCTTTCAAAGAATGTTTTAAAAAGAGAAAGCGAGAGAACAGTAAAGGGCATAAAGGCATTCTTCATCAATTGCTAAATGGTCCAATATATTTGCAACTTTATCTTCTTCCTTTACAGCGGGTGATGAAAACCTGATGGGACAAACCTGGAAATCACATTCTAACAGTAAGTGACTGTGGTGCATTTACAAAAATGTGCACATGTAGATACTGGGACATTTCCTGGACAGCCAAGCTAAGATGCCATTGAAAGGAAGCGTTTAAAAAGATTAAGAGAATATCTGAATAAAATTACTATGGAAGAGGCACCAAAAGGGATCAATTTTCTTGAGAAACAGGAGTCAATCTGTGACCTGGCTCCCCAGGTATTACAAGAAAACCTCAGGAACAGAGTCATTTGGAAACTAACTGGTTCAACAATCCCAGCTAAAACTACAAAGACATGAAATTCCAGTCTGACACAGGAAATTCTTTAGGGAATAAAATGAGTTGTATGACTCAGAAGATGAAAATCCCCATGAATACTCAACTAATCTAATGAGCTATTGTTGCCAGGAAAGGGATTGATGAATTTAGTGTTGGGGAGCAAGAATTTAAACACAACAGGAAATCAGACCAACCTGAACCAATTTTCATTGGCCTTTATCCCTTTTAAAGGAAATTTCCACCCTTTTGGAGGTTTGAGGGGCTTCTTTGTTGTCGTGGTTTGTTTTGTTTGATAAGAAAACTGAAATACTGGAATATTCTCTGAGTGCATCTTAATTATAAGTTTTCGTACTTGTGGCATTGTCAAGAACCTAGCAGAAATAAACTACCCTTTGTCAATTGCACTACATGAAGAAGTTATTGTTTGCAGCCACAAAGATATAGTTGACCCTAGCACAGCCACACCTGCTCAGAAATCGAGGAGCAGAGAGTTGTTGACATTGGGCTTAACCACTATGTGTTAAGTTTTTAATTGGCTACTCAGTTATCAGAAGCCAACCTAAGAATTAATTCTAGCAGCTTGCAAAGGAAGGAAAAGGACAACTAAGCAGGCACAAAACACACAAGAGTTTTTGAGAGCACCTATTTCACGTGCTTTAACAATCCTCAGACTGGGGGAGGTCAGCCTTCTAGTGGGAATCAGAAGTGCACTGACAGCTTGTATACTGTCAGCATGTTTACTACTATAAATAATGCAGATTGATTCCAAGGTAACTCAAACCCTAAAATAACACAGCAATTCTGCTTCATGTTTTATAGTGTTCCATATTTTACGGTTAATTCTTCCTTTCTTCAAAGATGTATCAAGTATGCCTATTAAGTGCTTTTAACTGTCACCACAGAGAGGATAATAACTAAGAATTGGCTTCTAGTCCAGTCCTTTGAGGAAGCAGGGATGTAGCTATGCTTGACCAAGGTGGAACAAATGCTCCTGGATCGGGGAGGGGGGAGGGGGGAGGATGTGCTTACTGGGTGACAGTTTGCTCTTTACTTTTCTCGCTCCCCCTTACCCACTAGCACACTGCTGGCTCTCATCTCACTTTCAAGAGTCCTTTCCAGGAGTTAAGGTGAGAGGAGTGTCGGGCAGTATCCCCTTCCCCCACCTCTGCTAATCCTGACTAGGGATATGCATGGAATGCATTTTATGTTCTGTTTCAAGCTTGAAACGAAATGTAGGTAACTGAAACATTCCATCGAAATAACTGGTCCAACCGGTTGTTTCAACGGAACAAACTCAAAACATTTCGAGTGTCTCAGCCATAAGGAACAATGGGGAAACTCGAAACACCCCATTGTTCTCCATGGGTAGCTCCTTGGGACACCAAAGTGGGTTGGGTGGTAGGGCATACTGGGTTCTACCTACCACCCAACCCACAAAAGAAATTGGCAAGCAGGCGATTTTAAACACAAAAATTTTACCTTCCCCACAAACCCCACAGGATCCTTGCTGTACCCTTAGCAGCAGCAAGCATAGCCATAAGCTCAACAACAAAATCTTGAGCCACATCTTGACTGAGTGAGTACACCTTTCAACGCAGAATACAGATTAGAGAGTAGACCAGTAAGTGGAGCACAAATAAGTTTCTCAAGGCCAGACATGGAGCCCATCTCAGACATGGAGCTCAGAAATTACCAAGAAAATACTACACAGAGAAAGAGAGAGTGCTGAGCTGCCACTGTCCAATACCACGACACAAACCAGACCACAACTCAAGGAAAGCAGATAGGCAGGCACCCAAGTTCTGCCTTTGTCAATCTAAGATCCAGGAAAACCAGATCATTAAAACAGCAGCAATAGCACAGCATATACTCAGTGCAGAGAAAAGAAAGCCATAAAATCAACTCTCCTTGATTCCTTCCTTCTTTCCTCCTCTCCCGATGTATTCTCCTGAAGGGCACACTAAGGCTTCTCTCTGCCTCCCAGGCCTTTTGAAAATATTTTGAAATAGCCTTTTTTGGTTTCCCCTCCCTCCCCCGAGCCAATCGGCGCACAATTGCCCATGACAACACTTAATCTGAATGACAATAAGCCAACCAAGAAGTAAGGAGAGCTCAAGCCAATTGGAAGCCAGTGCCAGAAAGCCAATCAGCAATGGGGGAGGGGCAAGCCTGCCAAACTGGCCACTCAATTCATGTGAATTGGTTCACGCAGAATTGGGGCTAATTCAGTTCTAACGCAAATCAGCCCCCTTATTTCAAGAGTGATTCAATTTGCATTAGAATTACATGAATCACTGATTTGGTGTAAATCGATTCGTGCACAAACTGAAATAGCACCCTAGCATCCACCACCTCAACATGCAGCAAAAGCCCACCTGTGGTTTGCTGTATGGGACGGGCTGGCCATGCCACCACCAGCAGATGTCCCCTTGCTCTCCTGCCCTCACCAGTGCACTGTGAGGGACAGGAAAGAAGCATGCAGCCCACTGCCGCTGATCCACAGATTAGCAGTGAAGTGCACATTTATGTCAGACACTGCTGCAACATGGCCTCCCTGCACGCCAAGTACAGGGAGGGCACCCCCCACCTGCTGAAGGTGATGTGTGAGGGAACCTTATAATAAGGGGCAAGCAGCAAGAGCAGCAGGCAGAAGCTGGCGTTCTCCACCACTTGAAATGGCTGGTTGTCCAAAGCTCTCATCTCGGCAATGGCCTGGGTGATGAGATGAGGCTCTGGGCCAGGAGCAGAGCCAGGCTTTACATGCCCAGCTAGCCATGCCTCTGTATCTGACATCAGGTGGTATATAAATCATGAATCAATCAATCAATTGTGAAAACTTGAGAAGTGGCAGGAGCTTCATATAACTGAGGTAGATGCACCCAAGTCTCTCTACATCTGTCCCACAATCATCAGAAGTTAGGCTGAAACAAGTTACCCTCCCATCGTGTTCTAAACTGAACCATCCCTAAACCTTCCCATCAGGGTCTCCCCACATTCTACCCCGCTAAATGAAAAGCCGCTCTACTCCTTGTGCACCCCAATCCCCGACTCAAGAGGTGGATACTTTCCTCTCTGTTCCTCTCACTCACCTGGGCTTGCTTCCTCAGCCACTGTCCAGCACCACGAAAGAATAAGCGTTAGGGAACTGGTGGGGCGTGTCCTACTCAGACTTTGCTCCAACTGAGCGTGCTCCACAGATCACAGCATGCTCTGTGGCGGCAGCACTTGAAGCTTCCTGCCTTCATTTTGCCCTCGGTTGCTCAGAGGTTTTCCCACGTATAAAACCTGGTCGGGGGGCTGTCGTTATAGAAAGAGGGGCAGCGGCAGCTGAATAGGGTGAAGTACATCAAAACAATGCTAAAGCATGTGCATTGGCATTTCAGTTCCAAAGAGGGCCGCATGGCCCCGTCTGGGACCAAAATAACGCCCCCGCGACTGACATCAGACACAGGGGGTGTGTCTGGGGCCACACTCGCGGGCCCTGATTGGGCATGGCCCAGATTCTTTGAACCCATTCGCCCAATGGTGGCTCCACCCCTGCTCTGAGCGATGAGACCGCTTGCACACTGACTGCACCCAAATACATAAACATTGATAGCTGGGGGGGGGGCTTCAAACAAAATGTGCCCATGGGTATTCATGTGTAACATCACCCTGCATCAATAATGCCATCACCCCATAGCAGGAGATTTTTATTTATTTATTTATTTTATTGTTGCATTTATATACCGCCTTTCATTAAAAGACAACCCCAAGGCAGTTTACAAAAGTTAAAACATACAATAAAAAGACAATAAAAATATTAAGCTAAAAAATATAAAAACAAACCAAAATTAAAATCTATAAAATACAAGCATAAAAACAATACAACAGGTAAAAACACACAGCAGCAGCAGCACCCGGAGCAGGGCCCCCTCAGATGTCCTCGTCAAACTGCTTTATACAGAGTCAGACCATTGCTCTATCTAGCTCAGTATTGTCTACACAGACTGACAGTGGCTTCTCCAGGGTTGCATGCAGGAGTCTCTCTCAGCTCTATCTTGGAAATGCCAGGGAGGGAACCTGGAACCTACTGCTTGCAAGCATGCAGATGTTCATCTCAGAGTGGCCCCATTCCCTAAGGGGAATATCTTACATTTCTCACATATGTAGTCTTCCATTCAAATGCAAACCAGGGCTGACCATGCTTAGGAAAGGGAACAATTCATGCTCACTACCACAAGACCAGCTCTCCTCCCTTGATACAGGTCATTTCTGGTTAGCTATGCTAGTACAAATTGGTTCTGCATATGAAGACCATGTGGGTTATGCAGAGAATTACAGTGGTCAGTCAACCCATGCTATGCTAACCCCTTTTAAAATGATGATTCCCTTCTATTTGGCAGGGAAAGAATAACTGTCCATAACCAATCTCAGCATGGCATTCCTCCAGTGGCTGTTGCTGGTGTCTCCCTTATATAACCTTTTAGATTGTAAGCCCTTTGGAGTACAGGGAACCATCTTATTTTTGTAAATCACTTCAAGAACTTTTGCTGAAAAATGATATATGAATTTTCATAGTAGTTAATCTCTATATTTCGTATTAATTCCAAGCACTATGTGGAATCATAGTAGGACTCTCTCTTTACTGGTCAAATCAAGAGAAAAGACTTATCTCCAAACAGTTTTAATATTAGTAGGGAACTTCAATGCTAAGGCTAACCAGAGTCATTTGTGATATTTGCCAAGTGTAGCAGAGAATAATCAGAAGCATAATCATTTGGACACCTGCCCCTAGAGAATGTTTTCCAAGCTCTGTAACAAATTTAACTCTGACTTGAACTAACAGGTGGCAACGCAATCCCACCTTTGGGAACAATGAGCATATCAGGGTATTTGCTATGGAATCATTAAATACTATGCTTTAAAGGGGGGATTTGACCTCAATTAAAGCTGCAATGTAGATATGCCTATACAGTGAAAGACATTTTACAGCAATTAGCTTTCTGGGAAGTGTTTATTAATTCATATGTTAAGTTAACCAATTTGAAAATGTACTTCAAAAGTACATGTACTTCAGAACATTTTCTAAAATTGCAGGATTTAAATATCAGAATAGGAAAACCAAGACCTTTGATCTTTAGAAATCTCACACACATGTGGCATGGTTAAAAAAAAAACAAAATTGTACAGATCTAGTTTCTTTAGAGGTCTCTCTCAACTAAACATCTTAAACCTCGACTAAACATAATTCTCAGTTCATAATAGACATATTTTGGACAGGTTCAGTGAGACTTACCCCTAGTTAAGGCCTTGGTTCTCACTGAGGTGGTAAGCATGTGCTAAGCTATATTACCTTCAGACTGCAAGTGGTGGCATACAGGTGACACTCGGAAAATTAGAATATCGTGCAAAAGACCATTAATTTCAGTAATGCAAATTAAACGGTGAAACTGATATATGAGACAGACGCATTACATGCAAAGAGAGATAAGTCAAGCCTTAATTTGTTATAATTGTGATGATCATGGCGTACAGGACCTCTGAAAAGTATACAGTGTACTGTGCTTGATTGGCCAGCAAACTCGCCTGACCTGACCCCATAGAGAATCTATGGGGCATTGCCAAGAGAAGGATGAGAGACATGAGACCAAACAATGCAGAAGAGCTGAAGGCCGCTAATGAAGCATCCTGGTCTTCCATAACACCTCATCAGTGCCACAGGCTGATAGCATCCATGCCACGCCACATTGAGGCAGTAATTGCTGCAAAAGGGGCCCAAACCAAGTACTGAATACATATGCATGCTTATACTTTTCAGAGGTCCGATATTGTTCTATTCTACAATCCTTGTCTTCTTGGTGCCATGTAATATTCTAATTTTCTGGGATTGTGGATTTGGGGTTTTCATGAGCTGTACGCCATGATCATCACAATTATAACAAATTAAGGCTTGACTTATCTCGCTTTGCATGTAATGCGTCTGTCTCATATATCAGTTTCACCTTTTAATTTGCATTACTGAAATTAATGGATTTTTGCACGATATTCTAATTTTCCGAGTTTCACCTGTAGATGGCAAAAAATGATGAGATAGGCAGAAACCCTTCTCCTTGACATTTACTTTTCTATGGGTGGGGACGTAATGGAGAAGCATTAGATCATGTGAGTCCCCACTTGCAGCCTGAAGTGACACAGTCAAGCACAACTTTACTCATTCAGTGACAACTAGGCCATAGTTGTCTATATCCTATAGTTGTCTACAGCCTATATCACATTAGGCCTCAATTTTAAGCACATCAGCTTGGAAGTTGATTCCAGTGAAATCAATGTGACTTGCTTGCAAACAAATACATTAAGGATGGAGGTGTTAATCTGTTACTTGGCTTCCTCCCTGTCTGTCTGCATTGTGGTCCAAGTTCTGGACTCTTCTTAAAACAGTAATGTTTAGGTTAAATAGACACGTGAATGTGTAATGTATAGTAACTGTCAGAAATGTTGTGAATAGCAGCAGCTGGAAAAGGACTGTTGCACTCTTTTTTACAGTTACCCCCAGTTCTTTTAGATTTCTTCCATCAGCAGCTACATCTTCACTTTCATTACTCATTAAAGAAGGCTTTCTGATATAAAAAAGCAGATGCCAGCATCTCCAGGTGCAGAGCCCTGGCATCTTTGTAAGATTGGCTTTATTTACAAGTTTACAGCAAATAAACATTCCTACAAGGCAGAAGATGTTCTAGGGAGCAACTGTGGCACCTGCCCAAGACTGCACCCGTAGTTTCAGATAACTCCTGCTAGAAACTCTGTTTTATCTGTCTTTCTGCCTTTGTCACACATGCACACCTTACATCTTACAATCTGGTCCCTTCCAGGAGCTGCAATCTGAGCGTTTTACTTTCTCTAAGCTCTGATAGGTGCATTATTCAAACACACAATTTCCACCTACCAGGAAACTACCACTTAACAATTAGCTTCTATTAAAAAGATGACAAACCAACCATGCAGCGCAACTAACCACTAATGTGCCTAACAAGGGAATGGTTGGCCCAAACAATATGTTCAATATGGTGATGAGGCAGGTGTCTTCTCAATTTTACAGATGTTTCGATTCCTTGTTATATAATAGTGTCAACTTTATGGAGATGGGGTCATAGCTCAGTGGCCGAATACATGCTTTGCATGCAGAGTGTCCTGGGTTCAATCTCTGGCATCTCAAGGTAAAGTTGGGAAAGACTCATATGGAACCCTGTAGACCCCTACTTGCCAGTGCAGACAATATTGAGCTGGATGGACCAATGATTGACTCAGAAGGCAGCTTTGTTTGTACAATATGACCAGTTTCATCAGAGTGAACTAGAACTCCCAAAGAGCTGACACCAATTCACCAGTTATGTTGGGACCATATGAGTTGTATTCACTGTCATTGTAAGCGTTCCTCAAAATAAATCAGCATGAGTGACGTGAAATGCTTCTCTCATCCGTTTTCCCCTGCCAGTTCATCAGCACTGGTCATTCTGGAGCCAGTTTTCTTTTAACATGTGCATGCAACCACATAATGCATGTCAACATCAAAGGCAAATGTTATACATGCAATGTGTGTATTCTGAGATAAGGATAAGATAAAATATGGAAGCTGAGGTAAGAATTTGCTACCATGTATACACCCTTTTGCCACCACATACTATGGGGATGCAAACTGAATGGCAACCACAAGTTTTGGTTATCTTTTGATTTTCATTGTTTTTTCATTATCTTTTGGGTTTTCATTTGGCATATCCATCTGACTGGTTTGTTTTTGGTGCCAACACAACTACACCTCCTCTTCTTCAGGGTAACCCTCCTTGTTTCTGCCTTTAAAGAGCAATTGTGTGCACCTGCTAAATGGGCAAAGAGGGTGCTTTTCAGTAGTGGTTCTCTCATATTTAGAAGGAGGGGCATATTTATGTTCTACTCAGCATACCATCCCTCCAGTAGCTATTCCTAGTGTCTCTTTTGTGCTTCCTTGTAAATTGTAAACCGTTTGGAAGCAACTTCTCATGCCTTTTGCTATGTGAACTGCGTTGATTGCCCTTTTTTGGTTGAAAAGGCATCTATAAATATCATCATCATCATCATCATCATCATCATCATCAAAGTCATCTAACAAAGGATTTGACAAAATTTGCTTCTTCTAAGGAAACTGTCGGAACACGTCACCTAAGCCCTCCATTTGAAATTGGTGTTGATTTTTTTAAAAAAAACACCAAACACCACTTGCATAGAACTGGAAATAAGAACTGTTATTGCAGTCTGGCAGGCAGATGAATTTCCCCTTGCTCCATCTGAGATTAGAGAAACAACTCCCATGGATATTAGACTGTATGACTGCTCTAGACCTAGATAAAAATATTAAACAACAGCACAACACAAGCAAGGAGTTACAGAGAGGGGATGCCAAGTATAGAACAAGCATTCTGTGTCTGGCCAATCAAGAAGCACCACAATTAGTTCAAAATGTGGCCACCAGATTGACTGGAACAGTCTGCAGGAAACATACAATGCCAACTTTAAAAGAGATGCATTGCCTTCCAGTCAGTTTCTAAGCTCAATTCAAAGTGCTGCTGCTGCAGACCTTAAAAGCCCTAAACCAGGGGTGAGGAACCTTGGCCCTCCAGCTGTTTTTGAACTACAACTCCCACCATCCCCAGCCACATTGTGGCTGGGGATGATGGGAGTTGTAGTTCAACAACAGCTGGAGGGCCAAGGTTCCCCACCCCTGCCCTAAACCTTCTGGTCTAAGAGACCATAAAGATCACCACCACCTATCCACACACTGAGATTATCCCTAGAAATCTTGTTTTGTGTCTCCCTGCCATCCAGGGCTGTATCTACAATTGAATGACTGTGCTCTACATATGGGCCACCAGGAGGAAGCTGCCATACTCATCCACCATTTGTTTCTGTACCAGTACCCCACTCACCACCACCAGCCCCTCCCTGATGCTGGCCTCTGCAGTGCCCCTCCCCAACTGCCACCGGCTTATTTATGTATTTGCTTATTTATTTATTAACATATTTTTATACTGCCTAAAACTTACGTCTCTGGGCAGTTTACAACAAAATAGAAACAGAAAGGAAAACATTAGTTAAAACGAAAAGTTTAAAACATTACAACAATTTAAAATTGTTCAAAGAATATTTTAAAACAGCATTAAAACCATTAAAACAATATTAATTAAAAGGGTGAACAGATGCATCTTTAAAGACTTTTTTAAAACTTTCAGAGATGGGGAGGCTCTTATTTCATTAGGGAGTGCATTCCAAAGCCTCAGGGCAGCAGCGGAGAAGTCCTGTCCCTGAGTAGCCACCAGAGGAGCTGGTGGCAAATGCAGACGGACCTCTCCAGCTGATCTCAGTAGGTGGTGGAATTCATGATGAAGGCGACGTTCTCTTAAATACCCAGGGCCCAAGCTGTTTAGGGCTTTATAGGTTATAACCAACACCTTGTATTTTGCCCGGAGACATATCGGCAGCCAGTGTAACTCCTTCAATACAGGAGTTACATGGTCTCTCCGAGATGACCCAGAGACCAACCTGGCTGCCACATTCTGGACCAACTGTAGTTTCCGGACTACATGCAAGGGCAGCCCCACATAGAGCGCATTGCAGTAATCCAGTCTGGAGGTTACCAGCAGATGTATAACAGTTTTGAGGTCATCTATCTCAAGTAATGGACGCAGCTGGCGTATCAGCCAAAGGTGATAGAAGGCACTTCTGGACACTGCCTCAACCCGTATGCCTCCCATTAAAGCCCTATGGAATGATATGACATAAGTGCCCCAGCGCAAGCTCATCCCAGCGTAAACAGGCACTGGGGTGGTTACATCATACCGTGTCAAGGAAGTACAATAGGAGGAAATTAGTTGCAAAAGTGACAGTGAGTGAGTAGTGTCTGGGCAGAGGGCTGCAACAGGTGAGCAGTGGTGGTGAGCAGCCTTACTTGTGCTCGAGCCACCTGAGACACATATCCCTAGCTAGTCGCAGGTAGCTATGATAAATGGCTTTCCTCTTTCACACCTAAGCCTCTCTTCCCATCCCAGCATTAAAGCTAACCACCCTCTTTTCACATTCTGTACCCCTACTGGCCGCTAATAAAACAACTCTGTGTTTTCAAGGACATATGTCTACTCTCTTTTGTCCTTTCCCGTGTGTCCACACCACAGCCAGATTTCCTACAGCATTTTAAGAGTAACTAGCTGGCCTGGGCACAGAGCATCTGCGCGTCTAGTTCCCCCTCCCCCCCTCCCTCTTGGTTCTCCCCATTCTCAGCCCCCCTTCCAGCTGCTGCCATTTTCTCCCCCTACCGCTGTTTACTTTACTTGCCTCTGCCATTTACTTCCCCCACACACACTGCCTTCTCTGCCCTCACATCACATTCCAAAATTTATAAATTTCAAATTGCACTTCAAATTATCATTCTCCGAAATAAAAACGTTTAACAGTGTCTCATCTAATTTTTCAGGATAGTCTGCATGCTCGTCATTTTCATCCTCTTGTGAAAAGTCATTGCATTGCTTTCAGCATTTTCAGACTGTATCATTCCAGCTTCTGTGAAACCAGAAATCACTGAATACACTTTAACAGCTTTCCATGCTTCCGAAACCCATTTTGCGACGTCGCTGTTGGTTGCTTTGAGCATTTTCCTGCCCTTTGTGAATGTATGCAGGCCTTTGCTCATCCAGTTTTCCCAACGCTTTCACATTTCAATGCCTTGTTCATTGATAAGTCTAAGGGCTGCAAGGTTTTGGTCAAAATACCAGGAATCACAGTTAGCGTAGCCGATACCTTTTTGCATTCATTTTAAACTGAATCCAGTAGATGTGCATGCATCAAGTCCATTATTAAAATGCCACATGGTTGGAAAAAAGCTCCTTTTATTTTCTGTCACATTTCATTGAGCCATTCTAACATTATGTTTTCACACATCCACCCTTTCTCATTAGCACGAATAACATCCGAAGGAAAATCGCCTTTGGGGATAGATTTCCGTTTAAAAGTTAGCATTGGTTTGAGTATGTCACCATTTGCGGTGCAGGCTATTATGCATGTGAAAGATGTCTTCTCATTTCCGGTTGTCACTATGGAAACTGTTTTTAGTCCTTTTTCATTCACAATCCTATTCGAGGGACAGTCAAACATCAGTGGAATTTCATCCATATTTATTATCTGAGATTGCACAAATTTTCCCCACTCAAAAGCATTTGCAACAAACTTTTAAAAACACTGATCTCCCCCCCCCCAACAGTCCTTCGGCAGCTGCTGTCCCATTGTTATTTTAGTGTGCACTGATAAATTCTTTCGCCTCATAAATCTATAGCACCAAGACGGGCTACCTTTACAGGCAGTTATTCCCATTTGTTCTGCCATTAATTCTGCTTGTAGGTGGATTTTCACAGTAGAGACTGGCAGCCCTTTTTCTCTCTGCTCTTTAATCCACTCTTTGAGGCTATTCTCCAAATCAGGCCAGGCTGCAACACCACTTCTCCTTGCACGTTTTGATTTTGGCATACTTGCAAGGTCACCTTTTTCTGAATTCCACCTACGAATGCAGCGTTCATCTGCTTCAAATTCATGGCCTGCATGTCTATTTCTGATCTGCTCTGTTCTTAAGCACAATTAGTTTCAAGCTGAGAGGAGTGTAGCTCTTTTGCCGTATGGGCGCCATCTTCTCCCACAAAAACACCGCCAGAAATCTCATGTAAACGCTGCATTGGCAGGAACTATTTTCAGACTTACACCTGAATTCTCACATAACTGCTGCATCAGTGTAAATGCCGCATCGACGAAAAACTTTTTAAAACGTACCTGCTGCCACGAAAAATTACAGTAAGTCATACCATCATGATTTTGGTTTAGTCCACATAGTCATTAAATCAAAGCACCAAGAGGTGGCAAGATTAGTGCTTGTGCTATAGATTTATTTATTGATTAAGTGCCGTCAAGTCTGTGTCAACTCTTAGCGACCACATAGATAGATTCTCTCCAGGAAGATCTGTCTTCCACTTGGCCTTCAAAGTCTCTCGGGGCATTCATTGCTGTCGTAATCAAGTCCAACCACCTTGCTGCTGGTCATCCTCTTCTTCTCTTTCCTTCAACTTCCCCCAGCATTATAGACTTCTCAAGGGAGCTGAGTCTTCACATAATGTGTGTGAAGTATGATAGTTTGCACCTGGTCATTTGTGCCTCGAGTAAAAATTCTGGATGGATTTGTTCTATGATCCATTTGTTTGTTTCCTGGCTGTCCATGGTATCCTCAAAAGTCTTCTCCAACACCAAAGTTCAAAAGCATCTTTTGAACAAGCAAAACATAAGCAAGCAGTTTATCAATGATGAGCTATTGGCCAGACACTATGACCTCTCCTGTTCTATTTAATCTCAGTGCCATCTCAGTAATTAAAGCAACCATTTGTCATCCAACACAAAAACAGAAGGGAAATGTTTTATTTCTGAGAAGGAGAAAATGGTGGGATGGGGCTTTCCCTTATGCAAAATGCCCCATTTGGTCATTTTCATCATTCTGGGGCTGACACTTGTGAACCAACAGCAATATAAACCTGGCCCAAAACAGTAAATTAAGCATTCTAATCCAGGACACAATTATATAATAGAACATACTTATTCCAATAATAATTTAAAGCCCCAGAAACCAATTAAATAGAATAAAATCTCACCAAATGAAAAAGGCAAAACAGGTCACAAAAAACCATGGAATTAAATTATCCAGTATACAAAATATATGAACATGAGCCCTGAAGATAGCCGATACATATAAAGAAAGAAGCAAATAACCCAAAACACAAAGCAAGCAGCTAACCCAAAACACAAGCAAGCAGTTTATCAGTGATGAGCTATTTGCCTGACACTACGACCTCTCCTGTTCTATTTAATCTCAATTAACCAGGTAATTGAGAGATAACCAGCTAATGAGAAGTCCCAGCATCCCTTTCTTATTTAACACAGAGGATTTGCATAAAATGCAGAACCTAACATGTCAAAGTTTAGTATAGGAATAGCCCACAGCTTCTGAAACACCAAGGCAAATAGGAATGAATGCTCTTAAGCAAAGAAAAATCAGTTCAGGAGTGTAAGCAAAATGTGAATTACAGTCACTCATTTTCCTGACCATTTCTTCTTTTCAACAGGGACTTTGGGGTATCCAGGTGATCCTGCCTTGCCTCAGTGACCATGGGTTTTGATAAACCAGGAAAAGAATAGTTTGGTTCCATGTCACTTGGACAGGATTCAGCTATTTCCATCTTACTGGCTGCAAAATCCACCAGAATAGATATATAGTCACAGAGCCAAATGACCATGAATGGACTGATTCCAGTTTCATATCTTGACTCTGATAGCATATTCTGGCAAGAACAAACAGATGTTATCTGGGTTTGGATATCACAGTAACTTCCAGTTTGTTCTGAACAAGGAATAGAAGTTTAAAACTTACTCCACTTGCACACAAAAGAGAGAGGAGCATGCAAAGAGGCTTATGAATGTCACAGGGCATACGATTATACCATAATTCCATGTGATGTCCAAGCTGGAGAAAGAAGCCGCAAAACTACACATCTGAACCCAGCTTATACAGCTGCAAAGTATCTGACACAATACATTATTTTTAGTTAGACTTTTTAAAGAGGATTGTAACCAACAACACCACCTTAGCAATGTGCACAAAACGTATGCATACACTTATATTAAACATAGGTCCTTTAGCAAGAGAGTGTTAGAACAATTCCTGCTAGGCAACAACCACCCTTTGTTCACTTATAGCAATTAAAATACTTTCCCACAAAGCCCTGGACTTCTATGGAAGTATTTTCTTTCCCTCAAGTCAGCTGCTCATGGGGAAAAAAACCCCTGATAAATCCAATTTCTTACAATAATCTTTTTAGTTAGAAGTATAAATACAATTCTATGGCTTGGACATTTTATTCCATAATATTAAAGTTATAAAAAAAGAAAACCCAATGGTTTCCTCACATGGGAACATGTACCATAAGAAAAATATTTCTTTCAGCTAAAGATTTCACCATTACTAGACAAAAGGAAACAAACTTCTGGTGATCAGGCTGCAGAATGTACATTCTGGACAGCTGTTACAACCATTTGCATGATGAATACTGAGCATTAGTTTAAATTTGTTTCACTTTGAAGTAAAATATTCAGGTTCAAATCATGTTTCTTGGACAATGTCTTCCTCAGTAATTCAGCCCTGTATGATGTTTCCAGATTTTACAGTTAAAAATTAATAAATTGGGCCTTTCATGACTAACCAGACTCTGCTTTTATTGCAGGGAAATAAATCTGTGTTATTCTTCATGTTATTCTCACAAAAAAGCACAGAAATTATCAAACTTTCCTCAAAGCACAATTTTTATGTTTTACAGAATGATTTTCAAGAACATTTCCACACACACACAGGGTTTGTCCAAGGAAGGGAAAAAAGTATGTTCTTGAACAGAGCAACTAAAACAGCATTCAACGAGTGAGCCTCCTTAATTAAATAAATGAGCTACAAACCTGCAACATTAGTCCAATAAACCAGTTAAAAAACCCAAGTATTCATGACTGTCATGTTCCATTCAAGAGTTTTGAGAACCCGCTAAAACATTCTCAGCATTTTCACTTCAAAGAAAAAAAGCTTATATCAACGTTCTTAGAAAATAACTTACTGGCTCCAGTTGATCCCATCTGCCATAATAAACTCACAAATTACTCAGTAACCCTCTTCTTCTGTTACACTGCAGACATGGGAGTTGCTACAGCATGGCCCCTTCCTGCGCTACTGGGCAATCCGAAAAGCCACTGGCTATGTTGAAGAAGCCTGCTCTGTAGTTCCTTCTTATGTCAACATAGCCCATATCAGGAACTAGAGCAATGCTGGAACTGGAAGAGCAGCAGCATGGGCTATTCCTTTTAGCCTGGGGCTTCTTTCATTACCCCAGTAGCACAGGAAGCACTGCAATAGTTTCCATACCACCGGTGTAACAAAACAATGGGGCTGCAGGGAGGCAATGATGCATACAACTATGTTTCAGATGTAAAACCCTGTCAGAAAAAGACAAACTAAAAGTATACAGAAAACCTGGTAATCATCTACAGCCATATTACTGATGAGCTCTCATAGGCGGTTTCCAGCATGATATTTTTGTGGAACAAAGCAGCCAGAATCAACTGAAAGTAAATTTTTCATAATGCCAGAAGGTTCAGAGGTGAGCAAGGTTGCCAACAGTCCCAGATTAGCCAGGACTGTTTAGATTAGCCATATTTCCTGGGGAAAGTGATCACTCTGTTTGGGACACAATTTCTCCCGAAATTTGGCTCCTCACTTGGTTGGTGGAGCAGAGGACAAGAATGGCTGTGGTGCTGGCAGCAGAGAAGGCTTAGCTGGCTGGGAGGCTTTGCAAGGCTAGGCACTGATGTGTGTGAAGCATGTTTTGGACCAGTAGGAAGCCATGGAAAATGGGTTGGGGAGGAGAGGGGGGCTGGTTCAGGTGCATGGAGGAGTCTTGTCAGCAAGGAAGGCAAGGTGTGTGCTACGTGAGGATCTCCTGCTCTACTGCATGGATCGAGGGCTTGGGGAATCTTTTTGCTTGCCCTGGAGTAGATAGGGCTCCAGGAGTTCCAGGTCCCCATGTGTGGGGATCATACCAAGTAGCAAGAGAAGCCAGGGGTGCTGGGGAGAAAGCTAGAGGGACTGTTTCTGCCACTTCACCCAGGCTTCAGACAGAGAGGAACAGCTGTGGGCTTCGGAGGCGCGCTGCAACTATTGCTGGGCGGCCCAGCCACACTCCTCTGGCTGTGCGTCTTTTCCCTAACTTTTGTTTTGCCTTCTTAGCAGGAGCCATGTGAGGCAGTACTGGCTCGGGTGGCAGCTGATCAGTGGCTGCAGTGCTCTGGGATAAGGGGAGAGAAGCGCTGGTGGGGGCGCCAGCCAGAACAGACAGTGGAGTTCACTATAGCTGCTCTTCCTTGCTCTGCCTTGGTTGGTCTCCTTTATCCAGGAACATTTTATTAAGGAACCCACCTCGATTTTTATGAATGGGCCCGCCCCAGATGCCCCCATCATTCAGGCAATGGAATTTCAGCAACCCTAGATGTGAAAGAAGTACCATGTCTCCCCAAAATCCAAATTATACCCACATGCAGCCCAAACACTCTCCATCTTTGCACTAGATAGTATGTATTTAGAGCAACATTAAAAAGATTTTCTTAAAGAAACTTTACAGCAAGGTCTGCACTGCATATACATGCTCTCCTCAGAGCTGAATGACCATAGAGTTACTAGTAAACTGTGCCCAGAAAAATGCTTGCTATCTGTTCTCCTGAAATGGCAGATCTGATAAACAGAAGTTTATATGTAAAATCCCTACTATATAATTCTAATTATAGGTAAGTAAGTTCCATTTCTTGGCAGAAGAAACTATTCGTTAATATATGCTGTCATAAAATTAACTGTATAGCAATGTAAGCATATGCCAAAATAAATAGCAATCAACTTATTCTATACACAGTTGAAGAAAGCTAGCCTGCTTTCTATGTGTTTTTCCCCCCTGCTGAATTTCAATTAATATTTGCTTTTTAGAGTCTGACATCAATATTTCTTATAAATCTGAAAGAAATTGACATTTAAGTTAACCACCTAGAGAGAAATCTACAGACTTGTCTGGCACACATGTATACATACATATGTCATGAAAATTTGATGACAAATAACCTGTTTCCTGATGTATTGGCTGCTCAGACTTTATGCCCCTGAAACAGCTTTGTCCTCCAGGAAGAAAAATATCCTTTTAAAACAACCAATATTCCCAAAGTCCACTTTCTTCAGCCCCATATCATTCAAGACCTAATGCAGAACTGACATGGTTTCCTTGCAATCATCTTAACATGAAAGAATAAAATTAAAAAGAGACTTGAACCAATGGAAGGAATAAAAGCAATGCCATTAACAATAATAGCACTGTTCAAGGCATTCTGAAATCTGAGATTGTTTTTGAGATTGGCCTGTTCCTGACTGTTTAAAGTTAAGATTGTACTTGAACTGATAAATTACACTTTTGAGAGTAACATGAAAACGGCACATTCAGCATAGTATTGTAAACCTAAACATACCTGAATTGGAGTCAAATTTCATTTCTGATCTATAAAAAAAAAAGAAAGAGGGGAAAAAATATTTTAATGATAAAAAACTGTTTATATCATGGGAAACCCATGACTGAACGATAAGCAGCAATCATATGGCTTCATTAATCTACCTTGTCTGTAAACATATTTGCTCCTAAGTGTATTTTGACATTAACAATTTTATCAATAATTTTATTTACAAAGGCTGTAGAAAACTCTGAAAAAGTTAGAAATGTCCGTAAACATTTTAATTAAGTATAATTTATATTTGTTTGTTTTTTAAAAATCCATGCTTTCTTCTTGTGAGTAGTATTTCCTTGGACATTATAATAGGAGGAGTAATATTAATGTTTGTGTCTATATTTATCCCCCCTCCCCCCTAAAAATTAGAGGGGGGATCCAAACTTCTTATGAATTCTTATTGAGCACGAGAATAATACGTGCAAAATATGCAATTCCATATCATGCTTGCTCTGTACTATCAATTTTTTTTCTGTTAAAAAAGTGGTAATATCACCACTGAACAGGAGGCTGAATATTTAACAATGAGAGCGAGGGAGAAAGAGGGGGGAATTTAGGCTTTGTGGGAACATCATGTTTCAGATATAGGTTAATAATAGTTCTAAACTTGGAAGCCTTTGAAGCTCTCAATTCAGCTGTGGGAAAACGTAAGTTGGGTAATTACTTTCAAGATGCTGCTGATGTGCTGTCAAGCAGAATTAACCCTATGACTAGGCCTATCTGAACAAATAGCTGTAAGCAGCATTGTCTAGTTCTAGCTCTCAAACCAATTAGTGGGCATGCTCCAACCAGATTTATATCACAAATTAACAATCAGTTGGGGTGTGTGAGATAGATAGATAGACAGACAGATTCACAGCTGCAACAGCAAGATACAAGAATGTACCAGCAGGAGTCTTCATAAAATGTGTTACTTCAGTAGTGGTATTTCTAGGGCAATGCACCCAGCTAGTGGGAAATGAAGATTCTTTTAATCTATGAGAAGACACTGGTGCGCTTCGAGAAGCTATATGCTTCCTTTACTAAGAACTGCTAATGATCCTTTGCTAGACAAAAAACCCCAATGACAACATAAAATAGTACAAAGCAACCATCTATAAAGAACTGAACTTCAAGGTAAGGAATATTTCATTAGGTAGCTGAAATAAATAATACCAAAGAAAGGGAAAATATATACGGAAAATGGCTTCTTTCCTCTTCACTGCTGTTTTATAGCTGCTTCCCTCATGCACACAATGTAGATTTAACCGAAGATTTTTTCTGCAACAACTCCATTTTCTCCTTCTCCTCCCTTTTCCTTTCCGACTCCTCTCCCACACTCTGTACAGGATCCCCACATATTTATTTGGCCTGATTTGTATTTAGTCCAAACAACTAATTACAAACAGAAATTGTTACTGGAGAGAATAGAATTGCCTTCTTGTCTGGCAACAATGTTAAAACAGAAACCTTCAATGTGAACAAAAAGGTACGATGGAGGGGAGCAAACATACTTCAGCCAGAAACACACTCTAATAAATATATGAAAGCTACACATTGACACATCAGCAGTACTAGTCAAGCATTTATCTTTGCTACAGATGAACACTGGCAGTGCTGCACTAAAGCTGCAGACAAGAAGGTGGGTTAGAGAGGGATCTAGTGAATGGGCCCCAAGCTCAGTGGGACTGTCATGTGGCCAGATGGAATTTCACCCCCTCTTAGAAGTGGACCTGAAAACAAATGGTATTTTGGACTAGTTGAAGACCTGATCAGTCCTGCTGCCACCCTTGGTTCCTTTGACATAATCCACCCTGAAGTTCTCCTGTACATACCGTCACTGAAGTATAATTTTCTAGCTGTATTCATTAATATAGAGTGGATTCAGTGCTGGACAGACACAAGCCAAGTAAGCTACACCTTAGGGCCTCACATAATGAAGGGCCTCTGAATAAACAAAAATGACTAAATTTCCCTTTTCTCATTTAGCGGTATTTCTAATGCAAGTAGGCTTATTGCAACAAGATGACAGTTTGTGTTGGGTTATTAGTTTTTCATTGCTTCTTTGCCAAGTAAAAATAAAGCTTCATTACTTCTATTTTCATTGTTCTTTTTGTTAGACAGAGTTTAGGGCTTCAGCATATCCTACTCTGGCCTTGAGTGAACTGATTTAAGTAAAGGCCATTTAAATCAAGTTTCCCGTGTATATGCCAGATATTTTCTAAATAAAAACGCATACTAACACATTGACTGACAATTAACCAGCCTACTTAGAAGGATACTACTTAGGCATCCTTAGGGTCTGATCTTTTATATGTACCAGAGATATGCACAGCTGCCCCATGAGTGCAGTTCAAGGGAGTGCTGTCAATGGGGAGAAGCAGCTGGTAGCAAAACACTCCGGTGTGGAGCAGTGAACAGAGGCAGTTATTGCAAAGACATGCAAACACCTGCGTTTGCTTTTCAATCATAACAACATTCCTTCTGTTTTTGAACATTGTGCATAGTATATTATTTAACAGATAATACAAATATAATCAAAACATGTTGGGTTGCATTCATACACAGTGGTACTCAGTTTAGAGCCAGAAAGGTTAAATTAATGGATTTGCCTTGCTGTGCACTAAGTAAGAGGACTGAACAAAACTACTTATTTGAAAGTTGGCAGAATAGCATCTCTTCTGCTTGATCTGGATCGGAATATTTCCGACAATTTACAATCTCATAATACTTATAGTACATGAAATATTGTCTCATATATATCAAGGTCTTAAAAAAAATACTATGTTAAATATTTGAGAAGCATAATCCAGGTACCTTTAGAATCTTTCCTCTCCCATGCACTGCTCTTTTCTTTAAATGGAAAATAATGCTTAAACAAAATTCATAAACATATTGTAAAATATGTCCCATGTACATTTTAACATATTTGTTTTTAAAATGAAATTTGAAATGATATATATAGCTTTTAAAAAATTAGTTTTGATTTTAGTTTTTTTAACCCACACTGCCTACAGTATACAAAGTCACCACCCCTTTTGGGGGAACAAACTCTGTGCCTTTAGCAGTGATGCACCTGGCAGAAGGTGGGTGTGTCCCAGTATAGAGATGCAGTGAAGGCAAAGCCTAGCATCAGACCTGGAATGTACAAATAGAACCCTTCAATTTGGTGTAATGCAGAGTAACAGATCCTTACCACTGAAGGAATACCAGCTTCATCAGGAAATGGCATGACCCACCCACCCCACACCCAAATGCCTGCCTGGAGGCGATAATGGGCTGGGTGAGGGACAACAAGCTGAGGTTGAATCTAAATAAGACAGAAGTACTGTCTGTAGGGGGTCAGGACCCAAGGGATGGTTTAGATCTGTCTGTTCTGGATGGGGTTACACTGCCCCTAAAAGATCAGGTTCATAGTTGGAGTGATCCTGGATCCCAAACTCTCCCCGGTTTCTCAGGTTGAGGCAGTGGCCAGGAGTGCTTTTTATCAGCTTTGGCTGATAGGCCAGATACGTCCATTTCTGAAGACAAATGGCCTTAAAACAGTGTTACATATGATGGTAACCTCGAGGTTTTACTACTGTAATGCACTCTACATAGGGCTGCCTTTATACATAGTTTGAAAACTACAATTGGTACAGAATGCGGCAGCCAGACTGGTCTCTGGGTTTACCTGAAGGGGCCATATAACACTAATTCTGAAATAACTGCACTGGCTGTCAATATGTTTCCGAACAAAATACAAAGTGCTGGTTATTACCTATAAAGGCCTCAACAGCTTGGGTCCAGGGTTCTTAAGAGAGCACCTTATCTGTCATGAACCCTGTCATCTATTAAGATCATCCGGAGAGGTCCAGTTACAGTTGCCGCTAACTTGTTTGGTGGCAACTCGGGACTGGGCCTCGGGGCTTTGGAATGCATTCCCTGCTGAAATAAGCACATCTCCTTCTCTGTTTGCTTTTAGGAGGACTCTGAAGATGTACCTGTTTTCCCAGGCTTTTAATTGAAATTAAATTTTAATGTGTTTTTATTCACTGAGATTTGTATTTGTTTTATTAATTTTAACTGTTTTATATTGTTTTTATATTATGTTTTAACTTGTACACCGCCTGGAGATTTCTATATCAGGCAACACAGATATACAGTCAATGAATAAATTAATCAACCCATACAGCCTGGCTCCTATAGACCAGGAAATTGGAAGCAGGCAGGTTCTAGGACACACGGTACAGATCTGGAGTGTGGCAGCTTTCATTTCAGAAGTGCTACGCCCTCATGCTGCTGCTTTGGTAGAAAATCTGGCTAGCTATTTCCCCAATAGCTTACAATATGTATGAATGCCAAAGCTGTATTAAATAATAGTTTTGGTTAAATGATTTTATTAACAGAGACAAACAGCTAATTTTAGGTAATGACTTTTCTTTGAACCTGTATTGCATGAGGAATCAGGCAAACTTTATACGTGTGTGTGTGTGTGTGTGTGTGTGGTGGGGTGTGTGCATGTGATAAGACGCTCAGTTAAAAGCAGGGTCTTACAACCTACATAGATCTTGTTAAGAACAAGAAGATATTGTATGAAATTTAATTATTTGAGGTGTCTTAATTACTGAAGGGAGCTAGGTTTTGGTAAAGGGGTACTTGGCAGAATAGTAAACACTGGTCTTTTTAGGCTACATGACCATCAGTACACTGCTGGTATGAACAATATCAACCATTGTTCTAACGTAAGAATATAGCCTGTTGCTCCTAATGGACATAATATGCATGCCATGAATCACAACAGTGCAACTACCCTGTTTCCCCGAAAGTAAGACCTACCCCGAAAGTAAGACCTAGCAGTAATTTCTGATGTACCGCTAATTGCCCTAGTGCATTTTTGGGGGCTAAAATTAATATAAGACACTGTCTTATTTTCGGGGAAACACGGTACCTGTACAAGGTTTATACATTTCCAGTTATGCTCTTGCTAAATTATTTTGTACCATTGCTCCCACCATTAGGATGGTTCTTGATAAGGAAGTTTGGCACCAAACTGGTTCGGCACCATGGGGAGCGGGATCTTTAACCCCTGCTAAGTTGGCAAAGAGGCACCTTTTAACGTGGTGATTCTCTTTATTTAGCAGGGGGAGAGTAACTGGCCATATCCACTCCCAGCACCTTCCAGTGACTGTTGCTGGTGTCTATCTTATATTTCTTTTTAGATTGTGGGCCCTTTGGGTACAGGGATCCATCTTATCCTGAGCCATTTTTGGAAGGGCGGTATAGAAATCAAATCAAATCAATAAATCAATAAATAAAAGAAGAAGGCAGGCCCTTTCCTGCTCTCTACCACTGCATGCAGTGCCAGCATGTACATGGTGCCCATGCATGTGCGGATGCTATATGCGTGCTGGCATCACATGCGGCTCTTGGGACAAGCACCACCACAGCAGGAAGCTGCATGCTTTGTGCATATTCAGGAATTAATTTAGCAAGAGCATAACTGGAAATGCATACGCCTTGTACAGGTAGTCACATGGAGCTGCTGACCATGAAAATGGCACCCATGCATGTGAAGACTCCATGCGGTGGCAGAGAGGAGGTAAGAGCCTGCTCTCCTTTTTAAAAACGATCCCACTCCCCTCCTCACAACACCAAATCGATTTGGACATCTTCTGAATCAGTTCACAAACCTGGGTTTGTGCACATCTCTAGTTCTTGACTTCCAGAACTGCGGTGGCAGCAGGCAAGTACAGACATCAGTCAGATTGACCCAGCTTGTTTGTCCCTCAAAAGAATCATGTTAAGGCTTCATTAAGCAGTTATAGAAGCCATATAATATAAGCTGCTGCACCAATTTTATTTTAATCTACTCTATATTTATGTGAATTATCTATTCTACTACTGATGTATCAAAAGGCAGGTTCATTTGACTGTGCATAAATTTAGCATGATTTCCCCCCACAGGCTGTAATGCTGGACCCACTGTAAGCAAGAGCCCAGTAATCACAAAGGAGTGAAATGCGTATTTCCTGCAAATAAGTTGTTATAAAACAAAAATAATGGAATACAATGAATAAGGTGTTAGAAAACGAAGCAGTAAGGATAGCAAGACAGAAAGACTCATCTCACACATACAGCAGCCACCTGCAGGAAGATTACAGGGAAAGCCAATGAGATGAGCTCATTCATCTCAATCATCTTGCAAACATTTTTCTTTAGATGACCATATGTGGGGAAATTCCCTTAGTGAAAAGCTCAGTGTGTTTTGGCAACTGAAAAAACTGAATTTCACTAGGCAAGAATTTTAAAAACTGCTATATTTCACTGTAGAAAAGGAAAAATAAAACTGTAAAGAATTGGGAGCTTCTCAAGTTGCTGGTATAGGCAAGGTATTGGGTTTCAATGGTTTCTTTTATCGGTCTTGCTGATAAAGATAGAGTTCTATCTTAAACATGCACCAAAAAAATCTCAGGTCTTTCATCTGCAGAGCAAAATTCATGTGTTCCTTGACCTTACATGTCACATGGTAATGAAACAGCATAAATCAGACCTATTAAAAGGTAACGTTTGTTAATCTTAGTGCTGAAGAGCCATTCTCCACTTCCTGGCAAAACTAACTGGTTCACAGGTCACAATTATATATTCACAGATAGCAATGATGCAAAGAAAAAATATTAATGAATGCCAGTTTGACACCCAGCAGGAACAGAAACAATGGTTTTAGGGGAGAAATGAAGCCAAATCATGTTATATGAATATTACATAATGATATTTCTTCTAATTTTTCAGAAGATGTATTGATAAGTTTGACTGTTGAGGCAATATAGTTTCACCAACATCTAGACTAATGAAGCACTGGTGTAGCAAATGTGCAGCAAGTACTATAGGAATAGGTGATTTTCATCAATCTCTTCTTTCTGAAGCCCACTTTGACTCATGAAAATATGTCTGAGGGCTGTGCGTTCCTCAAAGACATATTGTAGGGGACATAGTGGGCTTCAGGAGAAAAGGGACTAAAACCACCCCTCCCTGCATCTTGTGCTGTGAATTTGCTGCATCAGAACTCCGTTAGTCCAGATATCAGCCTTTGAATGCTGAGTTGCCATTTTTATTTTTCATTTATTATAGTAATGGCTGGCAGAACTCTGAATCAATATTGTTTCTGCCATCCTTTACTCTCTGTTCTTCAAATGCTCAAAGTTTTTGCTTACAGCGTACAACTCTAATGATGGCACATCTCCTAGGAGTTGTATCTACACAGCTGCTTTGCTAGGCATAAGTCCTGATTTGATGCAAATGTAATGCAGATCTTGTTTGCACTGGGTACATCTGGAATTTTGTGTAGTCCTTGAATTATCCTGCTTAAGATGACCCATATCAAGAATTCCAATTTCACTGCTTCCATTTAGGACACAAATAACTGTGAGCAAGCAGAACCCAGTTTGAATTTAAGGAATGCCAAACAAGCTAGTATTTATGGACCAAAATATCTATGTTTTTGTGCCCATTTTTCTTTACTTGCATGCAGTCTACTATTTTAGTATTAAGAATAAAATTCTTGTGCTAGGATTCAAAATGCTGTGCAGCTCATTCTACATCTCCATTGGGACTTTGTGTTTCTAAAACAGCAATTCTCCATGCCATATAGGAAACATACTTTGAAACTGTGAGGACTATCAAACATGGCATGGAAATTTGCAAAAAAAAAAAAAAAGTGACACCCCACTCTTCATGCCCAGAGAAACTCTTTGAATCCAAGTCACAGATTTAAAGTTTGTTTTGTTTTGTTTTTGTCAGAAGGGTGGTAGATAAACTTTACTTTACAATCCAATTACCCAGAAGCAGTCCAACAGGTTAACTACAGACTTTAGATATATGGGGACAAAATAATACAGTATACACAAATATATTATAAGCAACATAAACCACAACTGCTCAGGTCCCTCTCTAGAGACACTTTACCAAACAGCTTTATGAATTCCTTAAGGACAGTCTACTTTCAGCCATCCAAAGAACTTTCTGGTAAGCTAGAAAATGAAGACCCTGTCTAGGATCATTCAAACACTTTGAGGAATGCAGGGAGCCTCATCCAGAGTGCTTGTCTGGGCAGTTTTATAGACTTCTAAGGGAAATAATGCCCTTTCCCAAAGCTCTCAAAATTATATAAATTTTCTTTTGAAAAATAAATATCAAGACGTTTGGGATAGATAAACATTTTTCATTACGTTGCTATGTTAACTTCTTTGCTGTTGCTAAAAGAGGTTTATAATAAATATTATAAATCAATCATCATCATCATCATCATCATCAAACCAAGCAAGTGCCTAAATATCAGCTCCAACTCGGAGCTAGCACTTACTTGTTAGTATAATGTACCTCCTAATATATTCCAGGTCTCTTGAGATAGCATTCACAAATATTAAATCTGATAACGGCTACTGAATTTGGGATTCATCTATTATCAGTAGTGGGGGTGGGAATCAGGGGCATAGCAAGATTGGAGTGGGCCCAGAGACAAGATTTTTAAATGGGCCCCCACCCCACTGAAGCTCAGCTCATGAAGTAAAGAAATCTTAAATTTCTAGAAAGGCTGAATAGTGGTAACAAAAAAAACCCTATCTATCTATCTATCTATCTCCTATGTGCCACAATAGAACATCATCCTAAATTATTTTTAAAATTATTGTGCCACAATAGAACATCATCATAAACTGTGGACGCTGCAAGTCATTTCATGGTACTAGAGAAAGACATGCTGTTCTGGTAGCTCCAGGTCTCAACACTCACATCAATTTCGGAGGATGAATACAACTGAAGGGTGCGCAGCTGGGGGAATCAGTCATGTGACTTGCCTCTGGGGGGCCCCAAGGCACTGGGCCCCCAGACAACTGTCTCCCCTTGCCCTATTATAGTTACGCCCCTGGTGGAAGTTTAAAAAGAGCACATTATTCAAAACATGTCAGAAGTGATTCTGATACAAATAAGTATCCCAAAGGAAATAGAACATCTGAATTAGCTTTCGATTAACTTAGCTGTTCACCCTCAGCTAAGGTTTAAATTGAAGTTCTGGGCTCTGGATGCAGTGCCGGATGCACAATGAAAAAGGGGCTTGAAGTCACAGTCCGAGTCAGACCGGCTACACAAATGGCTCCTTAAAAAGGAGGAGAGCAAAAAAGAGAAACAGGCAGGACCACCTCAACTACCTAGCAAGTAAAACAGAATACAAGCAGGGATGCAAGAAAGACCAATGAGGAAGATGCCAAGCAGTATCTTGATGTGGCAGCCCAGATAGGAAGACCTCATTTGAAATATTGTACAGCACTACATATTGCAAACAAAGCACAAGGTGGAAGGAAAAGATGCCGTTTGAAGACTTTTAAAAAAACAAGTAGATAAGATTAAGGCTATGTGTAAAAATTGGCATATCTGTTTTTCCAAGCCCCTTGGGGGACAATTTTGACCAGGAATCTAGCCCCAGGAGAAACAATTGTGCACTCCTCTGACTGAATTTAGAGGCCCATGTGGCTGCAATGAAGTTTAAAAAGATTAGTCATCTAGAAACATCTACTCCATTTGTCCCCTGTGTCACGTCTATTTTGGCCTTGGAAGCAGACATGTATGCACAGAAAAGACCATCTTGGAGCTGTGCAGGGGTGGATAAGAAAGGGGAAGGCATTGACCTCTCTCTCCTCCCTTTCACTGTGCACAAATGCCTAGAGGGCAACACTCAAGTAAAAAGTCATCATTCCTTTAAAAACTATTTATAACCTACTCACTTGAATAAAGGAGTTCCACAAACAACACATGTGTATATTCCATGAGCTTTGTGATGTGTATATTCTCCCTCAAAGGCACTAGCAGGGGGAAATCAAACAATAAATCAGTATTTTAACAATTAGGAAACCAAGATTCTGTTAACACTGAATTGATCTGACTAGTTCTAACAACATATTTTCTACATTCATTAACATTTGATAATGTATGTGTTATTGTTTTTTAAAGAAATAACCAAATAAAAACATGTTTATTAAAATCTAAACAGTCATATGCATAAGAAAAGTTTTTGTTCAGTTGGCAAACAATAAAAGTCACTTATAAATTACTAGAAGTTTTCAGTTTAACTTGCAACACACAACATTAAATTTTCACTTTAAAAAATGTGACAATAACTTCACTTTTTTCAGATCATATGTGTCAGCGGTGAGCTCTTACACCAAATGCCACATCAGGCATGCATGCGAGATTCCTGTGGAAAACAGTGTTTGTTTTTTAGCACAAGGCGGGACATACAAGTATGTTTGAGTACCAAAAGAGTCAAACTGAAAATGAAATAACTGGCCCATGATTTCAAGCTGTGTGAGTTCTATATTTTTATTTGAAAAGGAATATTACTGTTTTAAGGGAATATTTTTCTAAGTTAACAATCTTAAAGGCTAGGAGGTCATTCATCTAATACAAATCAGCTGTGCTACTCCAACAAAAAGTCTATGTGCTCTGCAGCTTGTTTTTATTATCCTTTCACCCTTTTTATGGGGTCCAATTTTTTATAAACAGGATTTTTTAAAAAATGACCTAATCTCTGGTTGTTTGTGTGTACTAAATCATTTTGCTAATCTCGTACACAACAGTAAATGACTTGTCTGGAAGGCCTCCGCAACTGACAGAAGTAGTCCACCACCAGTTTTGTGTAGGGGTACAAACAATTTAGTGCCAGTGAGCCCCAATCAGTAAAGTCCAATAAATGCTATACTCTGACAGGAAGTGTGTTGCAGATTACCTAGGACTCCACATCTGTTAAAGTGTCTTTTGGGGTCTAGAACTTAAGCAAAGTTGCATCGTTGGATCAGCAGCCAGCTAAGGCCTGGTGAGATAGTTCCAACCTAGATAGTTGGAACAAGGTACCAAAATGATGAGACCCAGACAGAAGGTCTTCATGCTAGAATCAGCTGAGAGAAATTACACTCACTAGAAGAAGTGCCTTGGGAGTGAGCTCCTATTGCCTCCCCTTCTTCCCCCGCCTTCCAGGATTTAGGGCTTCTTTCAAGGACTAAAGCCATGTGAGGGCAGTTATTGAAAATATTTAACATTCCAGGCACAAAATGAGCCAATAAATATTTTCTCCACATGTGCTTAAAAAATAAAAAAGCCTGGAGTGAAATAGAAAGGAACTAAATTATGCTACCTACCTTCTTTATTTTGACCAAAGTGTCTATACGTACAATGACCACCTTTAAAATGTCATTTCCCTTATGGTTCTGCATATTGTGGTGTCTTCTCCCCACTCTGCAAAAATCCCAACACACAAACACACACAACCAAAATGACAAAAATAAAAAGTTCCTTAACTGACATTACTTCTAAACTGAAAACAGACCCGAAACACTAACTGGGAGCACTTTTAAGACTGAATAGCATTCATTTTATATTTATAAAGTCCATGACCTTGCCTTCCACACTGCAAATTCCTGTCTGTTCAGTGGTGTTAATTTGTAAGAATTAATTTTTAAAAGTGAAGAACTCCTTGAAACTGTTGGTCCAGGAAGAGAAAAAACAGCAGCACAGAGTAGGATCTCTTATTTTGCCTTACCTTTCTGTCCCTTTCTCCTGAGTAACATGGTACTGCAAAGGTGTCAATCGCTTCCTCAGTTCCTGCTGAGAAAAGATCACCTTACAGTTCTTTTTATCTCTACATGAACCTGTAAAGGGAGAGGATACAGGAGAAGGAAAGCTTTTAGTTGAAATCCGGAATAACTGCTTAGACTGCCAGGCAAAGCGTAGCTTTTGCATTCAATTTTCCAATGATGAGATCAGATCTAATGTATTAGAGTGGCTCAGCTTGTTGCTTCTTCAAATTCAACTTTAAGAAGTCCGATATTCACAACACAGGTGATTCTGCTGGAATAGTGATCATGTGATACAGCCAAAGCCCCCTCTTTGCAGAAAAATCACAACCATTTCCAAGATTCAACATTCAAACATTCACAAGAAGGTAAAATCCTGACTCTAAACATGACTAATCACTATTTCCCATTAAATATGCTTAGGAATGCAGCCTTAATATTTACAAGACATCTGTATCACAGATAGAAGGTAATGGGCATATGATTTATAATCACAGATCAGAGTAACTGTTGAATATATTATAACTGAAAAATCTGGCAATTGTTAATTTTGGAGCAAGCATTCATTCTTTACTCTAACTTGTATAGTCTTTCCTCCAGGGAAGCACTGAAAGTAGAACACCCCAGCTGCCAGGAGTGTCAGACACCACTGAAGACTGCAGTGTTGCTGTTCCAGAGATAATTTTTTTAATCCCGCCCCCTCTGATGGAGAACAACAAGGAGTTGGTTGGTTTACACCCACGTTGTGGTGGGCTTTCCTTCACTGGGGATTTTCAGACAGAGGCTGGACAGCCATCTGTCAGAGATGCTGTAGTAGTTCCCTTCCCTGAGCAGGAGGTTGGTTCTTCCACCAAGGTTCCTTCCCACTCTAAAATTCTATTATTCTTTTGTCAACATTAACATCTACTAGGATTAAATCTATTAAAATCTACTCTATTAAAATCTACTGGGACCACAATGCACTTTAGTCTGAATTTGTGGTCTTAATTAGCGGCTTTTCATTTTGCCTTGGGAAGCTGAGATCATTCTACAAAACATGGGGGGGGGATGCAAATGTTTCCTAAAACAAAAAACAAAGCTGTGTTAAAGAAATCTTGCTTCTATCACCCATGTACTCAGTGTAAAGCACCAAGCACAAAGTACTTTAGTTGGAGACTGTAATTTGGTATTGCAGATCTAGGGGAACATCATTTTAAGGTATTACATGCTACTGTTAGAGACAGAAAAATCTCCATCAATTTATTTATTATAAAAATCATTTTCAAACATGAAATATTGAACATGCTATAATTGATTATTTATTCTGCCTTGTTATTATCCAAATTATTAACATACAATATTAGAAAATATTACTGGTCACTAGAAGGGATGGACTGATCTTGCTCTTATAATTAATACAACAGCCTGAAATATTAAAAACATGAACACAGCTTTAGATTGTTTGCTCTGTACATGGTATTAGAAAATATCATCTGCTGCTTGAAAGAGATTCTGCTAGTATCATCAATGCACTGGATAAGAAACAGTGTTGCACAAGCAGTTTACTTTTCATTCTGCTAGTATCATCAATGCACTGCACAACAAACAGTGTTGCACAAGCAGTTTAATATGCTGTTGTGCCAATGTGTGTGTGGGGAAGAACAATCTTCTCTGCCTTCAGCAGTGCCCTCAGGGACTTTTGACTCTCGCACAGTTCAATGTACTGCCTACCGTGGTTATAGAGGGAAAGTATAAGAGGCTACTTTATGCAGGTCGCCTCTGTCCTTGTGGTTCAGGCAATATTGAGACTACTGCCCATGTAAGCCTTTATTGTGCTTTGCATAGGGATAGTCGCTCTAAGTTTATTTTCCCCTTGTTAATTAATTCTCCTGGCCACACTGATGGAGTTTTGGTTGCCTAATTAAACGATTTTGGTAAATGTAGCCAAGTTCTGTTTTATTGTTTGTAGATTTCATAAAGTTTTCATTGCTCATTCGAAAGGTACTGTAAATTGTTGATTATATGCTGGTCTATGAATGAAATAAACTTTGATCTGATCTGATCTTATCTCAGGGACATCATTTTGGAGGGCACAGGACTCTTCCAGAGGTAGAAATGAACATCCAAAATAGCTCCCCACATGAGCACAGGCACAGTGGCAGTAGAGAAGCCTTCAATTACAAAGACACTGTTCCCACCACATCCTTGCTCTTGATGCCAGCCTGTATCATTGTCATCTTTTGTTTTACAAAAATATACTTTTTACTAAGTATTTTGAGTATTCATAAAAATCCATTGGTATTTTAATTGGGAGATGCTATCAATGATAGGTTTCTCATGAGAACAGACTGGTTCCAGATAGGTAAAAGAGTAAGACAAGGCTGTATACTTTTTCCTTATTTCCTTAGAATTGATAATGAAGACATTGAAGTGGTGGATAGCTTCTGCCTTTTAGGGTCGACCATCAACAGTAAAGGATCCAGCAGTCAAGAAATACACTGCAGACTAGTACTTGGTAGGGTTGCAATGAAGGCCTTGGAAAGGATATTTAGATGCTGTGACATGTCTATACCTACAAAGATTAGAATCGTTCGGAACATGGTTTTCCCCATGACACTCTATGGATGCGAAAGCTGGACTTTGAAGAAGCAAGATAGAAAAAGTATTGATGCTTTTGAACTTTGTTGCTAGAGAAGACTTTTGAGGATATCATGCACAGCCAAGAAAACAAACAAATGGAACATAGAACAAATCAATCCAGAATTTTCACTCAAGGCACAAATGACCAGGCTCAAACTATCATACTTCAGACACATTATGTGAAGACCCAGCTCCCTTGAGAAGTCCATAATGCTGGGAAAAGTTGAAGGAAAGAGAAGAAGAGGATGACCAGCAGCAAGGTGGATGGACTCAATTGCAACAGCAATGAATGAAAGACCTTAAAGGCCAAGTTAAAGACAGATCATCCTGGGGAGAATTTATCTATGTGGTCGCTAAGGGTCGACCAACTTGACGGCACTCAATCAATCAATGATAGATTATTACCTTCACTCCGCCCATGCTTTTTAAATGTTTGTTGTCAAGGAATTTGTTCAAAGTCGACTTGTATTTTAAAATCAAATCACACTTTGCTGAACATTTAATGGATGACCAAAAGTTCCAATAGTGTTCCTTATTAGCAGCATCCAGAGATATTAATATAAATAAGCAAAATAAAGCAACCCAGTCCACAGTACTGATAAAAATCATGGAGACAAGGGCTGTAAGAAATGGATGTATTAAGTTGGATCAGTAAGAATCAATAACAGTGGATGAAAGTACAGTATTTGCAGCTGAGCTCAGCTGGACTCAAACAAAATATCAAAGGAAAAATTATTGCCATACAATAAAATATTGTAAATAAGTTTAGCATTACAGAAGTGAATAATAAGCACAACGTCAGAAGAAAAGTTTGAAATTGCAATTAGACATAACCACAATAGGTCAAAACCTATGAGAGAATTAGTTAAAGACAAAAGGGAAATGATTGAATGAGCATATAAAGATTAGGGCAAGAACAAATATTAAAATAAGAGTATAACATGAAAAAGAACCTCCTACTTTTCTTGTGTAAATGCTTGGTATCATTCTGTATAGTTACATACAAGATAAGCAAAGAATTTATTTAAGAAGCTCTCATTCTATGATTGTTCAAATGTAAGTTATTGTGTTACTGTGCTAGCTTACTGGTCAATGACCATAATAAACTTTGATTGATTAGATTGTTCAGATTTTGTTGGTTCACTTGAAATAGATATCCTTTATACAATTCCATCAAAATATGAAAAAGGCTCCTAAGAGACATTTTATAGGGGCAGTTTTAGAATCCTTCAATGAGTAACCAAATAACAAGCATCTTTAGAGAAGTGGAAACAGTAGTAGTCAACAGATGTCAGGTACTGGCATTATCAGATCTGCCTACCATTTTTTTAAAAAGGTGAAAATACTTTAAATTTGACGGATATTCTGAAGGCTAAACACATACAAAATAAATGGAGAAAAATGCTGGAATACCCTTCTGTTATAAGGGAAAGTGGGTTACCATTCAATACTAGGGATGTGCACAGAAAGGGATTTGCATTCCGTTCTTAGCTTGGAACGCAATGCAAATTCCCAGAGCATTCCATCGGAACAATTGGTCAAGCTGGTTGTTCTGCCAGAAAAAGCTCAGAACCTTTTGAGAGTTCTAAGCACCATTTTGAAGGCATGTTTTCCCCTTGCTGACTAGTTTTGGTATTGGTTTCCGATTTCCTTGCTTCTTGATTGGCTCGTTATCATACAAGTCAACTTCAACAAGTCTTTCTGTTCCAAGCTTGAAACAGGCCCTTCATTGGAAGGGCATTCTGTTTCAAGCATGAAACACTTGAAATGGCCTGTTTCGAGCTCAAATCGTTCTGCACATCCCTAAAATCAATACGAAAAAAGCAGCTAAGGAATTAGTTAAAACTTGGAACAAGCATAGTGTAAGAAAAAACCTATCCTGGTTTTAAAGAGGTAAATACACATAAGAAATTTAAAAATAATTGCTTCAGATAAAACATGAACCTTATTGCCATTGAAAGCAAGTACAAAGGGCAAGTATTCTCAGAGTCTGAGCTGATATTAAGTTTTGTAGGTGGAGAAAGAAGCAGAAGGGTGCATTGGGTCCTGATTCTGTTCTTAGGAAGGGAGAAAAGCCTGAAGTTAGCCTCTTCTCATTCCAACTTTGGGGTTTCCTCTGCATTGGCTGCCTGTTCATCTGAGTTTCCAAGAGATCTTCAGAGATGTTTCTGCAAATGCTTGTACAGTACAGGTCTAGGCATATTTACTCAGAAGTAAGCACCACTGAGTTCAGTGAGGTTTACTCCCAAAGAAGTGTACTTAGGAAGGATTGTAACCTAAATAGCTTTCCAAACATTAATAATCAGTTGCTGTAAAAAGGCTTTTAAAGTATGAACTGCTGAATCCAGTAGCGCATGCCTCTCTCTCTCCCCCTGCTGCCCTTTCAAGGAAAGTTGGAATCACTGTGCAAGACTTGGAAAAGCACCTTGCAGAGGGAGATGGAAGAAAGGGAGTGAGGCGTTACAGACAGGAACTGGTACAAAGACAAGGAAAAAAAGATTTAAAACAACCATTTACATTGTGCTGAGTACACGGGGAAGAAAGTAGCAGTTCAGATGAGGTCTCCGGGGAGCTTTCTTTTATGAGTGCCATATGAAATCAGGCAGGTACTGACTCAAATGCCCTTCTTTAACTTTCTTCCCCTCTACAGGACAACCACAGTTACGTATCTTGCACTTCTGTAAAACAAGTAAAAAAACTTTACTTGTTTTTTTATTTTGTTGTAAATCGCCTAGAGACCTGCATTTTGGGCAGTATATAAATGTATTATAACAACAACAGCAACAAAAACAACCTGGGCAGACCCTGTTTAGCTAAGGAGATAAGTCATGCTTGCTACCACAAGACCAGCTGTCCTCACTGAATTGATTTTACTCAGGATATCCCAGGTAGCAGCAGTGTCAGACGCTTGCTGCCTGCCACCCCCATAGCAGGAGGGGGTTAGAGAGGGGGGAAATCCCCTTTTAAAAATTTGATGGCACCTGTGACCTCACAAAAAAAAGTGGGGGGGCGGGGTATCAGAAAAGTTACTACAGGGATAACTGCCTTGTGGTGCCCAAGCATCATAGCAACATCACTTTGATCTTTTGGTGTCAGTTCTTCCTATTATTGTGAGACAGATTTCACCAGGTGTTGGTTTATTCACTCACTAATAGGGAACGTGAGCTGGGCTTAGACAGTCATGAGACAGGTTAGTTTTACCCTACTAGGATTATCCTAGTAATCCTGCTCAGTACAAAAGGAACCACAGGTTCAGATATTCGGTGTACATGCTTTGCTGAGGAGCCAATGGGGCCAAGCTACCATCTGTGGAATTATGACTGAATGTCTCCAAGTCAGAATCCCTCCTAAACATAACAATACCACAGCACTGTGGAGCCTCAGTTGGCCTCAGATATCTGGGCCACCTAGCTTGACAAGGAAAGTCATCTATCTTGGATGCAGAGCATGGCTGGAAGAGGTCTGCCTCTTGCCTGTAGCACACCGCATGTTTGCGGAAAATCTGATGCTAAATCATTCAGACAACCTGATCCTGGTCAGGGTTTCCTACGTAGCAGTGCAGCTCCCTCATTGTGATCTACTGAAAGTCAGCTTTTGTCCACTGTGTGCCAGATGCTGGAGTAGGGTACCCAGAGCTGCTCCTCATGCAGCGAGTGTCCAGTCTGCTGCAGGGTGAACGTTTTGGAATGGAGAGCCAATCTTGCAGTTGTGCAAAAACTGTCCTCTTTGCTATAGGCGACATGTGAGTACTCCGCTGTAAGATTTTTCCCCTTAGGGAATAGGGTCATAGCTCAGTGGTGGAGCATTTGCTTACATGCAAAAGGTCCCAGGTTCAATCCCTGGCATCTCCAGGTAGGGCTGGGAACTCCACCTTGGGAAGCTTCTGCTTGTCAGTACAGACAATACTGAGCTAGATGGGCCAATGGTCTGACTCAGTACAAGGCAGCTTCTATGTTCCTATGACCTTGAAGGTCATGCAACCCTCAGGGACAGATTTTTGGGTGAGACGAAGGGTTTCGGTGGGAAGGAGAGGTTGTTTAAATTCACACACAAACACACACACACACACTCTAGCACCAGTGATGTGTTAGTCTGAAACCTTTCAGAAGCACTGATACAACACCAGTTCTTCTTCCATTGGACCAGTGCTTTGTTAGTCAGGATCCCAGCCAGAGACTAAAAGCCCAGCCTTTTCTAGAAGCAAGAGCTGGTAGTTACTTGGCAGTCTAGAACCATTTTGACAAGATGCAACTGAAATGAATCCCTATGTTTTATTTGCAGTTAACTCAATTTGTGTGACAGAGTCCTTAATTCATTTCTGGGCAACTGTGAATGTTGATATAGCTTGTTTGTGATTAGATCTAATTTTAACCATATTTTTAAAAGATAATTTAAAAAAAAAACACCCCAATTTAAATTTTTAAAAATCATTTTTAAAAAGTATCCACCCTGATGTCAAAGATGATATTTAAAAGCAGAGGCATTTAAGATGATCTCAATAAAAGTATACCGTTTTACTGATCTGTGAATTTTGTTATAATGGACCAACATTGTCCATTACATAAGTGGACTATTATATAATGTTATAATGGACCAACATAGTATAGCCTCCTACTTTTACTATATTACTAAACCAACTCAGATTTCAAGTGCACAAAATTATAAACAAAAATAATAACAAAATAGAAAACCTGAGTACACCCTGATCAGCAATGGTTAAACACCAATGACAAATACCCAGCAACAAAAAGTCAATGCAAGGATGCTTAATCTAGAATGACATTTCAGCTAGGATAAACAAATAGAAAAAGAAGATTTATGCATTTATTTTGGGGACTTTCCAGATTATCATCTTTTACTGCGAACAGATTTTTCATATTTCTTGAATGTAGTCCAGACATCTGTGCATAAAATTGAGCTACTGTAGCAGACATAACTGCCATGATCAGCTAAGGAGATCTACAGGTATAAATAGGTTTATGCACGCCTTTTGGTTTCAGGACTGGAAACCATGGGCATATACCAAATACAAGCTAGATGCACATCTGAGTGAGCACACAATGAGCCCGTTCTCCTGAGCAGAGAGAAAGGGCAAGAGGGCTAGGGGGAGGAAGCCTTTAAAAGCTTACCTCCCCGCTGACAATCCAGTACTTCCCTTTGGGCTGGCACATCGTCTGCCTAAACAATTACTGGCTCCTGCCGGTAGCTCCTGATGCCAGTCTCATTGCCCGTCTGCCCCCGGAGCTCCCATAATGCACCACGTGAGTGCATTATGGGGATTTCCCCCCGAAGCTGACCTGAAGCCCCACAGACAATGAAAGAAATGGGGTTAGGAGAGTGTTTGTGCGCTCAACCTCATTTTGAAGGGTGGCTCCATAGGTGGGTTTACCACTGCGGTGCCAGCAGGATCGGGCTTGATCCCAGCAATAAACACACGCATGCAAAACTGGGCTGGGCTTCTTCAGCCCAGTTTTGCACACAAGTATGAATAGCTTCCCTCTATCAGGGCTGAATTACTTTGAACCAAATGACCATTCCCACCCACACTCTTGTGTAACCAATTGCAAGTCATCACCTTGTTTATGTGTAACTAAAGCTGCATCAGGGTCTTCATATTTTCTTAGCACTGCATAGCTGTTATCTGGAAAAACTGAACTTTTATCCCAGGCAGTGCATCCATCTCCATTATGACTGTTCTGCGGAATGTGTAGCTGTCACGTGCACTGTTGTGTGAGGTGTGAATGATAGCAAGCAGCACAGTTTCACTCACTCACCACCACAGTAATTTGTGACTTTTTCTTGAGAGTATGAGTGCTCTCCTGCCATACCATTCTAGAGCAGGGTGGCCAACCTAAAGGTCTCCAGTTGTTGCTGTTGGACTACAACTCCCATCCTCCCCAGCTGCAATTTGGAATGAAAGGAGTCATCCTTTAAAAAAAAAAAAAGTGGTAAGCACTCTAATAGCTACTCACAGCAACTTCTGACATTTCACAAACACAGCTATGCCCATGGGTTCTCTTCTTTTGAAGGAAAGGAATCTTTGGACACAATACAGTGGATTATTTATAATTTACCACATCTATTTTATTTTTTCATAGGTTTTAACTGTTTTTAGCTCTTAATCTCATTGAGGTAGAATATAAATATTTTAAATCAATAAAATATGCTTAAAAATAATTTAGTTATTTGAAGACTGCCTGCCCCCTTTTCTTTTTTTTGGGGGGGGGGGAGAGAGAGAGAGAGAGAGAGAGTGTAAGATGGCCAACAGGACTCAAAGAGACTTCTCACCCAATATATAGATTGTATTTCACATTACTGACTTTGAATGGTCACTCGCCAAGGACTACTGAACATGGCTAAAGAGGGAGGTGGCTACTCACCTTTTTTACAAGCGTTTTCTCTAACCTTTAATAATCAAACTTTCTCTGGCTTGTTCAGTCTTCTGCCAAGCCAAATGGGCCAAAAAATATTTTTAACATTTAGACTGGTAGATAGGAGAATAGAAAGAAAAGTATAATGACCAAAGCATCATTTGAAAGCTGCTGTACAACTGAGCACCATGTACAATTGAAGTTTAAAATACATGAATTATATTCAGAAATCCATACAGGTGTTTTGAGAGAATCAAATCTCTAGAATTTCTGTAACACAAAAATGCTTGTCTATATTTACATTGAGTCTTAAAATTAATATTCTTCAGAATAAGTTTTTCTAATTACTGAAGGATTTGCTTGATTAGAAATAAACTATTCAACAAAAGTGTGTTAGTAATAGATATATACTCATAAAAGAAACCAATTGTGTTTGCAAAGCAGAGTGACCAGAGCTATCCATCTGTAGATCATTTACTACAAGAGAAGAAACGGCAGGTTTAAATTACATGGTATTGAATTGCAATTTCCTAGCATTGGATGTTTTTCTGCTTTTTTACCTTCAGTCATTACTAAGGAGTGTTCATAAAAAAGTAGCTTAAAAAACAGATGCTTACAAATAATTTAAGCAAAGATGTTTCTTTTTCTCCCTTTTACTCCATCTCAACTTTTTATTTAAAACTGAATACATACTGCTGGCCACTACTGCCTAACCTTGTTAAGTATTTGCAGACAGAAGGAATAAAATCAAAAACATGTGATTGAAGTAAATACTACAGACATTAAAAAGCTTAGTTGTTGAATGTAAGGGACTGAAAAGAAACTTTTATTTTACAGATTAGAAATTACTTTTGATCTAAACATTCTTAAAAACCAGTTTTCTGCTGTGAGCTCATTAACTGCTGCAGAGCCTTCATTTTAATGGGAGGCTTTGGAAGTCCACTGTTGTACTCTGCTTGTTAGCTTAAATCTTATTTTCGAGGGGGATAAAGATTTCTTTCCAGGTTTCTTTGTTTGTCTTTCAAGAATCACTACAAGAGTACTCACCCAAATTTTGCAGGAATGTGCCCCGTGTCATAACCGACAAATTATTTGGTTTTGGTGCACTTAAAGGTCACCTTCCAAATTAGCAAGATTTTCCTACATCCTGGCTTCTCAACCTTAAGTATAAATATTGTTTCCGAACTGTAAGTGAGGTTTGGGCTTTATAACATTCTGTTGCTTATTTTAAGAAGTCAAATGGTGGAGGCTTATATTCTCAGGCTGTGCTGTTTTCTAGCACTAATGAGTCTTTCAGAGTATACATAAAAGCAAAAGGAAGACTCTGTACTACTCACACATGCATAACTATAGTAACATTGCATTAAACTGCTTGAGGACTCATTTTTAAAACCCACAGCTGTGGCAATGTTCTCTTATTCTATAAACTTTTAGTTTTAGAATTTAAGTTATTATAGCCTCCAAAACCTTTTCAGCCAGAATCCACAGACAAATAATTTATTTATTCATTTAAGTCTATTTATGTCCTGCTCCATACCAGGGACTGAAAACCAGTAGCAACACATAAAATACAATCCCCCAAATTGCAATGAAGGAACGCCATCTTTTCTTATGTTAATAATATCTCACCATGCCCTATTAAAAACAGGCACAAGGCTGCTCACAATATGAAAAATACTAAAATACAATATACAATGGCAGACATCCAGCCTAAACCTCTGCCAATGAGCCAGGTTTTTCCTTTGCATGAGGTGGAAAGGGTGATGATCTTTTCTGTCTGCAGCCATCTGTGCCTCCCAAAACTATCTCCCAAAGGGCCACCCAACACTCAGGAGCATAGTTTTGGGAGGCACATGCAGCAACAGAAGGAAGAGATCGCTGGAAATCACCCCACTTCACAAAGTGGAAAAACCTGGTCCCTTGGCAGAGGATTCATCTAGATGTTGGCCAATATCCATACAAATGTACAAGTTTAAAAATACACGATATAAAATAAAATTGTATATATAAAAGCAGCAGTGTGAAAAGAGATAGAAGTCTCCCTAATCCAGTAAAACTGCAACCCCAAAATCAGGTGAAAATAAAAGGTTTGTTTCAAATTCAAACCAAATTTGAACTGAGACACCAGTCTGCAAAGCGGTTCATTAGAACTAGCTGGCAGTTCAGTCCGTTTTGTCAAAACAGGTCAAACCAGTTTGGCCTGATTCAAGTGCCTTGCTTGTAAAGAGGAATCTAGTAAGGGAATTCCTTAACAAAGGGTTCACGTGTTGGGCGAGGGGGCACCTTACCAGTGGTGATGGTGCAGTGGCAGCAGCTCCTCGGCCCTGCCAGCACTCCCCCTCACCCCTACACTATGGGCTGAACCACCACAGACCAAACTGCACCATGGGCTCGAACTGGACTGATTCTAATCTAACTAGATCTTATTTGAACCAGTTCTGCACACCTCTTCCGAGGATCATCTTGTTCTGATGTCGTCATGCCTATGATGACCTGATTAAGAGCACAACATGTAAAGAACTATCTCTTCGAATCTTTTTTTTTACTTGCTGTATAGGGTGTTGTTGTTGTTTTTAAATTATGCTTATCACTCTTATGCCTTTAAATGCCAAAAAGAAAAACCAACTAGGAGAATTCACATAATAAGATCTCTGTCTTATCTGCATTAAGTTTCAGTTTGTTCACCCTTATCCAGGCCAAAACTGGCTCCAAATACTGATTTAAGACAGAAAATGGAAATGAGAAGCAGAACTGTGTGTCAGAGTACTGGTGACATTTCAGTCTAGACCTCTGGCTGACCTCTTCCAGTGGGGTCATGGAGGTGTTAGAATGCATAGTGGATAAGATGAAACTCAATGGCATCATGTAAGCCAATGGCTAAGGCTTGGGTTTAGTTTTCCAGCATCATCTTCTGGCACTGACTCTCAAGGCAGGCCTGGAGCTACAGCAAAACAGTGTCCCTCAATCCCACCTCAGGAAGGTAATCCAGAAGGAAACCATGGCCAGTGGTTTTGTAAGGGGGTTAAATTCACGCATCTGCCATTTGGAGATGGCCAGGAATGACCTCAGAGGTCGTTTCTGGCCACCACTGTGTCAAACGGGGCCATTTTCTGGCTCGTTTAAAAAAAACAACACCTGTTTTCTGAGGGGGAAAGGCAGAGTTTGAGTTTGGGGAGACATTGCTGGATCACTGGAGGACCACGGATCATGGTAGGGCACTTTATTTCACACTGAACATTTTTCTCCTTTTTAAACACAATTCTTCGGACCTCCGGAAACCTAACCCCCGTGATCCCATAGACTTAGTAACTCAGTATTCTCAGTTTCCGTATCCATGGTAACTGCGGAGAATAGAACCTCCGTGAATACTGAGGTAGTCCTGTATTTTAAAGACATTAAATACAAAAATGTGTAACATAACAATCTTACATATGGCATATTAAAAATAATTTAAAAGCATACTATCAGAATGCTTACTATATATACTACAAAACAGCATACTATAAAACAGATCCATTACCAAGAAAATCCATTAAACAACTAGGGGAAAGGTATTGTATTTATTGGTGTCTGCTTTATAAAATAAATATAAGATTTACAGTTTTAAATAGTTTAACATTGTGTTAAATTCTAAATTTTAATGTTTTTCACATTTTAAATTTTGTTTAAATTTGTATTGTTTTGTTGTAAACCACCCAACAAAAGCAAGTTTGGGGCGATATACAAAGGTGTTAAATAAAGTAATAAATATCTCTCATAAATCTGAGAGACCACATTACTCCTTTGGAGTTACACTGGCTGCCAATAGGTTTCTGGGCAAAATACAAAGTGCTAGTTATAACTTATAAAGCCCTAAACAGCTTAGGCCTTGGGTATTTAAGAGAGCGTCTTCTTCACTATGAGCCCCACCGCCCACTGAGGTCACTTGAGGAGGTCCGTCTCCAGTTGCCACCAACTCGTTTGGTGGCTACACAGAGACGGGCCCTCTCAGTCGCTGCCCCAAGATTGTGGAATGCGCTCCCTGCTGAGATCCTCCCCATCTCTGGCAATTTTCAAAAAACACCTGAAAACACATCTCTTCAACCAGGCTTTCTCAGCTTTTAAAAACTTGTTTTTAAATTATTCTGATTATTTAATTGTTGTTTTACGATGTTTTTAATTGTTAATTGTTATTTTTATGCTTTATAATTTTTGTTTTAATTATTAACTGATTTTAATGGTGTTTTAATGTAAACCGCCCTGAGCCTTTTGGAAGGGCGGTATAAAAGTTATAATAATAAAATAATAAATAAATAAATAAATTTTATGAATGGGAGCCAATGTTTGTTTTGTGTCTACTGTCTCTCAGATGTACATATTATATTAACTCCGACACTTCTGCAACTCCTACATTTTCATCTGGCATTCGCTAAGTGAAGGAGAAGTCTCCAGTTCTTGCCACCAAATCTTTGCAGCCATCAACAGGTTGCAAACTTTTTCTCTTATTGGATTTAGCTTGGTCATCAACATAGCTCATCAACAGCAATACTATTAGTGGATCCAGAGGTATAAAATGCTGAATTATTTTGGATATTGCATATAGGATCTTCCTCCAAAATAATTCCCCATATATGACAAAAACCAGCTCTCTGCTGATTCCATCTCCAACATCTGTCTGGATTTAATTTCAGTTAGTTTGCCCACATCCAGTTCCTAACCAATGACAGCCACCAAGAAAAAATCAGAGTCAGTCTCAATACTGTTCTCTGACCAAGTCATACTGGTACAGGTCTAGAAAGTGGAGATGGTCTGGAGCTGGAGCCGGAGGGCCATGGCTCACCCAGTGACCTTCTACAGGAAGGAAAGATGGGAGAAAGATATAGCAGCTGCCCATGAAAACACACACACACACCGGGTAGGATTATAGATTTAGACCATTCAGGTTTGCAGGTCTGGGACTGCACAAACACTCTCCCTTCCAAGCTGTAAAGAATCCAGCCTCTCCAAATTAGCTTTCACTAACTAGGACAAGCATGAATTCAACTCACAAGCAGAGGCCTTCACATCCTAAACAGACCCTTTGCCTCAATAAGACAGACACATCCACCTTTTCTTTCATTTGTTTAAATGAAAAGCAGCCACAGTAATCTGCAATCAAGAGTGAAGGGAGGGTAGGAGGCCAATTAATCCTTTCCCCTAAAGGCCATTTTTCATCTCACTTGCCCCTCTCAAGTTATATTTCCCCACAAGAGGAGAGATACATTAATTACCTGTACTTGCAAATAATGTTTCATAGGATTCGCTCTCTGACTTGCCCTATGAGTTCCTTTTGAGTGTCAAGCAGATTCCCAGGATTTGGGGAACCACTGATTGTGAAGGAGGATGGTTCACTTTTGGATCGATAGCTGCCAACCGACCAGCTGCCCTGTTTCAAACAACCATGCCATTGTTTTCCCATGTCTACAAGCCCAGCTAGCCTCCTCTAATTGCTCCCAGATACAGCATTAATGCAGGCAGGAGACTGAAGAGGGGTAAGGAGCTGGACTGGCTGCACCACTGACTTAGATAAGGAAGCTGGGTTTTTTTTTTTTTCCCTTTCTTGGGGGAAGCAAAGGAGGTGTGTGGTGGGAAAATAATTTGGGGAGGCTCAATCACTTGAAGGGCTATTGATTTGGGGCAGGATCTATATGGCAAATTGTTTTGACTACTGTAACATGGCTGATACGCTGCAGCTAAAAAACTTGCAAGTGTGTGTTTTGGGGTTCAGACCCCCGTTCCCGACACACACACTTTTGCCTTTTGTTTTCACATGTGCTTTGTATTCCATTGTACCCGGCATTGCTCGGGCTTATGGTGCGAGTTTCTCTTTGTTATTGCATCCATAGGTTTTGTGCACTTTGTGGATATACCCATTGTACATCTGTCTGTTTGAGGTGGTTGTTGGGGTTCCCAGGTACCCTACATTACTCATAGGGTCCTAGGAAGTCACTTTACAAAGTTTGGTCCCAATAACTCAAAGGGTGTGACAATATGGGAACAGGCAGACAGACATTCAATTATACATACACATACATGCATACATACATTTTATGTTTTGTATGGTCTTTTTATTTATACCTGAAATAACGGGTTACCAGTTCAATAACTGACAAACTGCATAAAGGATTTTGTCTAAGGCCAGTTCACCCAGGAAATCAACAAACAGTAGTCTAATCTCACTCCAGTGGGAACCTGTCAATCAGACCGGGCATTTTCTTCCTTCTGCCAATCCTGTCACCAGGGGTTTATAATAAGGTTCACACAACATTTTTCTAAAAGCCTCAAATATTTTTTTAAATCTCCATAAACTGGGAAAGCAGGTCAACTAGAGCACTTATTTTTGTGTTACATATTAAAAATGTGCACACAGAGGAAATCCTAGACTTTAAAAATGAGCCTGTCTATTTAACATCAGACTTTTTTTTTCTTTTAAAAAGAGGTGAAAGTGCTGACCTGATGTGAATTTTTATTTTAAAACTTAGAAAGCTGAAGTTCACCCTTTCCTAGAAAGGAGCTTAACATCTTTCCTGATTCTAGAATAAACTTCACATAGGCAGAGTCCTGCATGCCAAATGCCAAAATAGGTAAAGAGGTACCTTTTACTGGATCAGCTTCTATTACTAAGAGTATTCAGTTACACATAGCTTTAGGAACATAGGAAGCGGCCATATACAGAATCAGACCACTGGTCCATCTAGCTCAGTATTGTCTTCACAGACTGGCAGCGGCTTCTCCAAGGTTACAGTCAGGAGTTTCTCTCAGCCCTATCTTAGAGATGCCGGGGAGGGAAATTGGAACTTTCTGCATGCAAGGTGCTCTTCCCAGAGCAGCCCCATCCCCCAAGAAGAATATCTTGCAGTGCTCACATGTAGTCTCCCATTCAAATGCAAAGCAGGGCAGACGCTGCTTAGCAAAGGGGGCAATTCATACTTGCTATCTCTAGCATGAATTAGCTTTCTCAAAGGCTATTGCTAAGGCAGCTTTCTCTACGGCAGAATGAAAAATAGCTAATTCTCCATCTGCCACAAAATGTTTAATGCAAGTACTTCATAGCTCAATTCACAATCCTGTGAAGCAAAATAATAGCAAAGAACAATATCCGTGAACTCTAATAGTTAAATTACATCACAAAGTTCAGAGGCAGTAAAGTTCCATATCTCTGATTGCTGCTGGAAACAGAATTGTTGGGCTTTGGTATTATCCAACAAAGACATTTTTACAACAGCCTCAGTGTGACTAAGCGTAAATCAGAACACTTCAGCTAAACTAGGCTGTGGGCTGGACTGCCTGACACTGTACAATGTCCAGATTAATTTACTCAGTAGTATTACTCAAGAGTTACTCTAGGACTACTTAATCTCCTGACAGTTGTAGCTTATACACTCTCATCTCTTGAAAGATCTGTCAAGATTTAGATATAGTGACATTTCAACAAATTTACCTCTGTAAAACTCCAAAAATTATTTGGAAGGCCTAGGACGGCACTTATCATAAAGGGTCCTGTGCACAGGAATGGGCATTTTCTCTCTCACTCACTCACTCACTCACAGAGAGAGAGCGCACTATATTACCTGCCACTTTGACTCCTCCTTTACTCTGCTGCCAGAGAGATCTTTCAGACTCACAGCCAGTCTTTCCTGAGAAGACTATCAAGATCTAGTGCAATTTTCTAGCTTTCCCTTGGTTTCTAGCAAACAGTTCTATCACACAAACTTTCTACTGCCAACTACGTTTCTTTGGAGATGGACAACATACAGCCCACTAGACAAATGTGGTCCTGAGCTCACAATTCCACCAGCTCATTATAAGTATTTGCTCCATCTGCATCACATAAGATTTCTGCAAATGTCTTAGACTGCCAGTCTTTATTCTAAACACAATACTGGACATATCAGAATTATTAATGGGTGTATGGGTGGGAGAAGAGAGGAAAAGAACATACAAGTGTCAGGGGAGATCCAGTAAAGTGAAGGATAATGGAGGTGGATTTGGGCAAAGGAATGTAACTGAATGTTTTGGAGGTTCCCCAATAGCTATCGTGTGAATCTCAGTGCCTTTTGCAGCTACCAATTCCATGCTAACTGGGTAAAGAGACACATTTCAAAATGGTGGTTCTCTTATATTCAACAGCAGGATAACAGCATCTCTCTACTGGCTGTTTGTTGGTGTCTCCCTTATGCCTCTTTTGAGACTATGAGCCCCTTTAGGACAGGGACCATCTGTTCATTTTATTTACTATGTAAACCACTTTGAGAACTTTAAATAGTACATATACTATATAAATAATAATCCAATGATTTCTTTGGGCACAGATAAGCTCTAATAAACTGAGCTCCACCATATATTACAATGGCAGGGGCAGCTCTATGAAATTGAATTCACATACTCTGCTGCCCTCTCAATTAAAGTGCCAAAGGAACTCACTTAAATGATCTATAAATACAGGAATTTACACAGGGCTCTGGATTGCCAAAAAATATTAACAGAAACCTCTCTCTCTCTCTCTCTCTCTCTCTCTCACACACACACACACACACACACACAACCACACCCCTCTACCTAAAAAAGATATGTATTATAATATAATCTAGGAAATACTATACAGTTATGTAAAGTCAATGAGACAAAGGCAGGGCTGCTTTGGACTATTTTACTACATCTTGTCAGCTATCCCAATAATCTCCACTGAAAGTCATTATATAAATAAAATAAAATATATTTGTGTGTGTGTGTGTGTGTATAGATATAGATATATAATGAAATGACCTTTGTATTACTTAGCTCGCATAAAAACCAATGCCCTCATCTTCAAGACTCTTTAGAAAACCAGGGAAAGCCAGAGAAGCATTTAAAGTGAAGAATGGCTTTAGTGAGACAACATGAATAGCAATGTCTTTAGAGGGAGGCCTACCAGAACTTGTCATAGCTGCAAGACCAGTTCTAGCTTGTGTTGAGAGCACTTGAGCCCCAAATAAAACCTGGGTTGGAACAGCTCCACATTCTGGTTTGTTAGAGCGACTAGAAAAGTATGGAGTGGAGCCCTCAACATTATACCAACCAGTTCTTCTTTCATAATTGAACATAATAATATCCACTCAATAAAAATGCAACATCCCAATTTGAAGCCTCTTTCCAGTTCAAAGAGGCCAAAATGAGTATAATGATGTGCATGTTAATGAGTAAACACAAACAATTCAAAAAATATATATTGATAATAATCATATCAACACTCCTAGAGTTCAGCAAGATCATTGTGAATCAACATGTTTATACATATATAAACCACCTAATTTTCATTCATTAATAAAAATCAGCCAACAGAATACAGGATTAATGCTTACAAAGAATGAACATGATATGCCCAGTACCTTCATACAGATGTATTGTAATTACCATTCTAAACTTTAAGAAGTTTTGTGAATGGTATTTAAATATTCTAGCAATTAAACATTGCACAATATTTTATCTAAAGATTTATTTGGAAAATAAACATTTCAATGTTAAATAAAGCATCCATGTCTTTCAGAATTTCATTAACAGAATTACTTGTATAATTTTAATTACAATTTTCTAGGCTTGTAAGAGCAGGAAAAGAAAGCTTTCTACTGCATGCAAAAAGTGATGCAAGCAACACAAGAGTAGTCAAAGTGTTAAAGAAAAAAAGTACATTTTTCAGAGTTGAGTGAGCTCATACAATGTAAACTCACAGCAAAGCAAAGTAAGTTTTTTCCCCTATATAAATGTGGTGCTCTGCTCCAGAAAATACAGTATTTGAAAATTCTCTATCCGTATGGTCTGCATTCAGTATTTGTTGGAAAGTAGAAAGTCATGTGACGGGAGAGTTCATTTTCTTTTTCCAAATTGACTTCATTTTTTGAGAAAATTAAATGTATCCAAATATTCCAGGGGTGGGGGGAATTAGGACCCAGAAGTACCATGAAGTTACAAAAATGGTTAGGAATTGTTTTTAAAGTACTGTTTGTCTTCTGTAGACAATATTGTTGCTAATTGGTTTTTTTCTTTTCATTCAAGATTTTATAATTGCTAAATTATAAGTTTCTCAACATATGAATGATTTCTATCTCGAAGTCCTTATGTTTGTGTAGTTTATGCAAAAAATACATAATTAGTGCCATCTACTGGAAATCTGGAGCAATTTCTGATCCATATTATTAGGCAAAAATCCTGTAGATCACACATTGATTATTTAAAAGAAATGATTTCTAAATAAATCCCTTTCCTTACAATTAAATAATGCTACAAACCCAGATCATATAAACTATTAAAATTATCTTATAAATAACTACTAATATTTACAACAGGGAAAAACAGGTAATCTGGAGTACAGGCAACATTTGGAAGAGTTCAAAGAAGGGGGAATAGATGCAGCAGGACTGAGTTATGGAAAGTACTGGGCCAGGGAGCAGCTAGATACACCTCTGAAAGCTAATACATATTCTTTTTAAAAAATGCAAATATATAAAACTTCAAAACAAAAGAGGGCATGTGTGGTTTTAATTGCCCAGCTCAAGTCTGTATTAGGGATGTGCACGGAACTGGTTCCATGCACTCCCGGAGGGTGGGGGTGGGGGTTTCTTTAAGGGGGAAGGAAGGCGGTGCCTACCTACCAGCCCCCGCCCCGGTGCTTTTCCCCTGCCTGTGCTCTCATAAGAAGAGGACACGCAGGACTGCTGTGTCCCTCCTTGCACATCGCCTCAGAAATATGAAATGACCTTTGTATCGCATGTGCGTCAACCACTTCCACAGTGACGCTGACCTGGGCACAGGAAGGGACATTGCATTCCTGCGTGCTAACTTTTTACAAGAGTGCAGGTGGAAGGAAAGCAGCGAGGTGGGGGCTGGCAGATAGGCAGTGCCTCTCCTGCCACTTAAAGAACACACACACACCGCCGCCCTCTGAACCAGCTTGAATGCCAGTCCATGGAACCAGTTCAGTGCTTCTAGAATGGAGCGCTGAACAATTTCATGCACATCCCTAGTCTGTTTATACACAGACCATATTGTGACTGTATAAACCAACCTTACAGGCAGAATAATACCAATTCTAGTATCTCTCATTAACATGCACTTATTACTCAAGTAATGAACATTGGTCTTACCTGTGAAGGGTTGTTTTTCCCTGTGTTTGAAGCTCCTCATTATGGGTTAAGTACAGAGCATGCTCAGAAAACAGGACTGACATCATTGTAGTTTTAGCTTCCTGCCGCTTGGAGGCATGTAGACCCCAGTTCCAGGAGTGTAGTGAGGAATGGCAATGAAAAATAAAAGGAGAGGGCTCCCTAGAAACTTATGGAAGAAAATTCACAGATACAGCTCAAGAGGAGGAAAGGTGGTAGAAAAGGTTAGTAGGATAAATAACTAATCACTAATGACCCAAAGGAGGTGACCCTACCCCCCAAAATGGAAAATTCCAAAGTACTTGCCAAATGGCAAGCAATGGTCATAAGGAAGGGAAGTCAGGTACATCTGAGTGGGCATGAAAAGCTCCAGACACAGGGGCAAAGAACCCTTCACAGCTAAGTCCAATTTTCATTTTCCCCTGTGCTGGAGCTTCTCACTATGGGGCATGCCCAAGCAGACTAACTGGGGGAGGAAGATCTACCTATATGACCTGTTACGGAACCCTGTGCCTGAAGGCCGCCTGCAGGGTGTAGGTGGTTATCTTATAGTGGCGAATGAATGGTGTGATGGAGGACCAGGTAGCTGCTTTGGTAGCCCAAGTGGCAGCTCTACAAATATCAGCTAAGGGGGCCAAGGTAGACAAGGCCGCAGAGGCTGCTGCGCTCCGGGTGGAGTGAGCGGTAATACCCTCAGGCGCAGTCTCTCCTGCCGCGGCGTAGGCCAGCTGGATAGTTTGGCAGATCCAGCGTGCCAGGGAGGAGACAGAGACCTTCCTACCCATAGAACTGGCACGAAAGGACACAAAAAAGGATTCGGAGACCCTGAAAGATTTAGTCCGCCTCAAGTAAATACGGATCGCACGACGGACGTCCAATTTGTGCCATTCCCTCTCCATAGGCCCTATGTGGCTTTGGACACTTACAGCCCAGGGAAGCCGGGCGGAAGGACACAAAAAGAGAGTCTGACTTGCGGAATTCTGCTGTGCAACGAAGGTATATGCGTAGGGCCCTGTGCACATCTCACGTATGCCAAGTTTTCTCTTTAGTGTGGATGGGAGCTGGACAAAAGCAAGGGAGGACGATGTCTTGGGAGCAGTGGAAGGAAGAGTTGACTTTGGGAATGAATGTAGGGTCCATCCTCAGCACTACAGCCTCTGGCTGGAACAGGCACAGTTCTTTACAGACCAATAGAGTACCCAGCTCGGAGATCCTAAGTAATAGCTACCAGGAACAGGACCTTGTAAGAGAGGAGTTTGATGTCAATAGTAGACAGAGGCTCAAATGGAGGTTGCGTCAGTGCATTCAGAACCTTGTTCATTTCAAGAGGGGAAATGTAGGATAGGAGGTAGTGTGAGGTTAGTGACACCTTTGAGGAAACGCAAAATGTGTGGATGTAAAGAGGATAGTCCCACTTCTGATATGTCTAAGAAGGAGGCTAGTGCCGAAGTCTGGAATCTAAGTATGCTGGGTTTAAGGTGAAGGTCTATACCCACTTACAGAAAATCCAGGACCTCCAGAACCCCAACAGAGAGTGGGTTTAACGGTTTCCTGTGGGCTCACCTGGAGAAAACCACCCATGTAGCTTGGTATATCCGCTGCGTGGAGGTCCAGCAGGCCGCTAGGATAGTATCTTGGACCAAGGACGAATATCGTTTGGTCGCTAGTCTGCTGCGTTCAACATCCAGGTGCAGAGTTGGAGCCACCCAGGGTCTGGGTGTAGGATGAGCTCCTGAGAGAGTACTCCGTGGGTACTGGAAGGCACCATAGGATTCATGTGGAGAGGCTGACTAGGTCAGAAAACCATGGTTTCCTGGGACAGTGAGGAGTCATCAGGATTAGGCGGGCCCTCAGTGCTCATTCCTTGATGAGCTTCCTTGATGATGGCTGTGAGTGGAAGAGCAAAGAGGAGACCCCGGGGCCAGGTAGTGGTGAGGTCATCCATGGCCTCTGCTGTTGGGGCTTAGTATTGACCCAATTGCTGTCATTGCTTTCTGCCCTGTTGGAAGGCAGGTTCTCAGAAGTTCTGGAATCTGCCTGGCTCTTGAAACATTGCCACCATTGGGGCCACCTGGAGCCTCTGAAGTGAGGTGGGCTGAATTCCCTTGAGTGGGGAAGGAACCCTGGTACTGAAGGGCCAGAAATATGGAGGAGGGGTTCTAGAGTGCGTTGGGTTGCAAAAAGGTCTGCATAGGTCCCTGTGTGTCAACGTAATGGCCTTTTTATCTTTGGTTTCAACCAAGATGGGTTCCAATGCTGAACCAAAGAGGTCTGATCCAGAAAAAGGCGAAGCTGTGAATGCTGTCTTGGACTTGGGATCTACTTGCCATGATTTTAACCAGAGAGATCTGCGAACCGCTACCCCTGCAGCTAAGGATCAAGAAGCCTGTGGATGCAGACCAAGCTAGAGTCTGACGTAAGTGCTGCTGCTTTGGCTAGTTAGTTAATGCCTTGGTGGAGCTTGACATCCTCAGGGGGTACTAGTGATATGAGTTCTTTTGCCCACAAAATGGAGGCCCAGGCAAAGATAGCATTAATAGTGGCTGTTTTGATTACCCTGGCAGATATTTCATGTGCCTTTTTAAAGGTAGGAGTCACATTTTCTATCCTCTGGAGATCGCAGCTAATCACGGCCCTCAGTAAACATTATTGCCCGACACCATCTGGCCAACCAGAGGGTCAATACGAGGTATTGCAAGGAGGGAAGCTACATTCTGGGGTAGAGAGTAGTATTTTGGGGGTAACTGCTGACAGGTCTAGAGGCTGGTTGTTGCCATTCGGCTAGCATGACTTTACGAAAGGTGCTGGGAAATGGTACAGTGGAAGGAGGAGAATCGGTAGAGGGGAATACATTGAGATCTAGAGCAATAGCTTCTTGAGTAGATTCAGCTTGGGAGACATCACTGATGACTTTTTTTTAGCTTTGGCCAACAGAATGTCAAATTCAGGAGATGAGAAAAGACAAGCAGATAATGAGGAAGGCTGGGTTATCTCTTCCCCTGAAAGTTCACCTTCCTCTTTGCCCAAACTGACTGGAGACGGGGGTGAATCAGGGTTAGATTTGGGTTCAGACACAGGATCGACAGACTCCTGTTCTCAGGGTTTGGCAGGGAGGGAAGGTTGAGGAAAGAGGAGAGGGATGGGGGGGAATAAAGCGCGAGTGTTAGGGTTGGCTGGTAGGGGGGGACATTTGGAAGGGGTGGAGGAATCAGTAGATGAATAATACTGATTTTTCTTTTTGCCCTTGCCCACCAATTTTCACTGTAAGTAAAGCCTTCTTTCAGATGGAGAAATGGCTTCCCTCCTAGGGCTGGAGTCATGGGAGGAAGAAGACAATCATTTTCTTTGTGGTTTGAGTCTCCTAGGAGGGGCAGGAGCCCTTGGGTCATGCAGAGGGTCCACCGGTCCCACATTTAGGGCATTACAAAGGGTTGAGCCACCCTCCCCCATTACTAACCTTAGCCAATCCGCCACATCAGGCAGGATAGTCACAACCGGCCCTGGAGCAGGGTTTAGGGCAGAGGTGGGGAACCCCGGCCCTCCAGCTGTTGTTGAACTACAACTCCCATCATCCCCAGTGGCTGGGGATGGTGGGAGTTGTAGTTCAAAAACAGCTGGATGGCCAAGGTTCCCCAACCCTGGTTTAGGGGGTTATTCACTGGTGTCTACTGTTTGTCATTCGAGTCTGCAAGTGGAGCATTCTGTGGCATGCCAGGGAGATTCTCTGGTGGATTTCGTGTGCTTGAAGGCAGGGTTAGTTTGTTCGTGCCAGGTGGAATCGGGACCAGGCAAGCTTGGTCGTACATGGTTTTGTCTGGTGCAGGGGGACAACGTGGACCAGGCGGTTCCCCCTCGACACCAATCACCAGCATGGTGGGTTTGCTGGATGCCAGGGAACATCCTGCAAGACCTTGGCCATCCATCCCCTTTTTGTTGTTATGAGCCGTTCCACTCTTCTGGCATGATTTTGTGCGTCTGCAAAGATCTTTAATAAGGAGGCAATCACTGAAATGTGGAGCAGTGAGGGACCTTTTCTTTTTAGATGGCTGGGATTTGGCCTGAATGTGTTTGGTCTTTTTGGCAGCTTTTTGTGAAGAAAAGCCACCAAAAAGCCGCTTTTTTCACGTTTTGCTTCCTGAATTCCCACTGCCTCCACAAGGGGAGGGAGACTAGGAAGGACAGGGGATAATGATTTTTTCCCAAACAGGCTGAGAAAAAGTTGGCTTTTTAACAATGGGGGGGGCCTTCGGAAAGGGAACCCCCCAAGATATCTTCCGCTTGCGTTCTTTCCATGAGCAGAGGGGGAAACGAAATTTTAAGAACTCAAACAAAAAGCTACGCTGAATCAGATGAAATGAAAGTAAAAAGGTAGTTTGATCAGATGGTTTGTCAGTAAAAGAAAACAAAGTCACTCCTTTCCCACCCTTGCACAATCTAAGGGGGTGGGTTGGGGTGAAGGAAGGAAAAAATACAGGCCTGAATGCTAATAAGCGAGAATAAGCTCTCTCCATCTGCTGCATTCCAAGTGAAGACAGGACTGGAACTGGGGTCTACACGCCTCCAAGCAGCAGGAAGTTAAAACTACAATGATGTCAGTCCCGTCTTCCAAGCATGCTCTTTACTTGACTCATAATGAGGAGCTCCAGAACAGGGGTCAGAAACTACATCTAAACAAGAGAAAGTAGATGAGCATGTTCTATACAGGATGGTACGAGATCACTAAGCCACATTTCAGTTCTTATCCCACCATTAGCTAACAGACACCCACCTTCATCTTTACCCAATTCTAACCTTTTTAAAAAACATCATGCTTCTATCTTCCTACATTTTGCAATGAAGTCACAGATGGAAAACAGTTAAAGAATGAAAATGTCCAGTGTTATGAATACCTAGGATATTGTTTTAGCAGTCTATTTATGCCATCTGGAATGTTAATTAAATGTGAACATTTACATATTTTCAAGTATATAATTCATTGATTGCTTGTTTAATTTTTAGAATGGCTTCCAAATCTACAGGGAATTTATTACTTGAAATAATGCCATCCTTATATTCTCTGACTCACAAATGTTATGCCATACACTACACTATTTTAACATCTTGCATCTCTTGTCCCAAATATTCTGCCTATGAACTGCTTAAGGTTTCTTTCTACTTCTCTCTCTGTGGAAATCTTCAAAAAGACCCATAAAGACTCACCCTGGCTTCTCCATTCCTCCCAGTATCAATTCATTTCTTCACTCAAAAACTTCAACTCTGACAGTTTTGTGTTACATTGTGGACTTCAGAGATGCTACTGTGACTTTTCTCCCATTTGCACAATTGAAAAGTTGACTGCTTTGCCCAATTATGACTCCAGTTTGAAGGATCACACAGCTACTGGACAATGGGCAAAGATGCAGGGAAAAGGAGGGAGAGATCTATGTATCATTCTAGTAGACAACCTTCTTAGAACAACTGTATTTTCACACCAAGAAAATACATTACTGTGGGTAACACAGTTTTTTACAAATGCGGGGGAGGCTTAAAAGAGTGTGGGCTGTCTACCCAAGCATAAACATTTATCTCCCCACTTCTCCCTCTCCCCCAATTCAACAAGTAAAGCGGTTCTGAAGCCACAGTTTTCAGTCTCTTCTCTCGACAAGCGTGCCTAGCGCTCCTGGGGCTTGTTTGCAAGGAGGCAACGTGGCTTCCACATTCCCCAACTAGCTCCAAGCACCCCCACCCCATTCTCCCTCCCTAGCTTGCAGGATTGGGACATTAAATATGATAACTATTTTTTAATTACTTTGAAAATTGTATTCAGCATTTTTAAGAACCACCATAACAAAACAAAACACATTGCATTTTATTCAAATATAGTGTCACTCAAAAAGAGTATTAGGGAATATATTTTAAGGCAACTATTATTTACAGGATTCATTTTGTCATTTCTCTATGGACTGCAAGGTATTATCGAACATTTTTATAAGGCATCATATACAAAGGCTAAGCAACTAAAAAATGTTTCCCAAATCTTTTTAAACCAAGCGGTGATGTATGATGTGTCTTTAAACACTTTTCAGTGTCATCTGAAATTTTAGAGAGCTAGAAGTTTAGCAAACCACCGTATATCATTTACTGTAGCAGAGACACCCACTTCACTAAGAGGGACTTCCATATGCATGACCACAACAAGCAGCACCCATTCAACCTGAGGGAAGCCCACAAGCTCGCAGGGCCACTGGCTGGCTCTTTGTCACCAAGTGCAGTAGGTTGAATGCAGACATCACTGTAATATCCTCACCAACACAACCAGAGGCAAAGAACAGGGGCAAGAGCTGAGTAAGGGAAAAAAAAGATGGGGAAAAATTAAAGCATCAAAAATGTTAGATAACATTAACAGCAAAACTGATAGTTATGTTTGTTTTTTACTGAAACAAAAATACATGTCTATTTTGAATTCATGATAGTGTGAATTTAGTTAAAGTATTTCCTTGCCATTGGTCTTATGTTGTGCTAATGAAACCTATAATAAAATGACATTTTGTAACATGTTAAACACACACCAACTATACCAGGCAATGAAGCTTCAACCAAAAGCAATAATTCAAAGATGACTGACAAATGCCCTCTTACTTATTGTAATATAATTGGGTTGCATGCATGTTTCAGATCCCATTAAGGCATCTAGCATTACACAAATAACTGGCAGCTTTAAACTGTTGAAAGTATTTCCATCTTAATACATAAGGTTGTGGAAGAAATGTCTTCCTACATAGCCCCATATGCTCTAAGCTCCCTGGACTTGTTAGTGTTTTTTTCTTGCGCTGAGCAAGAGATGCAGTGTGGCAAATTCTTAGAGGGAACTGTAATTGTTCTATCAATAAGAAAGTAGCTGAAACTCAGTTTCCCATCTGATAAATCACTCATTGCTTCAAACACTTTACAAAAAGGTCTGTATTGCAGCCATAGTAGATTGGAATCCATCAGAAACTTCTAGCGGACAGAACGCAATGAGATAAATATGAGTTGGGCAAGAAAATATCCATTCTCTCATGCTATTCCTGTTCCTTTTAATATGCTTGTCAAGAAGTTCCCAATAGATTGCATACACTCAAGAGGCCATTCTTCCCATGAAATCCGCAAAAATGCTTATATTTGCTGTGCTAAAGCTGCATCCTGGTGACAACTTCCTGCACTGCTGGTTACACAGTATAAAGCTAAATCAGAACTGCAGGAAGCAAGACAGATGAGTACAAAGTTTCACAGAAGTTTGTGCAAGAATCTGGACAATTCCCAATTTGGAATCTGCCACCCATTTCTCCTCTTAAACCAATGGCCTGGCCATTTGGCCTAACAAGATCAACATGACGTAACGGTCTAAATTCTGACTACCCAGCATACATGCTTCTAACATAAGCACACATGCAGCAATAGTCCCCATGCTGGTCCCCATACTTCTGTAGTGCAGGCACTCTTGCACAAGAGCACAAACACTTTTGGAGCTCCTCCATGTTCCAGAAGTGCTCTTTTAAAGCAGAAACATGTTGTTGAGGGTTAGCAAAGTGTTCTGTTCTAAAAGGGTCGTTCCAAAGCATCAAGGGAACTTTTGCATAAGAGCACAAGAGCGTCCATACTTCAGAAATGTGCAGACAGGTGTGGGGCTACTAGTGCTGCTTGCTAATGTTAGAAGCACACATGCTGCATTAGTCAGGATGTCAGCCACTATTCATATAGCTTGCATGCATTGGGTGCCCTGAATCAGTGTGCCAATACTCCAGAAACCTACTCTCTGCATGCATCCAGACCCCAATGGGAAGATATATCGTCCATGGACTTTCTTATAAGATGTATATTTATATTTGAGTGACTGAGTGAGTGTTACACAAAGGCATACAAAATCTACAAGCTGTATATTGTCTCTTTTGATCCCCAGAGAACACTACATAATAATCATCAGTACATGTATTATTATATCTCTTTGGAGTACATGCAACAGAAAGTGTGCTTGTATTAGTGTGCATGAATCTTGACTTCAAACTACAGAACCAAAATGTGTGTTACTAAATAGAAACAAAAGGTAAGTACCACAATGAACAGTCTGAGAGAACCATTAAACATAAACAAACATGTCATTTTCACAAGTGACTGCAGAACTGCTTTTTTGCTTCTTTTTCTCTTTTTGAAAAGGGCAAGCATTCCTCTGGAACAGACTACTGAATAATAAAAGATCAAAGGTCTATGCATTCCAAGCACTGCAAATAAAAATTTAATTTTTTCCTAGCAACCTTCGCCATCAGGAATAAAAGTGTGCAGTGAAAATGTAATTACCTAGCAAAGCTGCAGTCTTATTGTGCTCCCGCAGCTGATCATAAAACGTCTTCCTATTCTGTTTCATCAACTGCAGTACCAGGCAGCCTGTGCGCCTACCAATCGCAGCCATCTGGCTTGTGTCAAAGTCTGTGAGTCAAGCAGCTACAGTGCAACAGGAAGAAAGGCAGTGATGTCACTCTTCAGGTCAGGCAAAGAACAAAGATGTATTCTACCATTAAAAAGCTGGGTGCCCCAGGAGTAGAGGCCTCTAGCATGCTTTTACTTGATGATTTATGGTTAATGCTGTTCTTTCTACTAACTAAGTAGCAGAGCACCACCTAGTGGTTAACACCTAGTGGGGAAAAAGGTGCAAGGAAAATTAGGAGAGAGAGAGAGAAATAGCAGCATGGGTTGCTAAAGCTACTTCACACAACTTTTTAAGAAACAGACATTATTTGCCCTAAAAAAATGCTCCCGCCTGTAATAGGTTCATCTGTTCTTTGGCAGCAATGTACATATGTACTGAAGAGTTAGAACAACAGTTTTCTCAATAAAGTGCTACACATTTGCCTGGAACTTCATATGTATTGCCTCATCTCCGACTTCACTGGTAGTTTATCATGTCACCATCGCTTGGTAATAGAGAGAGGCAGGAAAAGGCCCAAAGACTCAAAAGTTCCACATAACACCCTCTGGTTTGCAGGTGACTGGAATCCTGTTTGGCAGAAGCAGCAACAACTGATGGTTGGTACCTGAGAGGATTGAGGTCTTATTCAGACTTAGGAAACTCAGTCCTCTCTGCTGTGCTTATATTTTTCAGGTAGGAACAGCAGAACCATAGTACAGGCACTCTGATCCGATTAAGTGACATTCTGTGACAAAGGGCTAATTAAAAGTAAAGGCAGACCTGACACATTTTCAGTCTAGGCCACACAAGACCGAATAAGGTGGCAGAATGGACTACAGTGGTCCCTCGACTTACGAAGATAATCCGTTCCGAACGCACGTTCGTAGGTCAAAATTTTCGTAAGTCGAAAAGCGCATCCACGGAGGTCCAGAAACATTCGTAAGTCGAGGAAACCGCATCTAAAAATTCGTAGGTCGAGTAAGCCGCATCTAAACCGGCAACGACATCCGGTATTTTTTGTCGTTCATAAGTCGAAATTTTCGGATGTCGAGTACTTCGTAAGTCAAGGGACCACTGTATACTATTTCAGACTGCTAGGAATACCATTTTTAATGTTTCCTCATCCTTAAAATAAAAACTCCCAGTCCCCTGTTGCTGTTTTAAAGTAGACTGGTAAAGAAAAAAAGCCCCCATTAAAAACAGATATATATTCTATACCTTTATCTATATTAGTTTTGAACCAGAGTATAAATATATTAACAATCAGGATCCACAATCAGGGCAGGCACATAGGAAGACAGAACAAAGCATGTTTCCAGCCAGATCGAGTTGAATACAATCAAAAGCTAGTTTATTTAAGTAGATATAAAAAGGGACAGTCAGAGGCATATCTAGGGGAAATAGCGCCTAGGGCAAGCACTGAAATTGCGCCCCCTGTCCAAACATCCAACACCCATCTTTCAGATAACTTTACCATAATATCAGCTCAAAAATACAAGTCAAGCTCATTAATCTTTTCATATTTCAAAAACTATTTAGCAGTGGATGTAGCCAGACCAAAAAGTGCCGGAAAACGACAAATTTCAGTATACTGGGGCTCATGAAATACCCAAATACTACGTGGAGGTATACTTGGAAAACTAAACAGAAGTGCCTGTCTAATTCTCTACTATGCATTGTGGCATCACTATTGCATAAGTTTTAAAAATAAATGGAGAATTTGGCTTTTCCCAGATACTCTGAAAATAATTAAAGGATATGCAGAGTAAATTGTGTCACTGCTTAGAATATATTCTAGTATTTCAGTTAAAATGAGAGAAAAAGAGCAAGAAACTCCCAGTGGCCTTAATACTAAAGATTTCACACTGATCAAAGACAAACTCACCATTAATAGCCATATTATGAAGACATCACGTTTAACTCACTTATCACAAGAAGCAAAGTAAGAGCAAATGCTGTAGTCGAACACCTGCAGGTGGGCCAAAGTTATGCAGCCCTGTGGTAAGGAATGGTTCTCCATTTTCCAGCTCAAAACACACAAGCTGCATTCAGGATTGGGGAGTGCTTCTCTTGGTGGGGAGGAGAAGATGCATCAGCAACATGTTGCCTCCTTCCCATTAAAATCCTTCAAGATAGGAAGAGGGACGCGTCCGCAAGAATCCCATCAATGGTGGGCAAATATACCCATCTGCAATTCCCCCACCCCGGTAGATATGAATGGCAGCAATTCACTCTGGGTCCTACTTCTTTGTTGTACTAACATGTGACAGAATATTGGGAGACTGCAATGGAATCTAAGAGTATAGATCTATCTAGTCTTAGAACATGGACACCTTCAGGTTTAAATGAAGAGATTAACAGGCTTCTGTAGTTAGAGCGTCTGACCTGGCCATTGTAAGCTCTTTTCCATTGTAGTTGAGGATGATCTTTACAAGAACAATACTAAATTTTTGCAGAATCAGTGTAGCACTATAAGGATTTGTTTCACTGAGATCTTGTTTAGTTAACATATGATGTGATTGTATTTAAGTTTCCATTGCAGGGTAGGTCATATCCAGCTATACAAAAAGGCAGAAGATAAGTGTTGGAATATAGTTTTCTACTATTAACAGGTAATATCTTTTCAAAAACTACATAGTGTTACTAGTTCTACATTTTTTTTTGAAAGTGAATATACGGGTGGAATAGTAAGGGCTAAATGTATGACATGGAAAATCGCATCCAAACAAAGTCAGAACCAAGATAATTTTTAAAATACAGTGGGTAACCTTAATATAATGGGCAATTGCCAAAACTTATACAAAGATAGATGGGAAAAGGTTAAGAACTGGAAGGATTAACATCATAAGAAATACATTTAATCCAAATTTGAGTTATAGGCATAGCAACAGTGTTACAATTGAGTATGCTGGATTTAAGTCTAGGTAACATAGTGTAGTAAGATTCAGATCACTTGACTATAACCTTTCCCCCATGTGGATATATACACATACTTATATGCATAGAGATGTCTTTTTGAGAGAGATAAATGTGAATTACTTTACATATAGGTATATATATTTGAAATATCAAGTCTGTTTTATGGAAGCTAGGAATAGTAACGTAGTTCAATAACCATCTGGTGGTGATACTTGTATCCTTGGATATGGATTTTGCTCGACTAATTTGCTTGACGAAAACAAATGGATCATAGATCAATCCAGAATTTTCACTAGAGGCAAAAATGACCAGGCTCAAACTATCATACTTCGGACACATTATGTGAAGACCCAACTCCCTAGAGAAGTCCATAATGCTGGGAAAAGTTGAAGGAAAGAGAAAAGGAGCACAACCAGCAGCAAGGTGGATGGACTCGATTACGGCAGCAATGAATGTACCACTGAGAGACCTAAAAGGCCAAACTGAAAACAGATCATCCTGGAGAGAATCTATCTATGTGGTCACTAAGAGTCAACACCGACTTGACAGCACTTATTCAATCCAATTCATTCTCTAGATGTATTTACCCTCATGTATAGATTGGCAAGTTTAGTCAAAATGCATTTGTATCTCTAGGATATATGAAGATATTGATCTGTCTCTGGGACATATGAAGGCACCTTACTTTGGAATTATCATCTTGAACACATTAGTGGCCAGTGAGGGGGCGGAGAGAGGCACCTTTAAAAAAAATTAGCAGATGCTTACCAGCATTACTACAGCATCCGCGAACTGTCTCAAGCACACACCACCACCCCACACAGGATGTCGGGCAGAGCGCCACTGAATGAGACAGTTTGCAGGTGCTGCAGTAGTGCTGGAAAGCCCCCGCTAATTCATTTTTAAAGGTGTCTCTCACCGCCCCCCCTGCCAGTCTTTGTGGCGATATCTCTTCATGGATTGAAGCACTGACTAATTTAGTCTCTATTGGATACGCAAGCCGCTCGCCACCCCTTTCAGCGGTGCGGCCGATTTTCCTGCAGCCCCCTGGGAGGAGCACACGTGGGACCGGGAGGCAGCTCCCATTGGCCCCAGCCACTTCCGGGGGCGGGGCCAGAAGAGCCAAGCTGCAGTGTGCCTGCGCCGGCACCAGTCCGCTCCTTTACTGTGAAGAGGGCGGACGTGCCGGGCAAGAGCTCCGGGTCGGCCACCGAGCACGTGGCCTGGCCCGAGGGGGAGCAGCTCAGCTTGGGCGGCAGCAGCGGAGGGTTCAGGCCGAGGCCCGCCCGCCTGTGTCTCGCCCAACTCCGGGCAAAGCGTCCGGGCGGTGCAGCACGGCACTGGATGCACCAGCCGCCACTTAAGGGGACCGGCTCGGCCGGGGCAGCAGCGGCGGAGAGTTCGGGCCTTGGCCCGCCCACCTGCGTCTCTCCAGGATCCTCAGGGCGGGAGCTGCCTGGAGCCAAGTTGCTAGCGCCACGGTCATTTACGTGAGGGCAGCCACGGATGTGGCCTGCACGCTAGGGACTGCACTGTAATGGGGGAGGAACTAATCCCAGCTGATGTGCCTCTATGCACAATACAACTAAGTCTCAATAAAAACTGGCCGATTCCACCATAGCAATGTCTCCATGTCTCTTTGGGGTCTGGGTGAAAGCAAGCCGCTAGCCGCCTCTTTTGGCAGCATGGCCAATTTGCCCGCAGCCCCCTGGGAGGAGCACACGTAGGACCGGGAGCCGGCTCCCACTGGCCCCAGCCACTTCCGAGGGTGGGGCCGGAAGAGCCGAGCCGCAGCGCGCCTGTGCCGGCCCAGTCCGCCCCTTGACTGCGAACCCTCCCTCCCATCCCTCAGATATAGACTAGGCTTCCGCTGGTCACCGGTTGGGGCCGGGCAGGAATTTTTTGGGTCTACACCTGATTGGCTTGGAGTGTGCACCTTTCTTCGCCTGCCTCAGGCTATATCTGTGTTTTAGGTAGCTAGCTAGTGCATCATACGGGGGACTCTTGTCATGGGCTGGCAGGTACAGTGCGGTGAGAAACAGCTAAGAAATGGGTGTGGCACCTTAGGTAAGCTTCTACATCCAGGAAGAGGGGCGAATCCCTTGAGGCTTGACAGATCAGGGATGCTGCGTAACTCCTACCTCTCTGCAGGCGACATCCTTTCCGTATGGCTGTGCAGCATCGGAGGGGTGGCGCTTCATATTTGGGACCTGACCCTAGGACGGCGACTAAGGGTGCTCCCGCTTTAGAGCTGAGGAGCTGCCTGGAGCCAAGGTGCTACCACCACGGTCATTTAGGTGAGGGCAGCCACAGACATGGCCTGCCCGCTAAGGACCGCACTGTAATGGGGGAGGAACCAATCCCAGCTAATGTGCCTATATGCACAATACAACTAAGCCTCAATAAAAATTGGCTTCCACCATAGCAATGTCTCCGTGTCTCCTTGGGGTCTGGGTGCAATGCAGACTGTGTTCTAAATACTCTTTGTCCTTCCCACATTGAACTATTTTCTTTTGGATGTTGATGAGATTGGACTTGGAATATACTTTGTTAATAAATATAGGATTCGATCATATAGGAAACTTGCAAGTTTTTATGTTTAGTCAACTTATTTCTAGTGTTTATGTGTTTTTACAATGTATAATTCTTAATAAATGTGTGAGTTCATATGTACTATAATATTTTTAGGGACATTATCGGATGCTCTGGATTGTTGTTCTGAATCCAACTAACTCAGTTTGTGTTGTTTCTATTTGGCAAGCAGACATCCTCGATTTTTCTTCTTCTCCAGGGCAGCTTAGGTTGAGATTTTTATGTTGCATCTTATTTTACAAATTTTCAGCAGACTGAGGGAAGGGTTTAAAATTGATGTAGTTGATCTTTAACATAAGTGGCTCAGAAGAGATAACTACCTCTCTGCAAGTTTTGCTACTTTTTATGCTCTGTTAAGGCAATTTGAATAGCTAATAGATTAAGGCAATCTATGTTTACATGCACATGGACAGCTGCAAGAAAATTTAAGAAGTGCTGTCCCTAGCATGTGTTCTGAATCTGCATACAAAATTGTAAGGAGAACAGTAATGGCTTATGCTCAGTTCTGACTCTCAAGAGAATTGACAGTCACTCTAAACTGCAGAAAGCTTTTCATGTCAGACTGCTGATCCTACATATTAGGAGCCAATAGCCCATAAAATTGCCACAGAACACACACTTCAAATCATTAGAATTTTAAGTACAGAAAATCAAAGCCACATTAGGAATGTGCACGAAACCAGCAGGAGCCAGTTTGACACCAGGAGGGGGATAACTTTAAGGGTGGGGGAGGGTGCATTTAACCCCTGCCCCCACCACATTTCCCCCGCCGGTGCTTGGTTTCCTAAAAGTCCATTGGCGCGGCAGCATACCTCCCTGCCGCCCCATTGCTCCCTTTACTGGAAGTACTCTACATGCCTGTGTGTGACAGGCGTGCAAAGGTACACTGCCTCCCCGATGGACTTTTAGGAAACCGAGCGCCAGCAGGAAAAATGTGGCCAGGGGGGAGGAGTGCACCCTCCCCCACCCTTAAAGGCAGACACCCACCTGGCATCGAACCTTCGAACCCGGCAGTGTTCAAACTCATTCAGAAGTCCATAAAAGGGCCTCCGAACAGGTTTGTGCACATCCCTGCTTTCCTTCTCTCCTTAAATATACTGGTGACATGTACATCTATGTTCAACTATTGCTTTAAAAACCTACACTGTTAATTTGCACAAAGCAATTTCTTAGCAGCTCTTACAAAGTTACCTTACTGGGACAGTAACACCATCCCCATCTTATTATATTTGTATACCACCCAAAACTTACTTCTCTGCCATCTTGCAGATGTCGCTAAGAAACAACCAATTAGCAAAGACCAGTTAATGAATTCATGGCTGAGGCAATGTTTGAACCAAGAATTTTGTTCGTTCTCATCAAGTTCACATTCTTCGCCAACACACTATCTTGACAGGATCTACTGGAAGCTACTATCGGCTACTGTAAAAACTTAATCTGAATTGTTCGTTTCATATTCCCTTACCAGGAGGTAAAGTTTAATTGCAAAATAAAGCCCAACAAGACTGAAAAATGGTAAGCCTCAAAACTGAAATAAGTTGAATTGCAAAGAGAAGAAAGAGTTCAAGGATGGCTTAGAGCTTCTGGTTGTCAGTCACAGCCTGGAAGAAAGTCTTATGATCTCCTTTCTTGCTTTCCACTTGTAAAGGATATAGTCTCCTTTCCCTACCAGGTGCAGGTCTTGACCAAAGATTACATAATGTGTTCTGTTGTCAGAAAGCCTGGTTTTGGGGAGCAGAGTGCATAAACTCCTCTCTACCCCCATCTAATTAGAACTGTGGGCTCAGTGTCTCCATTTTGGATACTTCAGTTCATGGGACCATGAACTTTTCACCTTCTCATATTTGGCAAAAACTCACAGCTGGTCACTCGGCATGAGCAAAGCATGCGACAATGCACCCTGAGGTCATAACAGCCAAGACTGCAAGGGGTCATCCCCAAACTCTTGCATGTTATCTCAAGAGAAGGCAATCTGCCAGCTAGTAGACCTAATTCAAAAGGTACACCTCAAGGGAAGAAATACTCCCATTCACAAGAGAGAGTGCCTCGCCAATCACTCTCTGCCGCAAATCAGATAAGAAGCAACATTTCTCAACCCACCATTAATAGCCCAATTAGTTGGGAACTACCAGAGCAGAGGCGGCTCATTAAAATATAAAAAATCTTTGCACCTGGAGTGACATCACCATTTCCAAATAAGCCTTAAGTCCACCAGCTATACTACACACACTCTTCCACAAGCCACACTCGCCTTTTGTTTTGCAAGTTACACCCAAAACTGACCAGTTCATGCAACTATGAACGTCAATCAATCAATCGATTGATCAATCATCTTTATTCAGTCCATTGACCAGGAAAACTATGAACTTCATTTTTGTACATGAGATTCTGCCCCTGCAGGGAGTGAGCATGAATTATGATTTGCCTCCAGGCATGTTTTAGCAATAGCAATAGCACTTACATTTATATACTGCTCTATAGCCGGAGCTCTCTAAGCGGTTTACAATGATTTTTTAGCATATTGCCCCCAACATTCTGGGTACTCATTTTACCGACCTCGGAAGGGTGGAAGGCTGAGTCAACCTTGAGCCCCTGGTCAGGATCGAACTTGTAACCTTCTGGTTACAGGGCGGCAGCTTTACCACTGCGCCACCAGGGGTAAAACATGTTTTGGGAAGCATGTTTTGGCTTCCCTAGCCCTCCTTCTTCCTTCCTTTCTGCCCTTTTTCTGAGAGGAGACCTGCCAGTGCACTGAACTGCAAGTGCACCAAACATACCACTGGAATAAGGATAGGTAAAGCTAACCTTCTGCCTCTGAGTCTCCTTAACCCCTTTCTCTTCTCACAATTCCCACCTCCGAACACTTTCTACGGTAAGCCTTGGCCTGCAATTTGGACCCTAAGCTAAATTACCTTCAGTAAGATTCTTGTTAAGATGTTATTGTCTTCCCTAACTTTTGCCTTCCTGTACCCCTTTTATCCTTAAATAAATCTGTTGTATTGCATTTCTGCCTCCTCTCTTTGCTAGTGATCAAATGTGATTAGACGTAGGCTCTAGTTTGAAGCCTACTCTGGGAAGAGCAGAAGCAGCTTCAGGAGGTGAGCAAGCTTTTCTAAATAGAACAAGATCTAGCCTTTTCCCCCTTCAAACTAACTAACAGGAGGAGAAGAGATTTTGAGAGGCTGTTTTCTCGTTAAGGGATAAGTCCTAGTCTCTCTCTCTCTCTCTCTCTCTGTGTTAGTTATTTGCCAGGGCTAGAGAACTCCAGAGTTTTTGTTTGTCCCTGCCTGGAGGGGGTGGAGTCAGCCAGGGCTGTGGGAGGCCCCACATTCCTTTGACCCACATCCTGTGTCGCAGATTGAAGCCTACTCTCTACATAAGTGGTGAAGGCCTGAGAGCATAGCGAACGGAGCACAAAGAACAGGGATAGCAAACAGGATGTTGGAGTTTTGTGGGAGTTGACGGGGGAGCCTGGACCATTCCCTGTGATCACAAGGAGCCTGGTGGAGAAGAGAAGGTAAGTACAAATCCCCCCCCCTCATATTCTTGAGAAAGGCTATTTGGACAGTTAAATAGTTGACCATTACAGCTGAGACCTATCCTTCTCATAAACTATCTCTAAATACTGTAAACAGCCCAAAAAAACCAGTATGAAGATAGAAAGTCAGCAGGGAGGGGGGCACTTTTCAGTGTATTGCACAGAGGGCCACATGTATGACTATTTACTCCATGGGCAAAAGTCATGGGTGTGCGCTCGGTGCAATGAGCTCCGAGTTCGTCCCCTCGAGACCAAGGTGGCGGGTCCGGAGAAGCTCAGCGAGACATGCAGACGAGACCTTCAGGGATGTGGTAGAGGCATCCCACTCCAAGGCTGTGCCCCCTCCTCTGCTGTCAGGGAGAATGAAGGTCTCAGGGAAGGAGGACATTGGTCTGAGGAAGAGGGAAATGCTCCTTTAGAAGGGCCCCCTTCCATGGAAGATGAGCCCATATCCTCTTGCACAGGGGATACTCCTCTGGGGGACAGGGTCTCCTTGTAGTGGGTGATTCAATCATTAGAGGTGTAGAGAGATGGGTTTCTGACCCGCGTATTGATCGCACGGTGACTTGCCTGTCTGGTGCGAAGGTTGTGGACATCATGCAGCATCTAAATAGGCTGTTAGGCAGTGCTGGGAGGAGACAGCTGTCGTGGTGCACGTCGGCACCAACAATGTTGGGAAATGTAGCCAGGAGGTCCTGGAAGCCAAATTTAGGCTGATCAGTGGTGTATTGAAGTCCAGGACCCCCGAAGTAGCATTCTCAGGAATGCCACCTGTTCCACATGCAGGTAGAGTGAGATAGGCAGAGCTGAGGGGTCTCAATGTGTGGATGAGACGTTGGTGCCGGGAGGAGGGGTTTAGATTTGTTAGACACTGGGATACATTTTTGGGCAAGCAAGGCCTGTGCAAAAGGGACGGGCTGCACTTGAACCAAGACGGAACCAGACTGCTGGCGCTTAAAATCAAAGAGCAGCTTTTAAAATATTTGCAGAGCAGTTTTTAAAATGATGCCTGGGGAATAGCCGACAGCAGCTGGGCAGTATCCAGTTCAGCAAATGCCATCCTTTAAAGTGCGAGGGTACAAAGGATTCAGATAAAACAGAAGGGGACAGAGCAGAACCACATAAAGAGCAGACAGAAGGCTGTGCCAGCTGGTTAAAGGATCAAAAGAAAGATGACATACACCAGGTAAGAGATTCAGCATATAGGTGCTTATATGCTAATGCCAGGAGCCTCCAAGCCAAGACAGGTGAGCTGGAGTGCTTGGTTGCTAACACAGAAATAGATATTGCGGGAATAACAGAAACATGGTGGAACAGTGAGGACCAGTGGGACACTGCTATCCCTGGATATAAACTCTAAAGAAAGGATGCGGAGGGGCGGCGGCTTGGAGGTGGAGTAGCACTGTAGGGATACAATTTAACACGATAGAAAACCTAGGTGGACCAGAGTCCTCCACAGAAACCCTGTGGATGATAATACAAGGTCTGAAAGGAAATGTGCTACTGGGGACGTGCTATTGCCCTCCGGATCAAAGCACTGACAGTGACTGGGAGTTGCAGGAGGAAATCAGGGAGGCGTCAAGGAGAAGCAGGGCAGTAATAATGGGTGACTTCAATTACCCACACATAAGAACAGCCCTGCTGGATCAGGCCCAAGGCCCATCTAGTCCAGCATCCTGTTTCACACAGTGGCCCACCAGATGCCACTGAGAGCTACAGGCAGGAGTTGAGGGCGTGCCCTCTCTCCTGCCAATACTCCCCTGTAACTGGTACTCAGAGGCATCCTGCCTTTGAGGCTGGAGGTGGCCCACAGCCCTCTGACTAGTAACCACTGATAGACCTCTCCTCCATAAAGTTATCCAAACCCTTCTTAAAGCCATCCAGGTTTGTTGGCTGTCACCACATCCTGTGGCAGAGAGTTCCACAAGTGGATCACGCGTTGTGTGAAACAATACTTCCGTTTGTTGGTCCTAGACCTCCTGGCAATCAATTTCATGGAGTGACCCCTGGTTCTAGTGTTGTGTGAGAGGGGAAAGAATTTCTCTCTCTCTCCACTTTCTCCACACCATGCATGATTTTAGAGACCTCTATCATGTCTCCCAGCAGTTGTCTTTTTTCTAAACTAAAAGGCCACAGGTGTTGTAGTCTTGCCTCATAAGAAAGGTGCTCTAGGCCCCTTATCATCTTGGTTGCCCTCTTCTGTACTTTTTCCAGATCTACAATGTCCTTTTTAAGATATGGTGACCAGAATTGTACGCAGTACTCCAAGTGCGGTCACACCATAGTTTTGTATAAGGGCATTATAATATTAGCCATTTCATTTTCAGTCCCCTTCCTAATGATCCCTAGCATGGAATTGGCCTTTTTCACAGCTACCGCACATTGAATCGCCACTTTCAATGAGCTGTCCACCACAACCCCAAGATTCCTCTCCTGGTCAGTCACCGACAGCTCAGATCCCATCAGTGTATACTTGAAAGTTGGGGTTTTTCATCCCAATGTGCATCACCTTGCACTTGCCAACACTGAACCACATTTGCCATTTTGTCTCTCACTCACCCAGTTTGGAGAGATCCTTTGGGAGCTCCTCACAATCTGTTTTGGATTTCACTACCCGAAAGAATTTGGTATCATCTGCAAATTTGGCCACCTCGCTGCTTACCCCTGCTTCTAGATCATTTATGAATAAATTAAAAAGCACCAGTCCCAGGACAGATCCCTGGGGGACCCCACTTCTTACTTCCCTCCATTGTGAAAACTTTCCATTGATACCTACCCTCTGTTTCCTGTCTTTCAACCAGTTAGCAATCCATACATGTACTTGTCCCCCTATCCCATGATTCTCACACATTTTAAAAAAATTATGCTCCTGCAAAAGATTCTCCTTCCAGTGTTGTCCAACTAATAAGAGAACAAGCAGCACATTTACCTATCCATGGAATACGATCTTACTCACCCCAGAAATGATTCTCCACTAGCATCTACTACCAACCACACTCACAGGATGGGAGCAGGCATATTTGCTTCCAGCCCTTGATAGCCAATTTAAAGGGATGTTGCTCTTGGCAGTGCGTACAGAAAGCCATCCAGCAACCATTTGGGGAGACAGATGCAGGTGCCAGAGTGCAGCGAGCATAATCAACATTGGAAAATCAAGCAGAGCTAGGATGACTCAAAGTGAGGTAAACAGTGCCTGAAATTTAAAGTCTGAGACAAGTTGTCTGGGTCTGTGGACGAACTGGGTCTGCTGTAGGAGATCTGGAAGATTGTTTTTTAAAAATCTCGGCTGCCATTCAAGTGCAGTGAGCATGTGGTAGCTGTGCAACAGAAAGTGGATCCACAACTAGAAGGCAAATAAAAGCATGTACAAGTCACAACTACAGAAAGGGCATATAGGAGCAGTTTGTAAGATATGCTCTGTTGCACAAAAAGGCATAGAAGGAGGAACAATAACAATACGTTATGCAGAGGGCACAGGTGGCATTTGTCCAACTGATTCCTTTTGGATGGAGCAAAGCAGTGGTTTGGCATACTCACTACTGGCCTGATAGGCCTAGCAACATGAAAAAAGGGGCTGCTACATGGCCAAGCAAGATCTATGATCTCCTGCTCTTTAAACCTGCTTCTGAATGCACGAAACAATGCTTTGTCTAAAGCAGCGATTATAGCCTAGATTTAATGAAAATCTTTTTGAACTCTTAATTAAATAGGTGAAAAAACAATTAGTGGAGACACCTGCTTTCTTTTTTAAATCGCCTTCATTTAACTTAATCCAATTCCTTGCCATCTTAGACAAGATTATAATAAGGCTGATTTATACATTCCCACACAAAAGCCCTTACCCAGTTTAACTAACTCTGCTCTTTTTAAACAGTACAGCTTATGTAACTGTGCAGAGGCTTGCAGGCTATGCCTGTAAATAAGGAAGGATAGAAAGATACAGCAAAGACATCAGTCTTTGAAATATTGTAGTACACTGCTCTGGGCTCCTTGGAGGAAGAGCGGGATATAAATGTAACAACAACAACAACAAAATCCAAGATAGGAGATAGCAGGCTCAAATCTAAAGGTCACAAAAAGCAGGAATAAGGCTTAGCCTCCATATGCACCTGTTTCATTTCTCCGTGTAAGTGAATAGTTATTCATCCTAGCCAAGAAAAACTCAAGTACTGTACTCTACTGCACTTGGGGATATCACTGCAGTTACAACAAATTCTGCCCTACACCCTGGGTGACTTGCCATCACTTACAAAGAACTTAGTAGGGGCTTCTCTTACATTTAGCAGAGAGATAGAAACTCAGCACAGCATTCCTCTCAGTGGCTGTTATGGAGACTGCCTTATGCTTCTTTTTAGATTACGAGCCTCTTGAGACAGGGAACCATCTTCTTAGCCCTTTTGCAATTTAAACCACTTTGTCAAATTTCTGTGAAAAAGTGGTACATAAATAATATCCTAAATCAGAGGTGTAGAAAGCTTTGCAGGGGCCGGGGGGCCAAGTCTGGTTCTTTCGCACACGCAAAGAGCGTGCATGCCCCAAGCCAGTGACTGACACTGTTCCACACAGCGTGGGTAGATTGATAACTACCATATCTTTGTTTCAGATTATGAGCCCTTTTGGGACATAAGACCATCTTATACCTTTTTATACGTAAAGCACTTTGCAAACTTTTTTGCTGAAGCATGGTATATAAGTATTTTTAACATGTGGACTGTAAGCCAGAAAGAGATCATCATATCACTATCAATAAAATCACAAAGTCACACATCTATATGTTACAACAAATAATTCACAGAATACCAGCATCTGATTATCTGTCTAAAAACACTGGGTATTTTGTTCTGTACTGATTAGGAGAAGCAGATTTGACACACAAATAACAAAAATAAAAATATTTTATACACAATTTCATTTTCTGCAGGTGCTAGGTTACACAAAACAAACACATACATCTGCTAGACCTGCATCATGCATGAAAGGGACAGTCCACCATGTATAACCATTCATTCTTCCCTTCCTCCAAAGACCTGAGAGCTCTATTTAATCCTTAAAGCAACAGGCACAAAAGTGTCATTCCGTAAGCTTTCTGGTGTGTGAGTGAGCGAGCGAGCAAGCAGGGATTGAGTCTCCATTCCCCACATAACATACTGAAGCTGCAGTTCTATGCACACTTACTGGAAACACTGACATTGGTGGGACTGACTTTCAAGTACACATGCATAGGATTGGGTTGCCTACCATATAAATTAGATTCAACCCCAATTGTATGACCCAAGTCAACTATCTGGGTGATTACTTGTGAAATCATAATATAGGGGTATTGTGTGTGTGTGTGTACCCAGCAGTGAAACTGTAATGTAAGTGGGAAAGTAGCAATATACAATTCGGTCAATCATATTGCTATTTTCAATCAGTATTTTGCTATCAGTAATATGCTGAAATTACTAATTTCAATTCATATCAGAGGAACACTGGAATGTATTTAAAAGCAATTCTTTAATTTTAAAAAATGCATCCACATTTAATAACTGAGCCATTAATCAAATGAAATGGTAGCTATTAGTTTATAATTTACTTTTCAACAATGGTTCTCATGACGTAGCCCAGGAACCATCTTATTTATGTATTTTTCTATGTAAACCGCTTTGAGAACATTGGTTGAAAGTAAAGGTAAAGTGTGCCGTCACATCGATTTCGACTCCTGGTGCCCACAGAGCTCTGTGGTTTTCTTTGGTAGAATACAGGAGGGGTTTACCATTGCCTCCTCCCGTGCAGTATGAGATGATGCTTTTCAGCATCTTCCTATATCGCTGCTGCCCGATATAGTACCAGCAGGGATTCAAACCGGCAACCTTAGTCAAGCATTTCCCTGCTATGCCACTTAAGGTTGAAGAGCAGTATATGAATATTTGTTGTTGTTGTTGTTGCAGTACTACTGATAATCTACTGCCGTGGTTCCCAGAACAGTCCAGTTGAGACATGATGCAAAACTATGGTTTAGTCATGCTTTTGCATGATGATCACAAGCCTCAGCCTCACACACAAACACTCCCCTCACTTTCACATGCAAGGAGGAAAAGTTTTCACTTTCTGTTTGCAAATTAGCACAATCTGGGATTTGTTATTATGCATGAAACCAGCAAATGTTGGCTTGTTCTGATCACAGTTTGCAGCTAAGCAAGGAATTGAAACTGGGATTGAATCAAGGAGTGAGGGCAAGACACTAGAATGCAATATTAGCTTGACTGTCTTGCAACTGAAAATGCCTGAACACAACATTCTGGGTGTTCAGAAAATGGATTTCCTGCAATGAGCAGAAGCTGGACTAGATGGCCTTACAAGGACCCATACAACTCTATGATTCTAATATACATATAAACCTCTGAGGAAGAATGAAGCATCTTCCCCATTTTAATTCAGAAGTTTTGGAAAACATGGATCCATAGAGCATTTTCTTGCCACACAACACTAATTTGTCTCGTTGCTTTCATCTCACAAGAGAATATATACTATAATTTATGCTACTCTTCTTTGTCTTAAAGCACTTTTACAGTTATTATAAGAAGATGTTATACAGCATAAACTAGAATGAGAACCGGAGGAAAAGCTAATAGTTTCACACTCTGAAGTCATATAACTCTTCAACATTCATGAGGTTATAAAAGGAACTAGTTTTAGCCATTCTGTTAGTCATTGCAAAGGTTCATTTCTTGACTTATATGTATAGTATTTTTTATTGTTCTGACTGATTTTATTGTTCAGTGCTGATTGAAATTCCAGGGAGAAAATACACTCATTTCTGAAATCTTTTTGAGAAGAGCCACTCTTTCTCCTCTACATAAGTTTCAAACTACATACAGAGAAGTAATAAGCTGCAAAACTAGAGGCAAAGTTTTCATTTGTGAACACAATTCCAGAAAATTAAGAATAAGTAGTCAACTATTCTATAGCTACAGCAGCATGACTTTTATATAGGGGCTCTTCTATATCCCATCTCCAGCTAGAATATACCCTTTAACATTCACAAAAGTCTGGCAAATTGTCAGCGACCTTATTTTTACACTTGCCAGAGCTGCACTTTGAAGCATTAAATATTAAACTTTAGGAGACTGCTTATTTTGAGAACTGCTGCATCATCCCTCCTGCCCACCCAAAAGGAGAAAATAAAATGCCAATTTCTCCAGTGCATGACCCTTAAAAAGAGGCTCTCAAGCAAGTCTGTGTAGAAAGTATCTCAGCTCAGCGGCATTGCTTTTTTTAGCCCTCCCACACTGTGGGTGCCAAAACCAAGCCGAAAAAAGTACTTTGGATTTCTCCAAATACATGTCCATATTTCAGGTCCTGCTTGTGAGCTTCCAGGGGCCTGATCTGGCTAGCTGCCAGTGGGGAAACTGAATGCTAGACTAAAGAGATATTAGTGAGAAATCCCTCCAGAGAGGCAGCTCTTCATATATTTTCTCTTACTCCACATTTAAGCCAGAAGAGCCGCCACCACCCCTTGCGACTTCCATTGTCACAATTACTAACAAAGATGACACTGCAATTCCACACAAACATACTGAAGGCTTTCATCACACACTTTAACCCCATCACACTCCATGACAGGGCGATTTGAGTATGTGACAGGATCCGAGGTATTGGCTCCGAAGTACATGCCCTGTGGCAGGATAAACTTTCTCAGCCCTCGCCTCCCCACCCTCTAACCTACAAAGAGCCTGCGTCCTACCCGCCACCCCTCAATTTTCAAACTCTTGCCACTTCGAGGTGGGGGTGGGGGAACAAGACTGCGGGCCAGAGGAAAGGCCCTAGAAGCTCCAGCACGAATGGAGTCAGACCACCAGCAGCGGCTCCCTTACCTGCTACAAGGGTAGCGGCCGCCAGAAAGCAAGCGAAGTTCAACCGTAAGAGAAACTCCGCGCGCATGGAGAGGAGCGGCCGAAGGTATAGCGGCCGGGGCCCGCGCGAGCACCGTCCCTCCGCGTCGCTACCCACCCAACCCCCAGTCAGATGACAGGCCCAGCCACCTCTCAAGAAGGCATGACGGGAAATTCCTAGGCACCGGCTGCCCAGGCAGCTCCAAATATGAGCATACAGAAAGGAAAAGAAAAGCCACGGGTAAAGCCTCTCTGCTTATATAGTCACTAACCGGCCGGCTCGGCCAGAACCATTCCAAAAGCAGGGGAGGGAAACTACTGCTTCTGGAATGACGCTTACTAGGATTGAAAGGCGGAGATGATGCAGGAAGGCAGGGAGACCTTTCACGCAACCTTCTTGCCTAAGAATGTTTGAGGCGTATAGCGCGCGCGCTTGCATCAGACCAAGGTCCTCCGTCTAGTCCAGCGATCTGTTTCCAATAGTAACTAACCAACCAGATTCTTCTAGAAGTTCATAAGCGGCACATGAAGGCGCTGATAGCCGTTCTCTGCTGTCTGCCTTCCCTTGTAGTACGCAGGTGTATATTGTCTCAAACTTTTATTTTTTAGCGTTAATATGTAAAATTCCTGGTGATTAATTGGAAGAGTAGACTTGACTTATTTCCTTAAATTCATCCCACTAGGGGACGATGGCGCAAGCAAAAGGATTTCAGCAGATTCACTTCTGGGATGTGCCAAACGAATTTCGTTTGAGCCATTTTAGTCTTCAACTATTTATTATTAATTAGAGTATAGTACCTCAAATACTAATTTTTAAGAGCATAGGCATTTATTAGATTAGAGTCCACTTCAGGTTCAACAGATACTGAAATCGATTGAACAAGAGCAATCACAAAAAAGGAACAATGCTGGAAATGCTTTATTGCATGAACTGAGACCTCACTAGGCACTCTCATCGTAAAACCTGGTAGAATCTACTATTACCTTAAAGATTAAATTCAACTAAACCAAACAACTGCAGTGAAGTACTTGCTGTTCACTTCAGCATCTAAGAAAATTGACTATTATAAACAAAAGCTCACTCTTGAAGTCTCTTCTTTAGTAAAAATGAATGATATCACGTACCCACTAGAGTACATAGATTTCTGCAGAATGGCTTTAAGAATATACTTTAATTTCCAGAATGCCTATCTCCAAGTACAAAAGCAGATGACAAAGTGAGGAGCTTTGGCTGAAGCTAGACGATTTAAGAAGTTGATTGTGCTTCTGGTATGGCCCCGCTGCTGCTGAAGAGGGGGAAGCAGGAGGAGGATCTTGTGAAGTCATTTTCTCCCAATATACTTGAAACAAGACATCTGTACAAAGTGTTACAAAAATTATGCTACAGGAAGCTAGAATCAAGTGAGGTCCAGGCTGTCTTGCTTTTAGACTTTTGTATATAACTGCTGTGCTGTACAACAAACAGCTCTATACAACCCCATTAAGCAAAATACAAGGTCTGGGAGCCAGTGGGGGCTACCACCAACCTTAAGTGCAGCTCCCCAATTGTTTATTGGGGCTGTGCAAAGCTAAAGCTGAGTACTCTGCATTCCCCGGCACCCCATGACATGACTGTTCCCACTGTGCAGTGCTGGTGAGGATCCTTTAAGGGAAACAGAACTTTCTTGAACCCCTACACCATCATGGAAAGCATGCACACAGTGCTGGAAAGTGTAGCCTTTCCCAACATTTCCCCTATAGAGCTCTATAGAGAGGGCAACACCTCTTTTAAAGGGCCCTCCAGTACTGAGCAAAGTCCAGTACTGTACAGGTGGACACAGTGGGAACTGGTTCTCACACTGAAGGTTTTTGTTGTTTTAACCAAAGTGGTCCCCTGCTTGAAAAACAGTGAAGACTACTGTCATAAAGTTATACTGTATAGCAAACAATAGTTCGTGTACATGCATGGAGTTTTAGAGCCAATGCAAGGCACTCCCCACAATATACCACTCTATTTCTGAGAGCTGTTTAGCAGCAAACAGAAGATGCAGGCACCAGTCCCTCAGAAGAATCGGGCAGCACAAAACACACTTTCTCGTGCAACACAGTGTAGATAGTGTAGCTTTGACTGCTGAACCTTCAATCACCCCCTTCTATGTCTTTCTCCCCCTCTCCATTCACATTAAGATCTGGTCTTGATGCTCCAGAATATCAAAGATCTAAAAAACTGACACATATGTAAAAAGCCCTAATAAATCTTTAATTAGTTTTGTTTTGCTTTTGTTGTTTTTACAGGACAAATTACAAACATTGATTTTCTCAAATGTCCAAGGTATTATACACATTCCCATCTGTCTTGCAGGGAGGAATATTGGTCAACATTTTTACGTAAAATAAGCTGCATAATAGTACAGATTACTATAATAAATGTACAGTGTTTACAAATAGTTTAGAAGCAAGAAAGATGCATCTGCATCAAAAGGCAACCTTTTAAACTGCCACAACTAATTTTACATTCACACTTGCAATAGGTCACAAGATGGTTACTAATCACATCAATAAATCACTATGATGCACAAATACAGCAAAATCTGATTATATACATATAATACATATACATGTATATTATACATATTTGTATATGTATATAGTAAATCTCATGAAAAATCTACTAGACTTGACAAAACCTACTCACTTGTCAAAAATATGTACTTGTTCTTGGTGAGTAGAATTTTGCATGGCTGATTATATTACATATACTCATTTGTTAGGATCCAGGACATAAAACAGACTAAGGTTTTGTTTTGTTTTTTCAGATAAGAAACCCTCCATTATTAAACATGTTGCCCACAAAAAGCACAAAGGTAAGGCACAATAGGATTTTCTGTTGCAGAATAGTGTGCATTATGTTCACTTAACCATACGAAAACGTGCATTATTTGTGCAAGTTCATGCTGCAGATTCATATCTACAATAAAATTGGGCTTTAATAAATGTATTTTAAACTGGTTGGTTTCCCATCTCTTCATCTATACAGTAGCCAGCTGGACTGACAAATTATGCTGCATCAGCAGCCTGCTGACAGCAGGTACCAGTGTACTGAATGATTTTATATATTGAACTAAACTTCAACTTCTCCTTAAGGATCTTTGTTTACTGCATAAAAAAGAAAAGCAGATAAAAAGAAGCAAATGTTTCAATGTCAATTACATCAGCTTCAGTGTTTTTCCAAATATTCCCATGGATCACAATTTTATATTGTTCTAGCTTCCACTCTAATTACACAAAACCAGGTAGCAATTTCTTAGTCACCAAATAAGCAGAGGGAAAGGGCGGGGGGGAGAGGAAAGTAAATTGCAAGTAAAATTTGTTGATTAAGAAATTGCTACCTGGTTGTGTGTAATTAGAGTGGAAGCTAGAACAATATAAAGTTGTGATCCATAGAAAGAATTGGAAAAACACTGAAGCTAACGTAATTGTCATTGAAACATTTTTTATCTGCTTTTCTTTTTTATGCAATAAACGAAGGTATTTAAGGAGAAATTCTGAGTCATCTAATTATGTGTGTTGCATCACCTGTATACCATACACCTGTATACCATATAAACTTCAACTATTTTGCAGTTGTAGGTGTAAATAATGCACAAATATTGAATCACACACAACTCTTCATATAAATGTACTACATGTTTAAGCTCTTACAATCAAGATTTGTGTTTCCAGAATATGTGCATCTTTAGTTTTACAGATGTCTAGGTAGCAAAACCATATAGGAAAGTTATTCCCCAATGGTACATTGCTATAGCCTTTCATTTGTAATAAATAACAGCTTTTCACAAATTTGAGTACCTGCCAACTGCTTCTTTATTGCTCACAATTTTGAATCCATTATCACAATTACAATATCAGACCATTCACACAAAAATCATAACCAGATATTTTAATATAAAACCTATAAAAGATATTTAACTTGTATCTAATACTTCAAGGTGTTTGGCTGTTTGACCTTTATGTAATGATACAGCCAAAATATATAAAACATTAGGTTATGAATAAAATAGGAAGCTTATTCATCACTGCTTTAATGCAGACATCCTCACAAAACAAGATTACTTTGTCTCTGCCACCACCAGCATATACATTTATATACAAAATCAGAACATCTGCATTCAGTTGGTTTTCCCTCAGCAAACACTAAGACAAAATAGCTTCCCCATCCTTAGGTGACACAGATGAAGCGTTTATAGCAACAGAAACCAAAGACCAGACAAAGTAACACTTCTACTTATTTGCCATCAGAAACTGTAGGTGGTTTTGTTACAAAATACCCACAAGATTATTTCACAGGAAACTATGGAAATACAGTACATCTCCATGCTCTTAAGATTGTTATTAAACACTTGTTGGTGCAAAAATACAGCCACATCTGAGAATGTTTAATAAATTCAACATTTGTCATGCAAAACTTATGTATCAATTTGCTTGAGCTCCACAACACTTCATAGAGCAATTGTTCTTTTAGTTCAATATTACTGCCTCATTGCTCAGACATTCTGAAAAATGAGACTTCTGGAACGTTGATTAATGAAAATGTTACATACAAAAGTACTAAAAGTGGAAGACAGGGCCAGACAGGAAATGTTTCCTGCTGCAAGTTAACAGTTCTAATAGTTGTAAACTGACTCAGGAATTTCCCTGAGAGTTGGTTGTGCCTGTCCGGAGACGAAGATGTGACATTGAGTTCATATGTGTATTTGATGGCTTCAATGGGGCATCGCAAGTAATAGCCTGGGGAAAGCGATGATGATATCGATCTAGCCGTAGATATTTTACTGTTACCAATTTTCCTGTAAAAATACAATTCAACATATAAGACTTTACGCACACATATGCACGCACACTCATTTACACTTATAAAAAGGAACAAAAATAATTTGCTCCACAATATTTTTGTTTTTATCTAGAAGTTAACCACTTTGGCTGTCGAAGTTGGTTTACTTCCACCAACCACTTGGATTATTTGTAAACTAAATTTCTTACCATCAAACCATGACCCATGTAATGCCTTAAAAGCCTTTCCAGCATATTCTGGAGACAAACACTTGACATATACACAACCCTGAGGGGGGAAAAAATAAAGCATTGGTTTAGATCTAACAAGAACACTGAATAGATGGAATAACTATTATAAATCAAATTTTACCTCACGTGAATTTTTGTCCACTGCTATGTGAACAATTCCCTCATTATCATTGCATTTTTCCAAGATTGCTTCTTGAATAGCCAAATGCCAGTGATCACCTATTTCCCTAAAAACACACAAAATCACAAAACTTGCATTTCAGTATTTGTTCTTAAAGGTGAGTTTTAGTTCAAAAATGTTAAAGCAATCTTAATTAGAAAGCAATTTGCAGTAATAAACCATTTCCTACATAGGAACTTGAATTTAAAGTGAGGACTTTGAGATAACCCTGCAGAGTCCAGACTACGAGAGGGGAATAGTTTGGCTGGTTTGAGGAGAGGGGGAATAGCTAGCAACTGTGTGAGAGAGAAAGAAAGAGAGAGCGCACGCGAGAGCAAGAGTGCGAGAGCGCCAGCCCATAAGTACCAACTTTCTTGGGACCCAATATTTCCCTCATTGAGTCTATATGAATGTATCTGAAAATGAGAACAGTATTTAGTCTGTGTCAAGCTAATGAAGAATCTGTAACACTAAGAGTACAAAAAGGGAACTTTCTTTTGATGTCCTATATTGCAGAGTACCATATCTTGAGAACACTACAGTTTCTCTATTAACTATCCTAGCTAAAACAGAACTCCATTCAAAACAATAGTATTAATTTAACCTAACTAATAAGATAATTTGAACAGCTCAGCAGTCAAAAAATATATAACATATCAAGATGTAGTTAGATGGCCTAACCCAGTGGCCAGATTTTCTCTCTCTTCATTATTGAGGCTTTTTAGACATCACCAAGTTGGCCTCATTACTTTGTTACACGAAGTTGCTACTCTTCTTTTATAACAACTTTTTCCTCCCTGCATAAAGCCTCTTTTCTCTTGTTTGGGTAGTGATACTAAACAGTGGTACTGTTACCAAAACAGATTGTTTTAGGGCTGCAAATGGCACCCCTCTCTGTGAATTGGAGTTGCAGGCTTGCAACCTCCATCTCAGATAACAGAGCTCACAGGATCATGAACTCTACACATGCCCATATTTGACAATCTATGCAATCTGGTCGCTTGGCACAAGCAAACATGGGGCAACAATGCCCAAAGTCTGAAGAACAAATGACTTAGGGAGACCCCCATGGCCTCTCTTGCAAAAAGGAGGAAGCTAGCAAGCAGACCCGGGTGAAAGGGACCTTTATAAGAGAAATAGCTAACTCCCTTTGCAATGGGATTAGCCTCGCTAATTACTCCTACAACTACCCAGATAAGCATGGCACTCCCCCTGCCTCCTATCACAACATTGATGAGCAGGCAAGGACCCAGAGGTAGGATTATTAACAGTAACACACACACACACACACACACACACACACACACACACACACACACACGGAAGAGATGTCCCAGTCTCAGATAAAGCTTTTGCGTTCACTCATCCAGTACTCCACACATACCTCTCCACCAGCCTTTCCATCTTTTTATTCTTAAAGATCACACCCACTTTATTGGTTCATGCAAACATGAACTTCTTTGTTACATGTGCGTTTCAATCACCCTCTGCATTGCTCCAGGGCATGATTTTGCCTATTTGTACTGGTAAACCTCTCCTGTATTCTACCAAAGAAAACCACATGGCTCTGTAGTTGCCTGGAGTGACACCAACGGCACAACTTTACCTTTTATTCCTGACCCGAGCCAGGAGGAGGAGGAAAAGAAAAAGGTCAGGAGGAGGAAAAACAAAAGACAAAGGGGGGAAACACCACAGAGAATGACCCTGGACCTATCCTGGTTTCCTAGCCTGTGAGTCATCATGCTGCGCTGCTTGCTTCTTTTTCCTGACTTTCTACTTTGCCCCTGCAAGGAAATCTACCTGTGCACCCGACCGATCAACAGATTGGGACCAGTAATACTAACCGTCTATCCCTTATGAATATCCTTGCTCCCTTCTCTCTCATCTTTAAGTCTATATCTGGGTCCTTTCTCAAGTAAAGCCTTAAGCTAATTCATTGACAATTTGGAACTTAAGCTAGAACTCCTCTACGTAAGACTCTAGTTAATACTGTTAGTTAATATTTTATTGTCTCCTCACCTTGCCTAATCAATGTTTTTATTTTCCTGTACCCCAATTATCCCTAAAGAAATCTGACTGTACCATATTTCTGTCTTCTCATCATTTCCAGACCAAAACTTTGCACAAATTGATACTGTAATAAAATGTTCCATATAGTCATGCTGATGCCCCACATTAACCCAAAAGCCCAATGGGAGTGTTTAAGCCAGCACTCCGGAAAAGTTTCATTAACAGAACTTATATATGGAAGTGGACCTGCTTACATCAGGGGCCATGGAGGGGTTTAGTTCAGTGGTAGAACACATGCATGCCAAAAGGTCTCAGGTTTAATCTCGGCTATCTCCAGGGTAAAGGAGATAAAGTAGCAGGATTGGGAAGTATCAGTATGTGAGAGCCACTTCCAGCCAGTGTAGACAATATAGAACAAGAACAACCAAGATCTGACTCAGCATAATGTAGTTTGATATAGTCATAAAGGCCAGAAACACACAAACTGGTTATCCTTTTAGTAAAATTCTAGGGGTCCATGTTATTAATATTCAGGACAACTAGAAGAGGTCAAGATAGCATATGCTCCTCCACAGTGAAGACAACAGGACTTGGGATACAGAGTCAGGCAGGATAGATTGACGCTAAAGAGCTTGCAAGGAGAAGCATAGCAGAGTGCCAGTCCTAATTTAGCCCTACTTTGCTATGTGTCTAGAAACTCCATTATTTCTCAACTTATAGAACAGAGATGCCTTTCAGACTCCTGGTAGGATTAATATCCTTAGCTCCAAGAGCAGCATCTCTTTTCCAGCAAGAGGGCTCAAATTAATTAATTAATTAATTAGATTTGATTTGTATACTGCCCTTCCAAAGTGGCTCAGGGCGGTTAAATGAAGAAGTGGCAGTGGTTAAACTCCCTAAACAGAAGCATGTAGCCCAGCCTGGAGCTGTTTCTCATTTATTCTACCCAAGGCCCTCAAGGGCACCTTTCATGAGGCAATGGTCTGAGGTGAAAGTGCACCACAGGCGGCAAGAGCAGGCATCCCAGCCCCACCTGCCTGCAGCTGGTCTGCTGCCACAGCTCTCCCTTTCCACTGCTAGTGTACCATTTCCTTCCTCCTTCTCCCAGGGTGTGCTTTGGCTGCCCTCACCACAGTCCTGCATAATGCTACCCACTATATGCCAATGCTGGCTCCCCCCAACCTCACTCTCTTGGGTGCACTTTGCCTACTTGCCAGTTGCTCGCCCACTGCTGCTATATTTATTTATTTATTTATTATTTATTTAACACATTTCTATACCGCCCTAACCCAAGGTCTCAGGGCGGTTCACAACAACAAATACTAAAAACAATTTAAAACAAATAATAAACAATCAAAAGTTTAAAAAGTTAAAAGTTAAAAAGTTAAACAGTTAAAAAGCTTGGGTAAAAAGATGAGTCTTTAAATCCCTTTTAAAAGCCACTAGAGATGGGGAGACTCTTATTCTCACAGGAAGTGCGTTCCAAAGTCTCGGGGCGACAACAAAGAAGGCCCGTACCTGGGTGGCCACCAAACGACATGAAGGTAGCCACAGACGAGCCTCCCCTGATGAACGTAGTGGACGATGGGGAACATGCAGAAGAAGACGCTCTCTTAAATACCGTGGGCCTAAGCTGTTTAGGGCTTTATAGGTTATAACCAGCACTTTGTATTTTGCCCGGAAACCTATCGGCAGCCAGTGCAACTCCTGTAATATAGGAGTAATATGGTCTCTTCGAGATGACCCGGAGACCAACCTGGCTGCCGCATTTTGTACTAATTGTAGTTTCCGGACTACGTACAAAGGCAGCCCCACATAGAGCGCATTGCAGTAATCAAGTCTGGAGGTTACCAGCAAGTGTACTACTGTTTTGAGATCATGAACTTCAAGAAATGGATGCAGCTGGCGTATCAACCGAAGCTGATAGAAAGCGCTTCTGGCCACTGCCTCAACCTGGGAAACCAGGGAGAGGTGTGGATCCAGAAGCACTCCCAGACTGCGTACCTGTTCCTTCTGAGGAAGTGTGACCCCATCTAGAACAGGTAGATCAATATCGCTTCCCGAGTGACGACCGCGCACAATAAGTACCTCCGTCTTGTCTGGATTCAGTCTCAGTTTGTTATCCCTCATCCATCCCATTACTGCTTCCAAGCAGGCATTCAGGGAGGATATGCCTTCTCCTGATGATGTTGACATGGAGAAATAGATTTGGGTGTCATCAGCATACTGATAACACCCAGCACCAAATCTCTGGATGATCTCTCCCAACGGTTTCATGTAGATATTAAAGAGCATTGGAGACAATATGGAGCCCTGAGGGACTCCATATAAAAGCTCAGATTTTGAAGAGCAACAGTCTCCAAGCGACACCATCTGGAATCTGCCAGAAAGGTAGGAGCGGAACCACTGCAAAGCAGTGCCTCCCACCCCCAACACTCTCAGACGTTCCAGAAGGATACTATGGTCGATAGTATCGAAAGCCGCCGAGAGATCCAAAAGGACCAAGACAGTCACACTTCCTCTGTCCATTCCCAATTGGAGATCATCCATCAGGCCGACCAAGGCAGTCTCCACCCCATAGCCTGCCCGAAAACCAGTTTGAAATGGGTCTAGATAATCAGTTTCCTCCAAGACCGCCTGGAGCTGGGAGGCCACCACCCTCTCAATCACCTTGCCCAACCATGGGAGGTTGGAGATAGGCCTGTAGCTATTAAACTCTGAGGGGTCCAAGGCAGGCTTCTTAAGAATAGGTCTAATAATTGCCTCCTTTAAACAAGGAGGCATCCTGCCCTCCCTCAGAGAGGCATTTATAATTGCCACCAGGCTCTCCACAACAACCCCCTTGCCAGATAGTATAAGCCAGTCTAATTGATCCAGTCTAACCACACAAGAGGAGTTGCTGGATACCTCTGCATCTGACACTGCGATAACTGTGGAGTCTAAATCGACCCGAATACGAGATACTTTGTCCACAAAAAACTCATTAAAAGCATCACAGCGGGCAACTGATGGTTCCAAAGATGGATTCAGGGGAGTAGGGGGCCCTACTAGACCCCTCACAACCCTGAATAGCTCCGCCGGACGAGAGCCTGCGGAAGCAATACGGGCAGAAAAGAAACACTTCTTTGCTGAACGTATAGCCAGAGCATAGATCTTTAAATGTGCTCTATGTCGTAATCTGTCGGATTCGAGTCGAGTCTTCCTCCACTTGCGCTCTAGTCGCCTACCTTGCCACTTCAGCTCCCGTAGATCTTCCGTATACCAAGGAGCCATTTTTGAAGCGGGTCGGAGAGGACGCTTAGGAGCGATCATGTCTACTGCCCTGGTGAGCCGATTATTCCAATTCTCCACCAGGGCATCAACCAGATCGCCGGCAGGGCCAACATTAAATCCTTCCAAGGCTTCTTGGAATCCTACTGGATCCAATAACCTTTTTGGACGGACCATTCTAATAGGTCCCTCACCCCTGCAGAGGTGGGACACAACTGTGAGTCAGACCTTGACCAGATGGTGGTCCGTCCATGACAATGGGGAGATCACAGGAGTCCCCACCCACGGAACACCTATAGCTATAGCAGCAGCACGCATCTGGTTTTGCCCCCATGGAGTCTCTTGGTGCTGCCACTCCAGGATCCATTGCCTCACTTGTTTGCCCATCACTGGCTCCCGAGCAGCATTGCACTTGGCTGCTTCATCTCCATGCTGAGGAGAAAGCAGCAGCCAGACATCCGCTCTCTGGTTGAAGCGGAAAAGCGTGGTGGTGCTGGGGAGCCAGCAGACAGAGAGCGGTGGGTGGGCTAGGTGACAGCTGATAGATCAGCAGTGAGGAACCCTGGAGAATGAAGCTGAATGTATGCTATTGCTACAGTAGCAGTGGGTGTGCAACTGTTAGGTAGACAAAGTGCACCCAGGAGATTGCTTCAAAGCACTCTGACCCGTTGGGCGGTGCGCTGATGGTGAAGTGGGGCCAGTGAGACAATATGATGCAGCAAACTGCTCCTGGCCTCAGGTGGGGGCCTTCCTTGGGCAACCTCTGAAGGCTCCCTCTATTACAGAGCAGCTGGAATAGAGAGAAAGACCCCTCTGGTTCAACTGCAATGAGCTAGCTTCTGACCACTTTTCTGACTAAAAGTGGGAGAGTCCAGAGTAAAATTCTCGAGTTAGAGCCAAGCATACGAGTCCCAAAAGAGATCGATCCCTAGCAACAATCACATGTAGGTTTTTTTTTTAAAAAGATACAGTATAGAGAGGTAATTCTGTTCTTCCCCTACACTCCAGATTCCCAGTGCCCCCCGCAAACAGCACTATCAAATTTTGAAATTTGTCTTCTTTGTTTTTATGATATGTAGACACAGTATTTAGACCCATTTTTTTCCCATTTGCAGTGAATAAAAGAAGTATACTTACATTACTGGATCAAACATATTGCGAATCTTTAGGCATGGGGTCAAACTATTTGGTGGTGAATTTCTTCTATCTAGATGAAATGCTATCAGGAAAAACCCACACACAAGAGTGTTAATGTGGCAAGTAGGGTATCATTCTATCTCAAACATTAAAATTTTTAAATCTTTTTCCTATACATTTTACAAAATTTATGTACATGTGCTGCCCATAATACAACACAACTTTAATAAATCCTTATCACTTGTAGAACTTGAACACTGTACCTACTACAATTTTTCTGAATTCATGCTGTCTATGCCTAAGTTTATTTCTGAGTACAGCAATGAGAGTTCTCATTCCCAACATAGAAGTTCTAACAAATGTAAATGAATAAAAAGCAAAACGTTCACGAAATGCACAATAAAGTTGTCAACAACATTAAAAGGTATTGCATGAAAAGGTTCCTTGTAGCATAATACTGCATGGACATCCTGATCCTATCAATATGTAGCTGCAATATTTCTGTGTGGCTTGCCTCACTTGTGTTTGGTAACTGAAGCAAATTCACCCTTTTATGTGGTTAGAGTAACAGCAAATACTAGCCAAATGCACAGATGTCACTGGCTGCACAAAAGCACAATGTTTACACAATGCCTGATTATTGAGCTCAGTTCCCATACCAAATATGCCTATATTCTGTAGCACATAAAGTACTGATGTATCAGTGATGGTGCACTCAACTTCAGGAATAATTAGAATGGGTGAAAATGAGTAAGATGGCAAACTGAATGGGATGAAGCAGGATGTATTTAAGACAACAGCTAGGGAGAAGCAAGGAATTAAGATGGCTATGCCTAATATAGGTGGCTCTTTGGATGGAAGTAGTAGACAGTGTAGCCCAGCTCTCTCTCTATGTTTGCTCAAAAGTTTTGCTCCACTTTGTTCAATGATATGTACTTCCAAGTCATAGAAATGCTGCTACACACAATGGTAACAGACCCTTTTTAAAAACCCAGTCTGCTGCAATCACATACAAATGTGATTTGTATCACGGGAGGTGACAAGGAGCTGCAAGGCTATTCCGTCTGCCTGCAGGGACAAGGAGCTGCAAGGCCATTCCATCTGCCTGCAGGGACTTACCAACTGGTCCCTCTGCCTCCTGTGGAGCTTCCAGCCCAGACGGGGAGCAGCCTGCTTGTCTGCTGCCAAGTTCTAGCTGGCTGGTTGCCAGCCCCAAGACTGCTGAGATCCACCTGGAGCCTTTTCTGGGAGCTACACGTGAGAGGTGTGGCTCTCAGGGCTTGTTGGCTTAAAAGCAGGGAGGCTCACCAAAGGCGTAGCCATCAGGCCGCCAAAGGGGTCCGGCCTTTGGGGCTGGGCCTTCAAGGGTGGGACTGAGGGCTGTGGGGTTGGGTTGTGCCAGGCCTTTATCAAATACTAGTATGTGTAAGCCCGTTGTAATAACGGGCTTTAGTGGGGGGGCGGTTCCCGCTGCCGCCTCACCCGCCTCGGGCGCACTCCTTGGGCCGACACCTCCGCCGCCGCCTCGGGCGCTCTCTCCGCCCGCCGTTTCTTGTGGCGGCGGCCGCCACCATCGGAGCCAGTCGCCCCGCCACGGCCACCGCCTCCTTGGCCCGCACTCCTTTGGCCGAGGCCGCGGCTCCGCCGCCGCCTCGGCCGCACTCTCCGCCCGCCGCTTCTGCTCCTTCTGGTCTCCCGTGGCGGCGGCCGCCACCATCGGGGCCAGTCGCCCACCGGCGGCCGGGTCCAACATGGCCGCCCATCTCCGTGCATGCCCAGAACGGGCGAAAAAGACACGGGCGGCACGGACGCACGCCCAAGGCTTTTATGGGTAAGGATGTGTTTGGGCTCTCTTGAGGGGGATGGTGCTGGGAGTGCGCCCAGCATTTCTGGGGCAGCTATTACTGTTGTGGTGGGGAATAGAAGAATTGGCGCAGGCAGAGCAGCTGGCCGTTACAGGGGAAGGGAAATTAGTAACTTAGTGACTGTTTCCACTTCCAACTGTGCTGTCAACTCTCAGGCCTCGGGGAGCAGCCCCAACGACCCGCAGAGTCTGGCCTTGCTCCTCTGTAATGCCAGGTCAGTTCAGAATAAGACTGAAACTGTCCACGATTTGATCGTGGATGAGGGAGCTGACCTGGCCTGTATAACTGAGACCTGGTTGGGGGAGGCAAGTGGTCCTGTGTGGGCTCAGCTTCTCCCACCAGGTTACTCTGTCGTGGAGCAGGCTAGAGGATGTGGGCGGGGTGGGGTGGGGTAGCTGTGGTCCATAAGAATACTATTTCCCTTACCAGGGCCCCTGTGAGACAGCTGACTTATATTGAGTGCGTATTTTTGCGGCTGGGAACTAGGGATAGATTGGGGATTCTGTTGGTGTACCGTCCACCCCGCTGCCCAACTGACTCCCTAACTGAGCTGACGAAGTTAGTTGCGGAGTTGGTGTTGGAGTCTCCCCCAGCACTAAAAGTCTAGGACTTCAATATCCACTTTGGGACTGGCTTGCCTGGTGCGGAGGGGTTCATAGCGTCCATGACAACTATGGGCCTATCAGGAGTTCATAGCGTCCATGACAACTATGGGCCTATCCCAATTAGTTTCTGAACCAACTCACGTTGCCGGCCACACACTCGATTTGGTCTTTTGTTTGGATCAGGGGGGTGTTCCGTGGGTGGGGGTCCAGTGGTTTCCCCATTGTCATGGACGGACCACTACCTGGTTAAGGTTGGTCTCACAGCCACAATCCACCCCTGCAGGGGTGGTGGACCTATTAGGATGGTCCATGCGAAAAAGCTGCTGGACCCAGTGGGATTTCAAAAGGCCTTGGAGGATTTGGCGTTGGTGCGGCTGGTGATTCTGTCGATGCCCTGGTGGGAACCTGGAACAGGGAACTCATCAGGGCAGTAAACATGATTGCTCCTGAGCGTCCCTTCCAACCTGCTGCAAAAATGGCCCCTTGGTATACTGAGGAGTTGCGGGGGCTGAAGCTATTGGGTAGGTGACTAGAGAGCAAGTGGAGCAGAACTCGGTTCGAATCTGATAGGATACAGCATATCACCCATCTGAAGAGTTATGCGTTTGCAGTGCGTGTGGCAAAAAAGAGCTTTTGGTCTGCGCACATTGCGGCTGCAGGTTCACGCTCAGCAGAGCTATCCCGGGTTGTGAGGAGTTTGATTTCTGCTCCTTCTACTTCAAATCAGTCCCTAGGGTCATTCTGCTGTGATGCCTTTAATGGTTTTTTTGCAAACAAGATCTCCTGTATTTGGGCCGATGTGGACTACACTGTTTTTGCAGGGTCTATGGAGGAGGTGTCCAGCAATCTCTCTTGCAGTATTAGATTGGATCAGTTTCAATCTGTGACTCCTGTGAACAAGCTGCTTGGGGCTGTGAGGCCTACCACCTGTTCTCTAGATCCTTGCCCGACTTTGCTGCTTCTATCTAGCAGGGAGATTGTTGGAGATGGCCTAGTTAATATCATAAACGCATCACTGAGGGAGGGTAGGGTGCCCCCTTGTTTGAAGGAGGGATTGATTAGACCACTTCTAAAGAAGCCTTCTTTGGATCCCTTAGTGATGGACAGTTACAGGCCAATCTCCAATCTCCCTTGGTTGGGCAAGGTGATTGAGAGGGTGGTGGCCGACCAGCTCAAGGCAGTCTTGGAGAAGACTGATTATCTAGATCCATTTCAAACTGGCTTTAGGGCTGAATATGGGGTTGAGACAGCCTTGGTCGGCCTGATGGATGACCTTTACCGGGTAATCGACAGAGGGAGTGTGACTCTAATGGTTCTTCTGGATCTCTCGGCGGCATTCAATACCATCGACCATGGTATCCTTCTGGATCGTCTGGGGGAGTTGGGGATAGGAGGCACTGTTTTGCAGTGGTTCCGCTCCTATCTCTCGGGTAGATTCCAGATGGTTGAGCTTGGTGACAGCTGCTCCTCAAAACGGGAGCTGTTATATGGAATCCCCCAGGGCTCCATTCTGTCACCAATGCTTTTTAATATCTACATGAAACCGCTAGGTGAGGTCATCAGGAGATTTGGTGCTCATCAGCTATCAGTATGCTGATGACACCCAAATCTACTTCTCCTTTTCATCTTCAGGAAATGGCACTCATTCTCTAAATACCTGCCTACAGGCCGTAATGGACTGGATGAGGGAGAACAAATTAAAGCTGAATCCAAGCAAGACGGAGGTGCTCATTGTGGGGGCTCAGAATCTGAGGGATGAGTTAGATTTCCCTGTGCTGGATGGGGTTACACTCCCCCAGAAGGAGCAGGTGCGCAGCTTGGGAGTACTCCTGGACCCAGGCCTCACCCTGGTCTCTCAGGTGGAGGCCATGGCCAGGAGTGCTTTCTATCAGCTTCGGCTGATTCGACAGCTGCGTCCATTCCTCGGAGAGGATGACCTCAAAACAGTGGTGCATCAGCTGGTAACCTCCCAGCTTGACTACTGCAATATGCTCTACGTGGGGCTGCCTTTGTACATAGTCCGGAAACTTTAGTTAGTTCAGAATGCGGCAGCCAGACTGGTCTCTGGGGCAACCCGGAGAGACCATATTATGCCTGTTTTGAAACAGCTACAGTGGCTGCTGATATGTTTCCAGGCAAAATACAAAGTGCTGGTTATTACCTTTAAAGCCCTGAACGGCTTAGGTCCAAGTTATCTAAGAGAGCGCCTTCTTTTACATGATCCCCACCGCACCTTAAGATCATCTGAGGAGTTTCGTCTCCAGTTGCCACCAGTTCGTCTGGTGGCGACGCAGAGGCAGGCCTTCTCTGTAGCTGCTCCTGGGCTATGGAATGCTCTCCCGGCAGAAATTCGTAATCTGAGATCATTGCTGTCCAAGAGAGCTCTTAAAACGTACTTATTTGGCCTGGCCTTCCAGTTTTAAATGATTAATTGTTTTAAACTGTTTTAAACTGTTGCCCTGATTTTCAGGGCTTTTAGCTGTTTTATTGATTTTATTGTGTTTTAATAGTTTGATTTTAATTGTTAATTTGTTTTTGTTTTTATCATGTTGTGAACCGCCCTGAGCCGTATTGGAAGGGCGGTATATAAATCTAATTAATTAATGTGTATGTGGAAGGATTCCAATTTTTAGGGGAAAGGAAAAACAGGGTGTGCTAAACCTTCCTCCTGCCCACAGACCAGCTCACATAGACCCTTTTCCTCAGCCAAGTTCCAATACTAGACGTGAATTTAGGAGACGTAAGTTTAGGGCACGGGTAAGCTTTGGTTCTCTTTGTATGCACCCCCTTTTAACCTGAAAATCAGACACACTAAACCCCTGCATTATACAAGAGAAAGGCAGACCCAGGTTCAAACAAATGAGTCTGCCATCATCTGTTGAAGCCTGCTTAAGGTTTTCTGAATAATCTGTATTCAGATTCAAATGAACCACTTATGACTTAAATAAATCATAATTATTCAATCAACTTTGGAACTCTCAAGGAGGCACATGTGCCTTAGTCACAGGCCACACTTTGTTTCAACACCACATTTGTAATCAAATCAGCTGACAGACAGAACACTGCTGTTAAGTGACTGCAGGTCTGCCTTATCACTCAGTTCCTGTAGTTAGCAGCTATCACCTAATCTAACACTTGCCCATCTTTTTCAAGGCTGAAAAACAGGTTGCTTACTGATAGTGGTTCCATAGATTCATAAGGACTGGGTTCTGCACCTGTGCAGACCATACTTCAGATAGAATTCTCTAGCTCCTCGCAACACCCAACTGCCAGCAGCGCGTGTCTGCAGTACTCTTAAGTGGCGGTTAGGTGTCCCCTTTCCTCAGTTTCTTGGTGATAAGCTTTGGTGAATTCAGATGGTCTCTCTCAGATAGCCACAGCTGGAAGAAAGAATACTCTTCTGGGGAGATGGTACAAGTATTGTGCCACCCTCCCTGGGGTAGAAGGCCCATCGTAGGAGTTGAGGGACATGTAAAGGAAGGTGTTTTTGATATTGGAGGGGTGTCCCTGAATGGTATTAGTGGAGGGCGTAGACTCTTCCAACTGAACCATACGGTGAAGAGTGCCCTCTGCACCGACGGCAGGAGCTGCTGGTCGAACTTCTAAGCCTATTTCATCGTCTATTTCATCTTCCCGTACGGGTTCCAGCTCTGAATCATGAACTATCACCACCGTATCATACGGACCCGCGTCGGTGTCGAAGTCGGCGCCAAACGCCTCCTCCACGCTATACTTACCCACACATAACGTTCCGCGGCTATTCTCGATGTCGACGCCAAACTCGTTGCCTCAGCTAGTTTCGGATCCGCTTCCGCTTCCGATGCTGAAACCTCTGTTGTAGAAGCTGCTTTCGACGTCAATGCCATCTTCGATGTCGACGGTTTTGCTAATGTATTTCTCAATGCAGACGCCGCTTTCGACGTCGAAGGCGGCGTCTGGGTCTACTGACGTGTGTCTTGACAGTCCCGCTGATGTGTGCCTCAATGTCAGAGGAGATTGATTCAGTGTCGGAGCTGGCGAAAGCGAGGCCGCCCAGCATCGAGGGCTCCAATAGGTCTGCAGCCCCTTTGGAGAGGGTGTGTGCTCAGAGCCAGTCTCGACCTCCTTAGCCTTGTGCTTTTTTAACCTCTTCTCTTGCAGCCCGGACATCGATGTCAAGCCCTTCCGTTTCAAGACCAGTAGGGTCCCCTCCGGTTTCTTAAAGGCTTGGACTATGGTCGCAGTCGATGCACTCGAGGCTGAGGTGCTCGGCGTCAAGGCAGTTTTCCCTGATTTTTTCTTCGACGTTGAGGTATGTGATGCCACCAAAGCAGTCAATATGGCGCCTTTAGATGACGCTGACTCCGAGACTTTAGACTGCGTCACAGCAGGTCTCGAGTCCGGAGCCCCCCAATGTTTAGGCTGCAAAGCCTGTTCCATTAACGCCACTTTAAAGCGAGCAGCTCTGTTCTTTAGAGTCTGCTTATTGAAGGTGGAGCAGACGGAACAACTTGAAAGATTATTGGCCTCCCCTAAACAGAAAAGGCAAAGATCATGCCCGTCTGTGAATGGGAGTTTCCCACGACAGTCGCGGCACCTTTTGAAGGTGTTTTTCTCCATTGGCTTTTCCTTGTCTGAACTCATAGGAAAGCCAAATTAGTCAAATTTCTGGGGCCGCAAACTTCACCAAAGAGTAGTCTGTGTCTGTTCCAAGTCCTTTGCCAGGTTAATCCGTCGTCCGTTCCAAGTAGTTTTCCCTTTGTCTTTTTAAAAAATAATAATAATCAGTTCGTCTCAGCCGAAGGTTGTCTGAAAAAGTTAGTCAAAGTCTGTGCCAGTCGTAAATATCTAATCAGTTATCTGAGTAGCAAAAGTTTCCCGAAGATGTGACCGCTTAGGCGGTCAGCAAGAAACCGAGGAAAGAGTACTGCAGCCACGCGCTGCCGGCAGTTGGGCATCGCAAGGAACTAGAGAATTCTATCCAAAGTATTGACTGCGCAGGCGCAGAACCCAGTCCTTATGGATGTTGGAACCACTATCCAGATCTAATTGTTAGGAAGGGATGGATTTGAAAGGAGATGAGTGTCTAGTGTTAATCAGATATAGCAACTTATTCTTGGGCCATGTTTCAAGTTTGTCTCTCTCTCTGCAGGGGTTGTAGGGTAGCTCTCAAATGTATTTTTTCAATTTTATTTTAAGTGACATCAGTATCTCTGTTCATCCCAATATTTCACAGCAGTTCAGAAATTAAAACAAGCAACTAAAAACCAAACACTTCAGTATAACAGTACAAATCAAACAACTAAACAATGAAACAGCAGCTCAGTCCAAAATAGCAGCAGTTCAAGAGGGTCTTTGTACCAAGATCTCAATGAGAAATTTCTGAAGGCCTTCTGAAATAAGAGGTTTAAAATGTTTTAAGAAAGTTTTGTGTGGTTACCCACTAAGTGATTTCTGTGATGTAGCCACACAATGAGCCAGTCTTCAAGTCATGGGTTTCTATCAAGGAATGTGCACAATTCATGTACTAGATGGAAATGAATTCACTTTTTTCAGAAAGGCAAAAGTACAATTATTACTACTAATTATAGTTGCCTCAAGCAACATTACATACAATTATTAAAATGTTATTTGACGAGAATAAGGTTTTCAAGTTTCTTATCTGTTGTCTGCTTTACAAGAAGTCCATGTGCTTCAATTTGTCCTTGGAACAAAACAAAATGCTAGCTAGCTTTTGTTTTCTAGGGAGATGAGGGGGGCCCCCGCGGGGGGGAGAGTAGCCATTATTGTTTCTTTGTCCCAGAAATTCATAGCACATCCTGAAATCTGTGTTTAGCACCTTTTTAAGCTAATCCAATTAAATCTGCATAACTATTCCTGCACTAATTTTAAGACTGAGAATCTGCAAGCTTTGGGGTCTCTACAAGAAGCTTTCTCCACCTTCTTTTGCTTTGCTTAATATCCAGTCTGATATACTAAGAATACTAGTCAACTTGAAAGCTTGCTGCTCACAACTGTGTGTCATTTTGGTTGACCCTAATAAAAAGTATTGCAAGAGTGTGGCCTTTATTCTAAATGTTACTCAAAATTTCAGTTAAGAGTTAAATGCAGATTATTGTGGGGGAGAAATGCATCAAACAACCTTCTATAATGAAACTGTTTCATACCTTGCCCTTGCCATACTTTGGACGGTATGACTAACATTTTGTCACACAATACAGATGGCTGTATCCATCTCCAAACCAAGAAGTCTGCACCACCTATTCTTCGTGTTTCTGTGCGGACTCTAGATTCATTAGCAGCAAGGAAATCAACAGCTCTGTTCCAAACTTTCTTCATTTTTTTCCTTTAAATATAGAACAAGAAATTGTTTAAAACCATTATCAAAGGAAAATCACCGTGTCTGCCAATAAGTGTTAAGAGCCTAGTAACTCAGTATAAGCGGATGCAACAATATAATCATTTGTCCATACCTGTCTTGAGGAGGGATCAAAGAATCTCGCACATGTGGAATAGGCATATATGGCTGCAAGTCTTTGTTTTCCTGGCATGCTTCACTGTGGCTTCTTAAAACATCTGAAAGCATTGCATTAAGTTAGCTATACTTTAAATCAAATGGAAAACAATCCAATATGATTAGAAGTATTTAAGGACAGTGTTTAATATGATCTTTTGTTATGAGTCCAAGGAGTAGGAGAAAATGAGTGTGCGCAATAGCACCATGTAGGAGATGAAGAGGTGCTTTGTTGTTAATCAGAGAGTTAAAAGCTGATCGGCTCTGAAGAGCCCAAACAACCAATTAAGAAGATGCAGCTTCTCCAGAGAGGCAGTGTAACTGCTGGCAATAGGTGGTAGCTGGACTGCAAGCAGAGCTTGAAAAAGGCTCTTCTTTCAATGCTTCCCTCCACTCCACCTGACCCAACCCAAGTGAAGTCACTTGTATCATGGGAGCAAGCCACTATTTAAGAGTTTTTAGGGGAAATGTATATATTTGAACTTACCTATAATTTTTACAACCATATCATACATCTGTCTGGTCTCCTCCTCCTCCTTAGACCACCGGTATTTCATATACCGCAAGACTCCCCAAACCATTCCTACAACTGTGTCAAATCACAGAAAACAGTGAAAGATCACTGTGTTTGATTAGGAAGTATAAACATGTTATATGTAACAACAAAAAAGCTTATAAAACTGGATAAAAATGTATCAGGAGGAATAAAAATTAAAATATTTTAACAGATTAAAAAATAAATATGACATGATGGAAATTAGTGTCATATTCAATATTACAGCTTATCTGTTACTTCTAATGAAATACTTACTTTTAAAACCATGTTAGTACTTCTGCTACTGCTGTTTTATACCAAATTTAGATGATCAACTCCCTTTATATGATTGGGTCAGTAACCATTGTTTATATGAATTGAGATCATAGAGCTTTCAGCACTTTTATACCCAGAACTGGATAAATAACTCAATGAATGCAAATATTGTCATATAAAGAAAAGATGCTGGCTGTTCTTTCATTAGTAGCATTTTGATGTCATTGGCTATCCCATAAAGTAGTTGCCTATTTCTTCATTGTTTGATATCTTTAAGAACATAGAACATTAGAACAGCCCTGCTGGATCAGGTCCAAGGCCTATCTAGGTCCCTGCTATCTGAGCAAAGTGACACCTTCTAAAGTGGTGATTCTCTTATATTTAGCAGGAGGAGAGCAACTGACCCTATCCAGCCCCAGCACAGCATCCCTCCAGTGGCTGTTGCTGGTATCTGCTTTATGTTTCTTTTAGATTGTGAGCCCTTTGGGGACAGGGGACCATTTTATCTATGTATTTTTCTTTGTAAGTTGCTTTGTGAACTTTGGTTGAAAAGCGGTATATAAATATCCGTCGTCGTCCAGCATCCTGTTTCACACAGTGGCCCATCAGATGCCTCTGGGGAGCCCACAGGCAAGAGATTAGGGCATTTGCTCTATCCTGCAGCTGGTATTGGGAGGCATCATGGCTCTGAGGCTGGAGGTGTCCCACAATTACCAGACTAGTAGGCATGATAGACCTGCCCTCCATGAATTTGTCTAAGCCCCTTTTAAAGCCATCCAAGCTGGTGGACATCACCACATCCCACGTCAAGGAATTCCATGGATTAATTAAGCGATGTGTGAAAAAGTACTTCCTCTTGTCGGTCCTAAATTTCCCAACCTTCAGTTTCATGGGATGACACCTGGTTCTAGTGTTGTGAGAGAGGGAGAAAATTTTCTTTCTGTCTACCCTCTCCACTCCATGCATAATTTTATACACCTCAATCATGCCTCCCCTTAGTTGCCTCTTTCCCAAAGTAAAGAGCCCCAGGATGCTGTAGCCTTGCAGCCTAATAAGGAAGGTGTTCCAGGCCCCTGATCTTGGTTGCCCTCTTCCGCACCCTTTGCAGTTCTACAATATCCTTCTTAAGATATGGTGACCAAAGCTGTATGCAGCACTCCAGATGTGGTTGCATCATAGATTTGTATAAGGGCATTATAATATTAGCAGTTTTATTTTCAATCCGCTTCCTAATTATTCTTGGTATGGAATTAGCCTTTTTCACAGCTGCCATGCACTGAGCCGACACTTTCAGTGAGCTGTTCACCACGATCCCAATATCTCTCTCCTGGTCAGTCACTGACAGTTCAGATCCCATCAGTGTATATGTGAAGTTGGGGTTTTTTTGCCCCAACATGCATCACTTTACACTTGCTTACATTGAACCACATTTGCCATTTTGTTGTCCACTCCCTCAGTTTGGATAGATCCTTTTGGAGCTCCTCACAATCCACTGTGGACCACTACCCTAAATAGTTTAGTGTCACCTTCAAATCAAGCCACTTCACTGCTTACCTCAACTCCTAGATCATTTATGAACAAGTTAATGAGCACTGGTCCCAGTACCAATCCCTGGGGGACCCCACTTCCTACTTCCCTCCATTGTGGAAAACTATCCATTTACACCTACCCTCTGTTTCCAGTCCTTCAACCAGTTACTGATCCACACATGAACCTGTTCCCTTATCCCATGACTGCTAAGTTTACTTAGCAGTGGGCAACTTTTGTCAAAAGCTTTTTGGAAGTCCAAGTATACTATGCCAACCTGATCAGCTTTATCTACATGCCCGTTGACACCCTCAAAGAAATCCAAAAGGTTAGTGAGGCAAGACTTGCCCTTGCAGAAGCCATGCTGGTGCTACTTCAACAAGGCCTTTTCTTCTATATGTTTAACAATGTTGTTCTTAAGTATGCTTTCTATCCATTTATTGGGCACAGAAGTTATGTGAGGTAAGGTAAAGGGCCGTCGAGTCAGTGTCGACTCCTGGCAACAACAGAGCCCTGTGGTTGTCTTTGGTAGAATACAGGAGGATTTTATCATTGCCATCTCCCACGCAGTATGAGATTATGCCTTTCAGCATCTTCCTATATCGCTTCTGCCCTATATAGGTGTTTCCCATATCTGTGAAGTGGAGATTCGAACCGGTGACCTCTTGCTTGCTAGTCAAGTCATTTCCCCACTGCACCATTAGGGGACCAGCCTGTAATTTCCCAGATCACCCCTGGACTCCTTTTTGAAAACTGGAGTTACATTGACTACTTTCCAGTCCTTTAGTACAAAGCTTGATTGTAGGGACAAGTTTTATACTTTTGCTAGATCAGCAATTTCATGTTTGAGTTCCTTCAGAACTCTTTGTTGGATGCCCTCTGGCCCTGGCGATTTGTTAATTTTTAGTTTTTCAAGTTTAGAACACCTTCACTTGTCACCTCAAATTGGCCCAGTTCTTCAGCCTCTAAATCTGAGCTCAATTCTGGAGAGGGAATATGGTCAGTATCCTCTGCCGTGAAGACAGATGCAAACAACTCATTCAGCTTGTCTGCAATCTCATCCTTCTTAATAATCCCTCTCACACCCTCATCATCTAAGGGCCAACCGTCTCCCTGGCACAATTTCTACTTCTGATATATTTAAAGAAGTTTATGTTATTCCCCTTGACACTATATGCTCCTCAAACTCTCTTTTTGCATCTCTTATTGCATTTCTTTTGCCAGAGTTTATGTTCCTTCCTGTTCTCTTCATTTGGAAAGGACTTCCATGTTCTTAAGGAATTCTTCTTCCATTTTATAGTTTCCCTGACTCTACTTGTTAGCCATGCTTGCATCCTCCTGAACTTGGTGGTACCTTTCCTCCTTCTTGGAATACATTCCAACTGAATTTCTAGTATGTGGTTTTAAATAAATTCCATGCTTTCTTGAGTAATTTGACCCTCTTGACTTTCCCTTTCAGCTTCCTTTTAATCAGTCCCCTCATTTTTGAGAAGTTTCCTCTTCTGAAGTCCAACACATCTGTGTTGGACTTCCTTGACAATTCTCCACTCGCATATATGCTGAATTGGATCACACTATGGTCATTGTTCCCCAGTGGTTCTCCAACTCTGACATCTCGCAACAGGTCCGGGGCACCACTCAGGATTAAGGATCTATGTTGAAGTGTGTTGAAGGATCTATGTTGAAGTGTAATAATGTGAGAAGTATCATGAAGCCTTAAGCACTGGTCTGCAAACATAACTCTTGCATGTTCCCATGCAGCATATATATGCAAAGAGAACTGGCAGGAAAACACTCACCTAAAAGCAGAATTAGTGATTTGCATGTTACAGTAACAAATGCACGTCGAAAACGACATGTAAAAGACATCTGTGGTCTGGTTGATACCAGATATTTTACATCAGTTGTGTTAATTATGGGCTCCTCATCCGAGTTGTGGCCAACACACCTATTAGAAAAATAAAATATTCCCGATGTGATTCAATTCAGATGATCCTTCAAACCTTGATTTGGAGTCACATGCTCCCTCCTCTCCTTTCCCACAGATTCCGCTCTGTCTCCTGTTAGCTATAGTTTGTTACAACATCCATTTCAGCAAAGTAAGAATTGTGCTTGCCTTGCAAAGCAGTTTGAAGTGCATTTCCAATTAGGGTGGAGAGGGGAGGGGAGGGGAGAAGAGAGGTTGTGCCGTTAAGTCAGTATCAACTCCTGGCAACCACAGAGCCATGTGGTTTTCTTGGTAGAACACAGGAGGGGTTTACAATTACCATCTCCCGCACAGTATGAGATGATACTTTTCAGCACCTTCCTATATCACTGCTGCCCGATAAAGGAATTTCCCATGTTCTGAGAAACACACCAGTGGGGATTCAAACCAACAGCCTCCTGTTCTCTAGGCAGGTTACTTTCCCTGCTGTGCTATTAGGTGGCTTTGAGGGCAAGTATTAACAATAATTTGCTAATTAGAACATCACAGCAAACAATGGATAGCAATGAACAGGAGGGGCAGTAAGGACGGGGGAGGGCACTCAAACCTGAAGCTCAATCACAACCCTCCAAACCATGATTTAGAAAAACCACCTGAACTGAGCTTCTGTAGGGAGAGAGATTATGAAACATATTACTTACTTTATACCAACATCTTCTCCACTATTTAGAATCCATTGCAGAGATCTGTTAAATACATTTTCATATTCTGAACCTAAACTCTAACAGAAAGAAGAAAAGGGATTGAAAATAAAGCTGACCAGTTTTTTTCATCACTGTATCCCAAAAAGCTTGGGGGGGGGGGAATTATGAGAGAAATTATTTAAAAAGATGAATGCTACAAAAATGTAATAGCATCCAAAATATTTTAATAAAACAGAAATCAACACTAAATTACAAAACTCAGCTAAAGTGTTTTATATTCATTGTTCCCTCCTGATTCTTCTCTCAATCTAAATATAGCACAGCAACACAAATTATTTAATTCAGGAAGTTCAGTGTGTGTTTTATCAATAATAAATTCAACTGATTATAGTTGGGAGTCAGGACTTGTATAATCATGGAAAAAAATATATGTAATATTTGTTTACACAACTCTTTAAAACTCCAGCAAGAACATTTGATACTCATATTTTGTATGATCTTTAACAAGAACACATAAAGCTACCTTATACCAATGACCCATCTAGCTCAAAACTGTTGGTACCAAAAGGGCAATACCTCTCCAGCACTGTTCCCTCTAAGGTGTGTGCATGCTCACAAATTTTGGGATGTCTGCTCAGTTAATTTTAGATCCCGCTCAGGTTGAATTAGGAAGGCCCCACTCTGAATGCAGGTGCACACACACTGCCTTGATACTGCCGCCCAGAACAAAACTCATTCCGCACAGAAATGAAAAAAATTAGAGGGACCACTGCTCTCCAGAGTTTCAGTCAGTGGTATTTCCTTGCCCTACCTGGAGATGGCAGAGATTGACTGTCTACATACAAAGCAAGTGTTCTACCAGTGTTCTACTAGCTCTTCCCCAAGAGCTGCCTGGAGGGTGGCAGAGCTAGTCATGGGTGAGAGAATTGCCACTGGGCTCCTCTTTCAAACAGATTCCATTAACAACTATTCTCCCTAGCCATTTGTCACACAGCTCTACTTCAGTTCTGAATTTGCTTGTTTTTATTTTCCCTCTGCTTTCTCTTCTATTTATGTCATTAGATTGCAAATCATGCTGGCACAGACCTTCCTAATCTGGGTCCTTTGCTCAAGCTTAGTAGAATTTTAAACAAGCATCAGCTTCACAATTAAATGCAACTGCATAATGGGCAACTGCTGCTTTTGATCACTCTTTGCTTTATTGAATCAACATGGCTAACAAAAATGTAGCCACATGTGTCACAACAGCAGAGTAACAGGCAAAAAAGCTTAAAGCAAAATAAAGCACAATTAAAAAAGTTTTTACTCTAGTACTGATGCATGCCTTTATATCCTGAAGAAGGTTGGATTAAGGAAATGACTAAGGAAGGTTTGATTTTTACCTGAAAAGTTGCCAGGGAAGGAGCGTAAAGCTTAATAACTCTTAACTTTCACTCTTGTGTATTTTTTCAAGCTTCTTCTCAGCCACTGTTCCCTCAATCTGCTGTTACTTGCAGTGAAAGAGGAAACGTATCCCTGTTGCCAAGGAAACCAGCCTGATGCTCCCTCACATTGGGATGTGCATGCAAGTGCACATCCCACTGAAAGTCATGCAATGCAGAGCAATGACATCTACACTGACATTGATGTTTAATCTTCAACATTTTAACCATGTTAAGCACACAAGCATCAAATTCTGCATTTCAACTGCTGAAAGGAAATCATTTTTAGTAATTTTTCCTCTACCTTCCATTCCTCTCTCTTCTCTCTCTCTCTCCTTTTATATGTCTGTTAACACAAATCAATGTTTCTCCTTTCCTGCAAAAAGTAGAATTGCTGCACTTGTTTGTAGTTAAAGTGTATAAGGTTTTAAAATTAGTAGACATGAAGCTAAGTTTCTATCCTAAACATCATATAATCCAGACTTGCATCATGTTAAACATATTATATGCCCAACTGTGCTGACATATTTTATTTATTCATTCATTCAATTTATAGGGGTGTGCACGGAACCGCCGAACTGCTGTCCGGCACTGGAGTGGGGTGGTTGCTTTAAGAGCGGAGGGAGGGTTTACTTATCCCTCCCGCCGCTTTCCCCCTCCGCCGCCCCTAGTTCCTTTAGTAATTGGGGCGGCAGGATACCTCCCTGCCTCCTCTTCCCCCGTTTCACTGCTCAAGGCTCCCAGCCCAGGACCCTTCTGCGTGCGCTTCACATCTTTAAAAATATCCCCTAAGGCGGGGGTTGCGTCATAATACCCAATACCTAAGGAGGTATGGCGGCAGTAATTGGGACAGCAGGATACCTCCCTGCCGCCCCTTCGCCCGTTTCACTTCTAAAGGCTCTCAGGACCCAGAAGTCTTGTGCGCGCACTTCACATCTCCCCCCACCCCAATCACCCGAACCGCCCAGATCTGGACTGGTCCAGAGGCTTTTAGAATGGCCTCCGGACCGGTCCAGGCACATCACTATCAATTTATATACCACCCTTCCTAAAGTGGCTCAGGACAATTATACTGTATACAACAGGACAGTTTTACTGTACATAAAATGGTTCCATTCCAGTTATACTGCACATAATTGGATGTTAAAGTAAAGTGTGCTGTTGAGTCGGTGTCGACTCTTGGAGACCAGAGAGCCCCATGGTTGTCTTTGGTAGAATACAGGAGGGAGTTTACCATTGTCATCTTTCGTGCAATATGAGATGATGCCTTTCAGCATCTTTCCTATATCACTGCTGCCCCATATAGGTGTTTCCCATAGTCTGGGAAACATATCAACAGGGATTCAAACCGGCAACCTTTGGCTTGCTAATCAAGTCATTTCCCCACTGCACCATTAGGTGGCTAGCAGTATATTAAATATCAACTTTACAGAGCCCAAGGAAAGTTCGCTTAAGGAGATCATTATTACCAGTAAGTGTCCAATACATTAAATAAAATGTCCCTAGGAGCAGAATCATACTGCTGAACAATTAAAGAAGATAATATATTGATGATGTTTAATAAATTATTTTTTTAATACCATAGAAGTTTGTGTCTGTAAATCTATGGACTTCCCTACCATTAGCTGAGTGTCACAAACAGGGCTGTCATTTCAGGTGAGCCAGTCGGGCACAGGCCCAAAGGCCCACATAAGATCTGGCCAACCCCTTCATGGTGAAAGAGCTGCCACACGAGTTGCATACATAAATAAAACAGAACTGCTTGCATGGTGAGCTCTAGAGGAGCCCTTGTTTTTCAAGGGTTCTGTTATCATGGTTTCTGTTATCCGTGGGTGGATCATAGAGAGCCGGTTTATTTGTTCATGGGTCAAAAATAGCCTTATTCTCAGCTTTCTACAGTATAGAGACCAGGGTTTTTTGTTCGTGTACTTAGGGCCAATCAAATCCAACCTTTATTACAGCCAAAGGCCAGTAAGGAAGCTAAGGCTATTTTCAGCTATTCATGGCATAGAGACCTAGTTTGGCCTATTCATGGCATAGAGACCACCCAGAAATGACTTCCAGTAGCCATTTTGCAACTTTTCCACAGAAACAAAGCCAAAAAGCCAGAAAATGGGGGGGGGGGCACGGCATTGCTAGAGAGCCAGGTAATGTGCTCTTATTTCTGCTCTTCCTTTGCTGGTCAATGACCGAATAAACTTATATCTATCTGCTCTTCCCCGCCCCCCGGCTTTTTAATGAGATTTTTGTATAATAAGTGTGCTGAGGAACCTAACCCCACCCCATTCCCACCCCAATCCCCATAGGCTCAAGGTTTCTTCTGTCACAGTTCCCCTGTTTACAGCAATAGGCTAGAATGGAACTCCTGCAAAAGATAGCCTCCTGTATTTCTATATACAACTCTTCCTTATTTTGAAGCAGCACCTCTTCCTTATCTTGCCCTTCCCACCAGCCAATGGCTTCTCTCAGGCCTCCACAATAACACAGGAGGCTTGGGGAGAAAACTATTGGCCAATGGATAAAGGGATGACCCTAAATTGCCAAAGACACCCATCTTTGAACATTGGGAAGTAATGAGTGGGACTAAAGCTGCTGCTGCCACACACAGAGTGCCTTATTGTGGGTCTTGCACATAGGGGTGGGTCTTGGACTTAGCCTTGGGACTAGGCCAGGTAGCAGCAGACAACAACCTGGTGCTGGCCCTGGTGAGAAAAGCCATTTTAGTTCAGATAATTTGGGGCTGTGGGGGGGAGGAATCTAACCAGCTTTAAACTTCAAGGATATTTTTAACACATATTTTGTAATCCAGAACTGCGATATTGCTATAGTTACTAAGAAACCTATTCATCAACAATGCAAATCCCTGTACTCAACAGTAGAAGAATTTAGTTAATAAGTAACTATGCAGGAATTTAGACAAAAAGAAGTCTGCCAAAATCAGTTTATATGAAATTAATGGGGGCGGGGAGAGGCGAGGAGACAAAACAGCATTTATATCCCGACAATCTCTCGGTATCCCTACTTGTTACAACAGCAACACTCTCATAAACTATAGATATGTACTGAAAACAAAGGCTCTTGTTTCAAAGGCAGACTATATAGAATAAGTTTCAAACCCAGGAAAAAGCACTTCTGAATGAACAACACAGCAGCTACCAATATGACATGTTTCTATCGCAAATGTATCAGAAACCTTCAAACTGCCAGAGCTAAAGAAAAACAAACTGCTGCATTTATGTTCCTATATTCTATGTTTATCAGTATATATTATAAAGCACCTTGTGCATTAAAAATTGTATGACAGAATACAAATAAATATCATGGCACCAAATACATTATCTTTTGTAGGATACTTGAAATCGTAAACTCCAAAAGAACTTCCTTCCACAATGGAGGATGGATGGGCAAAAGGGGATACAAAGACAAGAGGGGATACAAAGGGGGAGTGAAGTAAACACAGGCAGTGAGATGCAATGCTCATTCCCATAAAAGGCCTACTCCAAAGTTAGAAACTTGTGAGTGCCAAATGAAGTTCACTGCTATTCTCTAGAACAGAAGGTGGACTGGAGCTGCTGCCTGTACTCAAGAACCTTCCCTGCATCAGCCTCTAGTAGCTATACTTTGGCTCTCAAGAGCCTTATTTGTCACTAATTCAAGCAAAGTCCACTTTCTTCAGGTTGCACATCTCATACCATTATAAGAAACTGACAGATTCTCTCAGGTGCAAGATGCACAGTTTCACTTCTCAGCCAAGTTCAAGGCAGATATGTCTAACACATGCAAACCCTGGTCAGGTGCAAAAGGTGCAATCAGCTCTGCTGATTTGAAGTTCCACTGCTCAATTGGTTCCTCTCTTCCTACAGGCCAAATCAATTTTGTAGTGTGTGATCACAGAATTCCTGAAAGTAGCATACAATCTGTGCTCAAATATATTGTTTATACTTATGGTCTACGCTCTTCTCTTTAAAAATCTTAGATCTGCACTTTTTCACTCCCTTTCCCTCCATCCAAAGGTCCTTTTATTATTACAGTGTTTTCTGATCTCTAGTGAACCGTGTAGGGAACTGAACTAAAAATACTGTAGAATTAAGCTAGCATATTAATGAAAACATTCAGTTTTTTACATTATAGGTTATACTGTTTAATATGAGCACAAACAAGAAATAGAATCATGGTTTTTTAAGAGAGTATGTTTTCCATTAAAGTTTTTTTCTCTTAGACATGTTAAAAACAAATACAGTATCTCTCAAAGTTACATGTATCTGAAAATATATTATTGAAATTGGTTTAATGATACAGACATTTAAAAAGCAGTAAACACAAGTAATGTTACATTTACACAAACAGGACTCCAACTTAAAATGATGAATATTTCCTTACTTTTAAATAAGCAGCTGCTTCCTGGATGGAAAGACCTTTCTTTATAGAGTTGCCACATTCATGATCTCCTGGTAAAATTAAATTTATTAATTGTTATACATAATAAAATAAATAACATTGCTATTATATGAATTAAAAAGCATATTTAATTTAAAAGCATCGTCATACTGTTAAGTAAATAAAAGATTGTAATATTTGGATGAAGTATTACATCAGTTTTTGTCCATAAAACTGAGAATGTCTTCTACCCATAAGCTGAGCACCACAAAGACCAACCTTAATTCAGTTAATGAATAAATTTATTATTATTATTATTATTATTTTCATTTTATATCCCGCTCTTCCTCCAAGGAGCCCAGAGCAGTGTACTACATCCTTGAGTTTCTCTTTCACAACAACCCTGTGACGTAGGTTAGGCTGGGAGAGAAGTGACTGGCCCAGAGTCACCCAGCTAGTATCATGACTGAACAGGGATTTGAACTAGGGTCTCCCCGGTCCTAGTCCAACACTCTAACCACTACACCAAGACCAATAGCTTTTATGTTCACTGATATTCTGAACACATCTGAAGCAGGGCTTAAATATCAGCCCCTGCCCTCCATACACATTCAGCAGAAGACACAAATGGGCTCTACAGACAGGAATCTGAGGGGCAAAGTCAGCTTGCAGTGACCCTCTGCATGCACTGATTGAATGTATGAATGGAATGGAATGAGAGAAGAGGAATACCCAAGAAATTCCACTCTCTAATATGCAGGTTTTGGGGTGTGCTAAAGTTAGTGGCTGACATCCAGACTAACACTGCACATGCCAAACAACATTTTGCACACACAGCAGGAAGAGCAATTTTTTCTGATCCCCCTTGCCTCCGTGCTTCTCAAAAAAAGTCCTTGAGGGTTGTGGGATCCCCATGAACATAGTTTCAAGAGGCACAGAGTGCTGCAGTGGGGCTGGATTGGCAAAAATCACCTGCTGCATATAAATATAAATATAAATATAAATATAAATATAAATATAAATATAAATATAAATATTTATTTATTTATTTAATGTAGGTTCTCTACTGCCCTTCCAAAATGGCTCAGAGCAGTTTACATTAAAACAAAACAATTAAAATCAATTAGCAGTTAAAAACAGAGGTTGTAAAACACCATAAAATAGTAACAGTTAAAACATTCAAAACCGTTTAAAAACCCTGAAAAACCAGGTTACAATGTTAAAACCATTTACAACAATTTAAAAACTCTGGAAGGCCAAGCTAAATAGGTTTTGAGGGCTCTCCTGAAGGCCAATAAAGAATTCAGATTACGGATTACTGCAGGGAGTGCATTCCACAGCCCAGGAGCAGCTACAGAGAGGGCCCACCTCTGAGTCACCACCAGACGCACCGGTGGTAGCTGGAGACGGACCTCTTCAGATGACCTTAACGTGCGGTGAGGATCATGCAGAAGGCGGCACTAACCTGGACTGAAGTCGTTCAGGGTTTTATAACCAGCACTTTGTGTTTTCCCCAGAAACATATTGGCAGTCAGTGCAACTGTTTCAAAACAAGCATAATATGGTCTCTCTGGGTTACCCCAGAGACCAATCTGGCTGCTTCATTTAAACTAACTGACGATTCCGAACTACGTACAAAGGCAGCTCCACATAGAGCACATTGCAATAGTCAAGCCTGGAGATTACCAGCTGGTGCACCACTGTTTTGAGGTCATCCTCTTTAAGTTGTCAAATCAGCCGAAGCAGATAGAAAGCACTCCTGGCCATAGCCTACACCTGAGATACCAGGGTGAGGCCTGGGTCGATGAATACTCCCAAGCTGCGTACCTGCTCCTTCCGGGGGAGTGTAACCCACCCAGCACAGGAAGATCTAACTCATCCCTCACATTCTAAACCCCTACAATGAGCACCTCTGTCTTGCTTGGATTCAGCCTCAATTAGTTATCCCTTATCCAGCCCATTATATTGCCTGTAGGCAGCAGCATTTAGGGAATCAACGCCATTTCTTGATAAAGATGAAAAGGAGAAGTAGATTTGGGTGTCATCAGCATACTGATAACACCCAACACCAAACCTCCTGATGACCTCACCCAACTGTTTCATGTAGATATTAAAAAGCATTGGTGACAGAATAGTAGTCATGTGCATGGACTGGTTCGGAGGCCATTCTAAAGGCCTCCAGACCGGTCCGGACACGGGTGGTTTTGGTTCGGGTGGGGGGTTACAAAGGAGTTGGGGGGGGCTTTACTTACCCACTCAAGAATGCCGCCGTATTTCTTAGAGCAAGCGGGCGGCAGACTTCCCTGCCGCCCACTTCATTCCCCCTCTCGGCGCGGCTCTCCTTTTGAATACTGAATCGGGCGGCAGGGTATTTCCCAGTCCCTGCTGCCCTCTTAAATGCCCCCGCTCGGCTGGCGGCCGCCCCCTTTAAGCCCTCAAGACCCCTGCCGCCCCTTCCCTTCCCACCGCAGCGAGGGGTCGGCAGGAGAACTCCCCTGCCTTCCCCGTCCGCTTCCCCGGCTGGCTGCAAATGGCTTAACGCTTCCTAGAAGCCATTTGCAGCCACCAGGGGAAACTCCCCTGCCGTCCGCTTCCCCGGCTGGCTGCAAATGGCTTCTAGGAAGCCTTTTGCGCACGCACGCAAAAGGCTTCCTAGAAGCCATTTGCAGCCAGCAGGGGAAGCGGACGGGGAAGGCAGGGGAGTTCTCCTGCCGACCCCTCGCTGCGGTGGGAAGGGAAGGGGCGGCAGGGACTGGGAGATACCCTGCCGCCCGATTCAGTATTCAAAAGGAGAGCCGCGCCGAGAGGGGGAATGAAGCGGGCGGCAGGGAGGTCTGCTGCCCGCTTGCTCTAAGAAATACGGCGGCATTCTTGAGGGGGTAAGTAAAGCCCCCCCCGAACTCTTTTGGAACCCCCCACCCCAGTGCCGGACCGCAGCTCCGCGGTTCCGTGCACATCCCTACAGAATGGAGCCCTGAGGGACTCCATAGAACAGATCCCATTTTGAGGAGCAACTGTCATCAAGCTCCACCATCTGGAATCTACCCGAGAGATAGGAGTGGAACCACTGCAAAGCAGTGCCCCCTATCCCCAACTCCCCCAGGTGATCCAGAAGGATACCATAGTCGATGGTATCAAACACGGCCGAGAGATCCAGAAGAACCAAAGGTCACACTCCCTCTGTTGATTCCCTGGTAGAGGTCATCCATCAGCCCGACCAAGGCTGTCTCAACTCCACAGCCAGCTCTAAAGCCATTTTGAAATGGGTCTTGATAATCAGTTCCCTCCAAAACCGCCTGGAGCTGTTCGGCCACCATCCTCTCACCTTGCCCAACCAAAGGAGATTGGCCTATAACTATCCATTGCTAAGGGGTCTAGGGAAGGCTTCTTAAGAATAGGTCTAACCATTGCTTCCTTCAAACATGGAGGCACCCTACCCTCCCTCAGCAATGCATTTATGATATTAACTAGGCCACCATCAACAATCTCCCTGCTAGATAGAAGCAACCAAGTCGGGCAAGCATCCAGAGAATAAGTGGTAGGCCACACCACCCCAAGCAGCTTGTCCATATCCTCAGAAGTCACAGATTGAAACTGATGCAACCTAATACTGCAAGAGAGATTGCTTGACACCTGAAGGTATAGTGGAGTCCAAGTCAGCCCAAATACAGGAGAGTTTGTTCACAAAGAACCCATTAAAAGCGTCACAGCAGAACACTTCCAGGGACTGATTTGAAGCAGAAGGAGCAGAAATTAAACTCCTCACAACCCGGGATGGCTATACTGAATGCCATCTCATAGACTCAATGCATGCTGACCAAAATTCCATTTTTTTCACACGTACTGCTACTGCATATAAACCTTCAAATGGGTTCTATGCTACATCCTGTCAAATTCGAGCCGAGTTCTCCTCCACTTGTGTTCCAGTCACCTACCCAGCCGCTTCAGACCTCACAGCTCCTTGGTATACCATGGGGCCATTCTTGAAGCTGGTCGGGAGGGACGCTTAGGAGCAATCATGTCTACTGCCCTGATACGTTCCCCATTCCAGGTTCCCATCAGGACATCAACAGAATCACCAACCACACCAGCTTCAAAACCCTCCAAGGCCTTTTGGAAACCTGTTGGGTCCAACAGCCCTTTTGGGGCAGACCATCCTAATAGGCCCATCACCCCTACAGGGGTGGGTTGTGGCTGTGAGACCAACCTTAACCAGGTAGTGGTTCATCCATGACAATGGGGAAACCACTGGATCCCCCACTCAAGGAACACCCCCCTGATCTGAACAAAAGACCAAGTTGAGTGTGTGGCTGCCCATATGAATATACCGACTAATTGGTATAGGCCCAAAATTGTCATGGTCACTATGAACGCCCGAGCCGCACCAGAAAAGCCAGCCCCAAAGTGGATACTGAAGTCCCCCAGCATCAGAAGCTTGGGAGACTCCAACACCAACTCCGAGACCAGCTCTGTTAGCTCAGTTAGGGAGTCAGCTGGGCAGCAGGGTGAATGGTACACCAACAGAATCCCCAATCTATCCCTAGTTCTCAGTCTCAGAAATACACACTCAATGTAAGTCAACTGTTCCACAGCGGCCCTGATAAGGGAGATGGTATTCTTATAGACCACAGCCACTCCACACACACATACTCCATTTCCCCTAGCCTGCTCCACAACAGAGTAACCTGGAGGAAGAAGCTGAGCCCACACTGGACCACCTGCCTCCTTCAACCAGGGGGAGAAACATACATGAAATATTATTTGGTACACACATTAGTCCTTTCCAGTGCTTTCATTTTTTTAAAAATGGGAGATTAGTGCACGCTACTAAATTGTCATGTCTTAAAATATTTACAAGTAGTTCAACAAATATGTAAAGACTTTAATTTCAATGTAAAATTTAAACCACATTAAATGTAGCATATTGAGCTTTTCAATCAAATCAAGAATTTTACTTGTACTTCTGACTTTCAGAAAAACTTGAAGTATGTATACAGGTGTGCAAAATGAACATAGAATATGTGTTGCTACTATATGTAAGTCAAATATGACAAATCAGATCCCAATCAAATTAAGGTTGGAAAATTTCCCAATTCATAATTCAGCAATTAATGAGCAAAAATGTTTTACTACTTCTACTACAATCAAAATTCAAGATTAGAAAGATTGTATCACCAACAAAGCACAGTAACTATTCTCATATATTGTTCCTGCAAAAAGAACAAACCTTCAAATAAGTCTCAGCTGTTACAAATGTCTTATTTTTGCATATGCATGTTTTTGAAATCCAACTGTTTTTAATATTAGTTTAAATAGTGTACCTGCTATTTGTGCCAGCTTATCATGAAGTTTGTATAAGCTGTTCATCATATTGGTTTCGTTCACCTAGAAATTAGAATACACACCATTACACCTTATAGATGTACAAAAATTATGAAAACAACTGGAATTGTTTGATGACTGCATGTAATTGTTTTAGCAGTTTTTAATTTGCTATTATAAATTTTATTCTTGTTTTAACCATTTGTAAACCTGCCAGAGACTGAAGTTTGGAGTAGTATAAAAATAAATACTCACCATTTATTATTAACACAACACACGTACCCCCAACACTTTAAACTACAGCATCCAAAATTTTCAAAAGCTAAATTCACAAGCAGGAACTCCTTCACGTTCCTCTACAGCAGGGCGGCACAACTTCGGCCCTCCCGCTATTGCTGGACTACAACTCCCAGCATTTGCTCTACAGTCAGTTTCAACCACAAGGACACAGGAAGTTAACAATGCTGTTTCCTAGTTAGGTGGATTATACTGTTAAATTTATGTGACTCCCAAGTTACCATGGCAGAAACACTCATTTGCCACTGTTCCATGACTGGCTAAAAAAAAAAAGAGAGAGAGAGAGAGAGAGAGAGAGAGAGAGAGAGAGCAGTCATGAGAGACTATGTGAAATGCTGGATTGTGTTTGGATGATAGAGGGGTGTTTATTAGCCTCCATGATATAGGACCTAATCAACCTTACCAAAGATTTGAAAATTCATCAACGGAGATTTTTGGCTGGTGTGTCAAACTAAGACCACTGGATACTGAATACAAAGCAGCAAAAGAAGCCACGTATACCTAAGTTCTAGGTTAGCAGCTGGTACTGTTAAGGTATCCCAACTAAATGGTTTCATAATCTGATTCAGTTAAGAAAACAAAACAGGATCTTATCACATCCAACTATTTTCTTCTACAATGTATCTTTCTCCGTTGCATCTTTAATGCAAGTCTGACAGACAGACACAAGTGACAAGCCTGTAACATTGGACTTGTCATTTTTGTAACACAAGTGACAAAAAGTCTGTAACACTGTTCCTATGGAATCAACTGATCACCCTTTCTTTCTGTTTTATAGGAAGCTGCCTTATACCGAGTCAATCATCGGTCCATCTAGCTCAGTATTGTCTACACTGACTGGCAGCAGCTCTCCAAGGTTACAAGCAGGAGTCTTTCCCAGCCCTTTTAGACTAGACTTTGAAAATCCACTTATTTACATAGGCTTTCAATGATTAACACTCTGATGTTTTAAGTTTTCTATAGTAAAGATAAAGTGTGCTGTCAAGTCAATTTCGACTTCTGGCACCCACAGAGCCCTGTGGTTTTCTTTTGGTAGAATACAGGACGGGTTTACCATTGCCTCCTCCCGTGCAGTGTGAGATGATGCCTTTCAGCATCTTCCTATATTGCTGCTGCCCGATATAGGTGTTTCCCATTGTCTGGGAAACATACCAGCAGGGATTCAAACCGGCAACCTTCTGCTTGTTAGTCAAGCATTTCCCTGTAGTTTTATATAATTGTGCTTAAAATTTAATAGTACATTGTGACATTTGGGTTTTGTATTGTTGTACTATATTTTGTTTACCACTTTGACCCTAAAAGCAGATAACAACCAACAACAACTGTTTACATACAACTGTTTACAGTCCAGCCTGAAAATATAACCAGGCTATTATCAGAGACACACAGCAAACTGAACTTCCCAACTCGAGTAACACTTTGCAGAGAGTATTTATATAATATATAGCACACAACATGCAAACCTTTTACAGTAAGGCCACTTAATTTAGACAGGTCCAGTTCAGATATAACAAAACCTATGGTTTTCTGGTACAAGAATAAGCCTCAGGGAACACACATGCCCTTCTCCTCTTCTTTCACATTTAAGAGGAGGAGATTCAAAGGTTACCCTTCTAGTTTTAAATAAACTACCCTATCCTGTTACATACCAACTCAGGGAACTATGGCTTATTCAGCCCATAGTTAAGGGTCAAGCCAATATCCATAACCATGGTTTTGTCAAACACCATACTTTATACTTCCTTTTCTTGTATACAAAGGGGAGCGGGGAGGGGAAAGCATGAAAGTCTGTGGCTTTCCAAGGCTTGTTTTCTCATTGGGAAATCATAGTTTCCAATTTTGTCTGGACCAGGTCAGTCAGAACTCGAGAGATGTGCAATGTGGACTATAAGACTGTACTTACGTGTATATTAAGTTGCCCAGTGAACATACTTTTATCTATTAATAGAAAGAAAAAGGAAATTAATTCAGTACTATTTCAATCTTAATCTATTATATGTTTTGAAGAATTTGTGTGAAATAAGGTCATACTTCCAGATAACCTACAAATTTCGCATACACAATCCTGCCACTGAAATTAGCTGAATGCACTACTGTTTACACCGGAATATATTCAGTGAAAGTTTAAATAAACTATATCTATCTATCTATATATATATTTAGTTAGTTAGTTATTTGAAGGCATTCTGAATATCATACAAAAGCTTGCTTCAAAATGGCTGGATTGTTAGACAGCATCAGTAACTTATTCAATTTGAAACCTAATTGGTTTAAGATCCCCAGAACAGCAATGCAAGACATCCAAGTATTGCCAAAAGCCTTAACCTGAAGCAATTCTTGAACACTACAACGTAGTTAACAAGAATTTAACCATACATTTCCGATGAAACCAGAGAGATTTTTCACACATTATGTTTTTAGATGCACACACCTACAAAACCATGTGTGAAATAGCCATGATTGTCAATTGCACCCTATAATTTTAAATATATATATAATCTTATCTGGAAAAAGTAGATATTTGATACGCATTTTAATAATCAGCAAGTTCCTACAATAAAAAATGATATAAATATGATCAGACATAACCTTACACCATTCAAGCTTTGATACCAAGAGCCCCCTAATTTACTATCTTCACACTATAAATATTTAGAAATTGGGAACAAGACACCCTTCCTCCAGCTCCCAGAGCCTCTTCTTAAAAAACACATATCTAGCATTCATTTTGCAAGATATAACTGCACAATACAATTCCATAATTGTAGTCCTCCAAGTCAGTAGAGTGCTCAAAAGTCAAAGGGTATTTTCTTAATAAATGTGTCCTAAACTGTAAACATCCATACATATGAATAAAATTATAACATTCTCCTGATTATGGCATGTTTGTTACTTAAATTTTTAGACTTAAATTCAGTTTCGGCTGTATTGATAAATAATCAGATACACAGTCCATTAAAAGGGGAAAAGGTTATTTCCTTTAATGCATGCAAAAATGTCTCAGTATGAAGTATCCATCAGCAAAAGTCACCAGCTGAACACATGCAGTTTGAGGGTTTGAAAATTCAAAAGCCAAACAAACATAGCACAAGTATCAAACTATTGGAGTATAGGCAAGCATTACAATTCTAGGAAAGCAGTACGTCTGGGCGCCAACATCTTCTTCTTAGGTGTCACTGCCAACTATTGCAAATGCAAGTGCCACCCCATGCATTATGAAAATAGTAGGTACATGCAAGTATACTGCATCTTCCCCTTGGTGTGCCACAGAACATGTGAAAGCTGTTTATATATTTTAACAGTGTGGAGTACGTACCAGGCCTATACACAAAGTGTAGGGCAACTCTTGCATGCTATGAGTACATTACAGATGGATGGAGTAGCCACTATTTTCATAATGTGTGAAGCAGATCTAACTCAGGGTTATTATAAAACCAAATAAAAATGATAAAGTGTGAGGTTTTTGGCTTTTGAATCTCAACATACATCATATGCATAATGTCAAGATTGGTCACAAGTGCAAGGTCAGAGATATAGGGTGTTTGGTTTTTTTAAAAAAAGTATAAGATACATCATTTTTTGAACTCAGATAATACTGCAATCTAAATCTGAACAAGTATGACTTGAACTTTTAAAAAGTAAAAACATCTAGATGGACAAGTGCACTGTGTTTACTTGAATGCAATACTAGGTTTCATCCAAATTCTTTGATTGTAGAAATTGGAGGCTCTTCTTAAATTCAGAGTCCTCTTCCTTTTGGGTCAATATAAGTACTTAACCTGTATTTTTAAGGTGGTTGTCTTAAATTCAGAGTAACCTATTCGGGTAAATATGGTATTCTGATGCATTTTCCAAGTATCACTTTGACAGAGAACTCACATTTTGGGCGGTATAAAAATGTGATAAATAAATAAAGTAAAGTAAAGCTGTGCCATAGAGTGGGTGTCGGTGTCAACTCCTGGCGACCACAGAGCCATGTGGTTTTCTTTGATAGAATTACCATTACCATCTCCTGCGCAGTATGAGATGATGCCTTTCAGCATCTTACTATATTGGTGTTTCCCATAGTCTGGGAAATATACCAGTGGGGATTCGAACCAACAATCTCTTGCTCCCTAGACAAGTTACTTCCCTGCTGCACCATTAAGTGGCTTACTTTGTCTAAGTAGTCACCTAAAATTTCAGGAGGCAAATAAGCCAGTGACTCGCAGGTTGGAAGTTCTCTTTTACCTGGTAACAAGGACATTTTCATGAGCTACAGAAGTATTGTCTATGCAACAGATGGAAATCATTTTTCCCTTTTAACAAGAGGAGAAAAATGAGAATTTCTGGAAACAAATATACTCCATTATGATGGAAAAACAGGGTTCTGGTTTTTGAGAATCCTGTATTTTTACTATGACCTTGTGGGCCAATTAATTCCAAGTTATAGGAGGTTGTTAAGAAGTACTCCTCTTCCTTGCAAGGGTTGGGGGCAGGAACAGAGATGTTTTCAAAGATCTAATTTTCTATATATTTATACAGAATACTTTTAAGGTCCAAGGTATTACACACCAAACAAAACGTAGCATCTTGCTAGAACTAATGAATAATTACTGCTTCCTGCTTAAGGAACTTCACTGCCAAATCCCCCCCTCAACTAAGTTAGAGACATGCTTCTGCTCACCATTATTCTTTTCCTTCAACTGTCAGAGAACAGAAGCCAACCTTATGTCACTGGTAACACGTTAATGTGAAACTGTATATAGATTACATTCCAGAACCCTCCAAAGAGTAAATCCTAAACTTAGCCTAGGTCTCTAGGCCATTTCACATGTTACAAATCTCAACGTGAGAAGTACTTCCATTTGGAATTAATGTTACAGTGGATCAGAATGCAGCTATTATGATATAATTTACACTATGTAACATATTCATTCCTAAATGAAACTGTCTCTTTTGTGAGAATTTTACAATCCATTTAGCAGCCCTCTAGGAGAAAGATATTAGATTAAGGTATCTGAGTGTCAGACACCAATTAAAAACATCATTAATCTCACCAGTCATCATTAAGCATACAGATCACAAACCTTGGATCAAATTTCACATTTTTAAATCTAGAAAGATGTTCACCATTCTGTTGTGAGAACAAAAGAAACATGCACATATCCTCATGTACCAGTCAAATGTATTAACTCCTGACCACATCTTCCTGAATGTTAAATAATGCATAGTTTAAATTTTGAAGCGTTTTTATGAAACATATTGCTGAGAACAGAACAAATCTGCATATAAACTACAAGATGAGATAACTGAAATCAGGATAATTTAACACTGCTGTTCCTAGCTCTACCACTGAAACAAAAACTGATTCCACAAAGGAAAGTGTTGGGACTAAAAAAAACAATCAGAAGCAAGTCAGGCTTCCTGGTTTTCTTACAAACTCCTTTATCATTCACCCATTTATGTGCATAGCGTGTAGTTGTGCAGTAAGGGATCTCTGCCCTAGAACCTAATACTTACTGTCAGCTCCTACATCCTCAGTTACTCCTGAACCACTCATTCTCAGGTAAGTGAGTCCGAGTATCAGAAAGAACAAGCATGCAGCGGTTAAGAGGAACATAGATAGGTAGTGAGCACTGAAGCCTCCTGTGGTAGATATTTCTTCTCTTTTGAACTGCTGAAGAAGGTCCTCATCTGGTTCCGAAAGCTTCTGTTTGTAGGTGTTTTTCAGATAAGTATGATTAGAACCTGTGTGGTTTGAGTGATTAATTCTAGTGGAGGAGGAAGTGGTAGCACCTGGAGAGAGGCTATTGGTAGGAGTATATATCCTGGGCTCAATATTGTAGCTGCCAACAGCACCAGTGAGAACATGGTTGTTGGTTGGTTTCCTACTAGTGCCCAAAGAATCAGTCATTTTGCTACTGTCCAAGTCGTTGAGTAGTGGTGGCAGTAACAGCTGATAGGCCTTCTTAGAAGAGCTACTGCGGTATCTGGGGATGAGTGGGCTTGAGTCCAGATATTCACCTCGCCTGGCAGCAGTTAATTCCTCCGCGTCCTCCTCTCGACTTCTTCCCTTCTCTATGTTCCCAGCAGCAGCAGCAGCTTCTACCACCCTGTCATTCACCAGACCTCCACCAGCTCCTTGTTCCTGGCCAGTCTCCATCAAGCCATCGCCCGCTGCAGCACATTTACGGGCTGTGAATGGGGCGGCAGATTTGCTCAGGCTCTTTCTGGCCAGGTAGTGGCGAGCAAGCGACTCCTCTTTCAAACCTTGCTGCTTGGCCCCCTCGTCCTCTTCGGAGTCCGAATACTTGTCCCTCCTACTAGCACTGCCGTAGGAAAGGAACCTGTTCCCATTCACGGCCCGGTTCTTACACCGCTCCTCCTGCGGCTCCTCCTCGGCCTCCTCTTCGCCTCCGCCGTCCTCGTCGTCCTTTTCCTCTCCGCCACCCGCGAGCTCCCTCCCGCCCCGCGTCTGCTCCCGAGCCCCGGCCGTGACCGTCGGTCGTCTAGCCGCCGCCCCCCACCAGGCATTGGGCTTCCTCCGGGCCGGCGCCTCCGGCGAGGCGCTGTTATTGAGGCAGCTGGCGGCGCCCAGGGCGGCTGCAGGCCTCGAGTCCCGGCGTGAGGCAGAACTCCGCTCCCTCCGGCTGCCAGCGGCGCCAGCCTGACCCCTGGGACTGCCCTCCACATCCGATTCGTCCGAGCTGAAGCCCAGCAGGACTTTGCCGCCGCCGAGGGGAGCTGCGCGGGCCCGGCCGCTCCCACCGCCGGCCGCTCCAGACGGAGGGGAAAGGTCGGCGTTGGCCAGCCTGGTCGCCAAACTGCCGCCGCCGCCGCCGCCTCCTCCTGCCCCCAGGTTATTGTTGTTACTGTTCCGGGTCTTGTTGGCGACGGCGCCGCGGGCCCCTCCAACCCGCTCTTCCTCTCGCAGCTTCTTCAGCTTTTTCAGATAGACTGGCCGGGTGCTCTCGGTGACCGGCCCCGGGGAGAAGCCGAGTCGCCTCAGCTCTGAGAAAAGCTCCCCGTCGGTGAGCTGCGCGGCGGCGGCCGCCGCCATTTTCCTTCCTCAACAGCCGCCACCGCCGCTTCCTACCCACGCGCCGAGCTCCGGTCCCCGCCCAAGGATTCCAGTCTCAATTGTTCTCTGACGAGAGTTCCGGTTTCCCTATGGAAGTTGGTAGACTTCTCCATGTGCGGGGCAAGAACGGAGCCGACAGATATCAATGAAACAAAACCCCAGTCCTTTGAAATAGTCATGCTCTATTTATGCCGCAAACAAGTGCAAAAAAGTCAAGACACATATTACACTTTAACTTCTGAGAATCAGAGTCCTGAGAATTAATTCTTCTCCCCGCCGCACTCCTCCGCAGAGCTCCTGCACTTTTAAATGCCATGTAACAAACAGGCATTCAAGAAATAGAAATGCAATGAAGAGGACTTCATCTGACTGTTGAATTTTTAAGATGCTTTGTATCTTAAGTTTTCAAGAGATAGATAAGAGCATAACTTCTAGGTTTCCTTTTCTATCTACCCCCCCCCCGCCAAAAAAAAAAAATATCCAAGCCACATATGATTTTTTTAAAATAATTTAGAGACAGGGTTCCTGTGCCGTGAAAGGCTGTGTGACAGGAAGAAACTCCAAAGTTCCAGCCCTTCCTCCATTGTGTAGTTAGTGAGCAGTTTTTTTATTTCTATAATGGAAGGGAAACTGAAAATGTTAAATTTTCTGTTACATAATATGGAAATACACTGGGAGTGTCCCAACTGAATATGTAATTTATTACATTTTAATCCCTCTTGAAGTTGTATACCACAATGGCTACTAAAGTAAAGTTGTGCCATCGAGTCGGTGTCGACCAGGCTGTGGTTTTATTTGGTAGAATACAGGAGGGATTTATCATTGCCATTTCCCGCGCAATGTGAGATGATGCTTTCAGCATCTTCCTATATGGCTGCCGCCCGATATAGGTCTTTCCCATTGTCTGGGAAACATACACAGCTGGGAATTCGAACCAGCAACCTCTTGCTCCCTAGGCAAGTTACTTCCCCGCTAAGCCATTATTATTATTATTAATTCGATTTCTATACCGCCCTTCCAAAAATGGCTCAGGGCTGTTCATTAGTGACTACTATAAGACAGCAGCAACCTAGGAAGATGTTGAAAGGCATCATCTCAGACTGCGAGAGAGATGGCAATGGTAAACCCCTCCTGTATTCTACCAAAGACAACCACAGGGCTCTGTGGTCGCCAGGAGTCGACACCGACTCGATGGCACACTTTACCTTTGATTGATTAAGTGCCGACAAGGCGGTGTTTAAAGCCCTGGCTTCAAGTTGTTGGGTGCCGTTGCGTCTAAAAAGTCTTCTTCTGGACACACCTGTTAGGGAATAAGGACGTTTTGTAGGATTCACTTCCAAGTGCCCCAGCACAGACTCTTAAAAGACCTGCTATAGTCCCCATACTGTTCACTACCCCCCACCTCAATTACAACCCCGGTTTTCGGTCTCCGTAAAATAATCAAACCGGAATGGCGGCAAAAATCCTGCCAGCTGAAAAAAGCAACACTCTTCTTGGATTGAGAAGAGCTAGGAGCACTGAGTAAGACAAAGTGGGTTCTCTTCTCCTGAGTCCTGTAGCCCCGGCCTTCTCCTACCTCAACACACATCAGACCGGGCATGAGAGGTAAGCATGCGCATTCCATCCATTACCTGCCCTGCTGCAGCCTTTCTCAATACAACGATAGTTTTGCGCCGGAGCGGGAAGCCTGAATGGAGGGACTGTAGAGACACGAACAGCTCTACCTCTCTCTCCCCGGAATGCCCTGGCGCTTGCCAGGGACGGTACAAGGAGGAGAAGCCATTTCAAGCAAACGGCACTGTCTCCAGAGATATACCCGTTAGATACCGAAAACTAGAGTAGAGTCCTGTGATGTTTTATGGCTAACACATTTGCTGTAGTACAAACGTTCGTCCTACAACATTTGTGTTAGTCTTTAAGGTACCACAGGAGTTTGCTGTTTGTAGGACTTTGTGGGAACCCTGTGGGGAAGAATCGTGCCTTTAATCTTCATGCTGCATAAATATGGAGTAAATAGTCCGATAAGTAATAAAGCATATGATGAATGCTGGCTTTTAAATACACCGCTGACTGCCACATTCCAGAAATCAACAACAATCGCACAATTACCTTTCATTATTAAAACAAGAATCTTGCTCATCTAGTGAGCAAAAGAACTTTTGGGGGTGGGCATGATTATTTCAACGCACTACCACGAAATAGAGCCTCTAATCCTGTCCAGTTTTAGTTTAAAAATTTAATTCATTCCATCCGACACTTGCCCCGCTTACGCTGCATTCTAATCAGAACAGGGAAGGATGATCGTGGCGAGCTTTTGCTTTTTCTGTCTCTTTGGTCCCAGCCAACCGGAACTGACGCGTGCGCACTAGACCCGCCCGAAACAGTCTGTGGCCTAGCCCGTCACCCTGGAAGGGCCGCTCCGCCCGCAGAAGGAAGGAGGGACGAGTCGGCTTGCTAAGATCAAGATCACACACGTTATGTGCATTTCGTTTTTGCAGGGGTTACTACTTGGGGTAACACAGCCCCAAGAACAGAACATAATGAGTGTGCTTAATTTTAAAGATAATCCAGACCCACATCACATGGGAGATCTCAAATCGCATTTGTTCTTAACGTTCTTTATTGTGGACGTTTGTCCGGCTGGCAACCTTAAATTCGTTTACTCCTCACTGCAGTAAGAACGACAAGGCAAACCTGTGTAACTATAAAGTTCAAAAACAAGAGGTCCTGTGAAATGATGGTGGTTCCACCCTGCAGCCTACGGAAATGGCATGTTCTGAACTGAAGAGTCCTGTTGTGTACTATAACGGAAGCGACAAGAGCCATCAAAGACGTCTACTAGCTGTGCATCCTGTCGACCTTTGATATTGAATCCAATCCAAAATGTTGTGAATATTACTATAGTACTACTCCCTATACAGCCAGAAACCATAGCCAAAACTTCTCTTCAGATAATTAAGCCTAAAGTCACTGATTATATATGACCAAGTCCAAGCAACTTCACCTGTTTAAATTTCATGCATTGCATGGATGAATTTTTAGTTTAATCTTGCTGTTAACAAATGCAACAATCAATGGCTGACTCATTATAAGTTTATAGTCTAAATTTAATACCACAATGATAACTAATGGCTGGTTTACCAAGTGGCTTATTTCTGGGTAAACCAATTGTCTCAACCCAAGCAGATAACCAATTTACCACACATTTGTATCTGATGCAAACTTGGTGGGGTGATAAAGATGGCCAGACTGGATGAGATAGCTCAGGACAGTTTAGTCTTTTTTCTGTGTACTTCCAAATACTGAGGAGAATTTTACCATGCATCTGCACTTGAGTAGACATCCAAAGGAGTTGGGGAGTCAATTTTCCTCAATTCCTGACAGAACAGCACAGATGACCAATTACATACATACATACCATAGTAAGTTGCCACTTGGTAAATGGTCATTTGTATTAACCTGGGAATCAGTAATAAAATGGCATCACATTGTCTCCCATTGATACATACCATTTGCCTCAAAAGATCTCTCCAACTCTTTATCTGCTCCTCTATAGATTAATAGTTTTCTCATCAGCGGGGTGTAGTGGTTAGAGTGCTAGACTAGGACCGGGGAGACCCGAGTTCAAATCCCCATTCAGCCATAAAACTAGCTGGGTGACTCTGGGCCAGTCACTTCTCTCTCAGCATAACCTACTTCACAGGGTTGTTGTGAAAGAGAAACTCAAGTATGTAGTACACCGCTCTGGGCTCCTTGGAGGAAGAGCGGGATATAAATATAATAATAATAACAATCTTCTCTCCATCCCTGACTGGGTCACTCCCATCTAATTATTGCATGCCATCTGTATTTCTTTGCTCAATTTAAATGTCCACACTGCACAGTTTTAGAGCCTATATATTAAACACATTTTATGAAGATCCATTCTGGCTTAATTTGATCCAGGGCTCAGCCCTGAAACCTGTTTTCAGTGCCATGACTCATCCCTGATTATGTGAATTAATAATAATAAAAGGCACTGTATCTGAGCATATGCAGAGTGCCTTTCCCTCACCATTAAGTAATCAGTTCATACACATCTACAATTAGCTACTACCTTCTAGGCTAGAGCTCTTTATTGGCAAAGCAGGGCTGAGCCCTAGTCAGTGCTTCTCATCTTAGAAATTAAGCCCCCAGTTAAGATAACTCTGGCACATTATTAAGAACCTTTTATATAAAAATTTATTTTGGGGGCACTTGAGATCATTTTGGTAGGACACTTTTAAATCGGAGCATCTAGATCACTCACACAATTTATTTTTTCATATTACACTTTATTCTATCTAGGCAGTCTTCAGCAAGTCCACATATCTTTCTGCTAAACCCACCTTTGATCTTCCAATGGTGGGTCATGACCTGATCTAAACTGTGCTTGTGGGGGGAGAATGGATAACACCATTTAATTTCTGTAAGTTTCACTGATCTTCGAGTGTATACAAGAAATACATCTTTTTCTTAGGCCAGACTAAAAAGTCAGTTATCTTAATATGCTTACTGTGTTACTCCTACAGTGCAGAAATTATTGGGGACACTGTTACTCCTACAGTGCAGAAATTATTCAGCCTCCTGTCCCCAACACCAGGGTAATTTAATCCTTCTAACCCTGATCATCTCTTTGAGTGCAACCCATCTTTCAAACCAGCTCTGTACATATACTGGAAAATTTAAAGGAACGGTTTACTGATTCACCTCACCCCTGCAGTCCTCATGGAATATCACAGAGCCCTTGACCAAATAATAATCACAATGCCCTAATTCTTAATTTCCATAATGTTAACTTACTGAATTTTGAGAATTAGAAGATAAATTACCAGATTAATTTGTCATAAAGTATCTCAAATCCTAGTCTTGCTGGGAATATGAAGGTCAAACCAGATATGATGTTAAGGCATCATTGGTTCATCAGTCCTTTTCTCCTGACTGAAATAGCTGTGGAGCAGATCAGGACTGTGACATGTGGGATGGGGGCATTTAACTCCCCTGCCCCGCACTGTGGTCCAAGTGTAAACATCTACCTATATAGCTGCTATAAGCTGATGTAAGGCTTTGAAGGCTTACATTAGTGCCAGTCGAAGCTTCCCTTCTGGGGCTTATAGTAAGTTTGGGGGGCATTTTTGTTATGACAACAATGCATGGGGAAAAGACCCCATGGCTTCTGTTTTAATAAAGCAAGGGGAAAGATAGATGCACTAGAGATGTGTGAACAGGTTTGATGTGGAACAGGTTCAGCATCAAACCAGTTCAGTTCAATGGTTCAGTATCGAACCAAATCCCCCTCCTGTTCAATTTGCTGTCGGACCAAACCCCACTGGCCATTCAGGAGGTTTCATGATTTTTTTAAAAAAATTAACTTTTAAAAATTATAATTTTACACCTGGAGCTTAGATTCGGTGGGAGAGTCTCCAGACTGTGGGGGAGTCTGTGGGGGAGTCTCCAGTGGTCTCCCCTCGCCAAGCTCCATATATGTCCAAATCACCCAATTTGAGTGGTCTTTGGCCTCCATTGTGGTGGCCATTTTGGAGGTCGCTGCACATGCTCAGTGGACCTCTGTGTGGCCAGGTCATGACCCAGACCATTCATAGGCCCTTTGAGCATGCATGGCGGTCTCCAAAATGGTCACTGCAATGGAGGGCAGGCCAGAATGGGCCAAAGACCACCCGAACCAGGCAATTTGGACATGAATAGAGCCCAGCGGAGGGGAGGGGGACTTCTGGAGACTGCCATGCATGCAGAGATTTGTATCCTGAAGTCTCTCAGTTTAGAATAGTCTTATATAGATTTAATTATTTTACTGGCAAAAATCATATTGCTGTTCTATGTACTCCGTCATAGGATCTGTCCTTTTCCAGGGGTCCCACTTCTTCTATTGTAAGGAATGTTCTTCTTCTTTATCCAGAAATCCAATAGATCTCAAAGTAAATCCTTCTGCTCGTTAGTTACAGTCACTTTTGAATCTATTATGCTTTAAAATCCCTATAAAACTCGTGAGATGAAAAATGCTACCTTTTGGCCTACTTTCTTTAAGGAAAGTAAGCTTATGATCACCTGGCATTTTGTGTCCATGTCCGTGTGCATGTCCACCCTCCCGTCGCCCATCAACTTCACAATGCCTGGATCAATATGAACCAAATAGGGTACAGTTGTAGGGGCACATAGGACACCTCAACTGCATAATTTGTGATGATGTTATCCACCCTGATTCAAGATGATGGACGCACAAACATTTGAGGCACAAGTGGGCTAACTTGTGAACCGCCTAACCAATTTGAACCAAATTTGCTACAGCTGTAGGGACACATAGGGTCGTCTCAGTGGCGTAATACCACATCCCGCAACAGAGAATTCTACAGATTAATTATGCGCTGGGTAAAAAAATACTTCCTTTTGTTAGTCCTAAATTTCCCAGCCTTCAGTTTCATGGGATGACCCCTGGTTCTGGTGCTGTGAGAGAGGGAAAAAATTTCTCTTTTTACTCTCTGTAGACTTTTATTCTCTCTACTCTATGCATAATTGTTTACATAATTGTCTCCCCATAGTTGCCTCTTTTCCAAACTAAACTAAAGAAGTGTTCAGAGCTCCTCCAAGCAGTTGTCTCCCAGTTACTGGCATTATTTATTCTATCTAGGGAACTCTCTGCCTAAGGAAACCTAGCTAGCCACCTTACTGTTCTTCTTCACAAAATTAATAAAAACTTTCCTCTTTAAGTGGGCTTTCTCTCTGTGAAAGACCCTGGAGTAGCCAAACGTGCTTTGCATTTTGATGATGCATTTTGGACTATTTTAAAATATTTTACATTGTATCGGTGCACTTTATATATTTTTGTATTGTGTGTTCATGTTTTGTCAGCCATTTCAAGGGCATTTCTGGGAAAGTGGGGTGGGAATCAAATTAATATAAGTACAGTAACAACAGCATAGGATGCCAGCCTGAATAGAAAGGCCCTTGAATCAGAAACAATGAAGCAGTACTCTGCTTAAAAAAACCCCAAAAAACACACCAAGAAAACAAGGGAGGGAGGAAGACTACAAATCTCTCAAATAACAATCTCTTCAAAAATACTCATATACAGTATGTCTTCTATGGTAGACCCGTACCATTTCAGAATGCACATGCAGGCTTTCTTGTTTGAAAGTACCCCATGTCAAATGCTTTCTGCATATAATAAGCTGACACATGAAGAGAAAGCTGAATTAAATGTGAGGGAATGGTTGTACAAGAGAATTTCTCACACATTCTGAAATAGGGGCGGGCCCATGAGAGAATTGTACCAGAGGTCTGCCTCAAATCTGAGTTGTTTCTGCAAGAGATGGAGATCACCAGGGTGTTTTCCAGATTAGACCCTGCAACGGGGTCAGGCCATATCTCGGAAGTGTGCTTCCACACTTCCTGTGTTGTGACACCTATGTGGACAGCAGGGTGCCGTTTATATTTCCAGTGCCTTGTTTCGAATTTAATCGCTGCAATATTTTTATTTATTTATTTATTCATTCATTCATTCATTCAGCAGCAGCAGCTAGTCTGGAGCTATAGCTTAGCCCAGGAGCTAAGCTATAATTGAACAAGGTGATGTGGGGGTGTCCCTGGGCCTATGAGGGAGGGGGAGCCCTCCTGGCTAGGAAACAGTCTGCTCTTCTGTTGTATTCTATCCAGTAATATTTTGCAGTTTGTTTGTTTGGACATTTGTCCCAGGGGGCATCCCATAGCGAGTGTGTGTGAAGAGTCAGAAAGGAAAAGGGAGAAAAAGGAGGAGAAAAATGGAGTTGATGCTGAATAAACCTTTAAATCTACATCAGATTTCCTTGTGTATATGAGGGAAGCATCTATAAAACACCTTCACTTTCCCCACCCCCGCCTCCCTGAATCTTTGACAATTTGCAGGCTCCTGATTGGAATGTGAGTAGTGTGTCATCTTATTTGCAAAGGAGCAAGATATAGGGCATGCCAATAATGTTTTGTTGATCACCGTATCCATATAGTCCTTCTGAATTTGTAGCAAAGACAAGGGGCAGGCGGGTGGTGAAGGAAGAACAACAAAAGGGCCCATGGGCTCATCTTCTCTTCTTGTCCCAGGGCCCCTTCCTATGCCTCTGTAGGTCACCCTGGCTATTTCCTTTTTTCTGACACCTTTTGTACTCACAAACACCTTCCTGTCTTCCTGGGAAGCTATGGAGAAACTCTAGGCCCTAGCAATTTCAAGCTGCAATTAAAACAATCTATTGTGTTGTAAATACTGAGGAGTGCCACAGCCTACTATCAAATTCTAATGTCTCAAGCAGACAATGTGTCTTTTGTAAATGTTTATGAGGATTCTTCTGTGCTCTCACTCCCACCTGACAATTAAAAAACACACACAATGTAGTTATAACACTGTTGGCAAACACCTCTTATTTAGCTTTCCAAGACTATATAGAAAGGGGTGAGGGTGGGTGGGAGAGAACATCAGTGCAATTCTCTTACTGAAAGTAGTATTTTGGCTGTATTCATTGCCCAACAGGCCCCTGTGTGTCCTCACATGGAAAGCACCTGTCTCTCAAAACTGAACACCTAGAGCTTTGCCATTCTCTACTCTAGTAGATTTGCAATTCAAAGAAACCAACAGACGAAGGGAAGTGCTTGACTCCATACACTGTCCTTACAGAGTATCTGAATGCTTATACATTAGTGAGCTATTAGGACATGTCTAGACTTTTGTACCACTTTAAAAGAGCTTAAGTCAGTCAAAGAATGAAAGCATTCACTCAGAGATTTCCCTGGCACCAGTTCATTTTCCCTTAAAACTAGTTAGTAAGGTGGGTTCTATAACAGGCTTGAACATGGTGTAATTTAACACAAGCATGGTACTTGGCAATGGCATCTTGTTTCTTGCAAAGGCTTTACAGGTTTGTTTACACCAGGACATATTCCAAGATGACAACTTATTCCTTTGCATTTAATTTGACTTAGCCTTAGATTGATTTACATGGCCAAGTAATAAATCCAGCATTCTCTGTTTCCTCATTCTGCTTGCAGTTTCACAGTAACTTGTGATGAAAAAAATACCTTGAGTATTGCACACCGGGGGCATTGGTGTAATGGGGAGAGAGGTGCATTGTCTGTCTGCCACATAAAGTAGTGTGCTCCTGAGAGTCCGGGTCAATTTTAGCGCATCACACAATGTATTCTCCATCTCTGGGGTCTGGGAATCCTACAGTCTTTACAGTGGAGCAGCAGACTGCCCTCTGCTTTCAAGATTTGTATACATCCAGCACTGGCTAATGAAACTGTCATTTTCAAGGAGTTTCTCCAGAACTGCTGATCTGGTGTTAAAGTCCCAGACTATAAGCAGAAACTGCACCCCATGCAGATGGGTCATATGGAAAATCAAAAAAGTTATCAGCCATCCTGTAAAAACAAAATGAAACAATTCTTTATAGAGATCTGTAGGCTTTCGTGACAAATAGGCTTGTCTTTTGGGATAACAGAACTTCACAGAACACATTTCCCAAAGGCTGTACGGAATAGGATGTTCTTCTATTAAAGTATATTAATTTTACACTCCCAATAAAGGGATAGACTTGCTTTGACTTAGGGTGCTGAAGGTCTTTCACTCCAATAGGTTTTGGCAACTATTATACAAAGCTACAAGAAGGCCAAGAATAGGAACATTGCAAAGATAATGAAAAACTGTTGAAAGAATAGGTTTATATTGGTGCTATGTCTCATAATCAAAGACACTAGAGTGGTATGGCTAGGTAAGTTACCCAGACTAGGTAAGTTACCCAGATGCTAAAATTTGGTATTCAAAATAAAACAACATAGAATTCCTTAAGTCATTGTCCTCAACTTGCTCACTATAGGAAAGAACAGCACCTCCTAGTGCTGTTTTCAGGACTTGCTCCATGGGTTACATATTTCACTGTTAAAATAAAGTCAGCAACTGTTAATAGCAAAAATTTGCTTTTAAAAGCTCATCAACTTTATGTTTTATCATCTTAATCTTCCAGTAGCCTTGAACAACCAAGGAACTTATTTTTGCTCAACACAATGCCATTTCAAACAGCTGTTCTGTACATCGATCTCACTACTTGGATTGCACCATGATCATGTAAACAGATCATCTGGATAATTTGTGATACCACTGTCATTCAAATGAGGAATTAGTAGCTGACCACTTGTATTATATCAGGAAAGAAGCTTTCAAAGGCTACAATCCTGTGCACACATTCTTGGGAGTAAGTTCCAATTTAAGAAACTGGAAGGCTGAAGACCTTTTAACTCTGGTGCAGAGCACATCCTTACCATGACTCTTTAACATACATTCCTGGCTTATTCCTCTTAACAGTGATTCATCACTAAAAAGTTCCATTTACATTTCTTTCGCTATAGTTTCCTGGGAACTGTGTGATAAATAGGACTTAGAATGATAGCTTATTTAGGGAATGGGACCGACAAGAAAGATAAATGACGTTGACTCAAACTTTGAAAATCACCATCTATGGGCTTGTGTATGCACAGTTTTTATTTGTATCTTCCCTTTCCTCCATCAAGGCAGTGTACATTCTGTTCCCAGGTGCTCACTCATCCAAGCATTGACCAGACTAAACCTGCTGAGTTTCAGCAAGGTGGCTGTATCATGTCTTCAGACCATGCCCTGGTATTCCACACTCCCATTGACTCTGTTGATGGAACTGCTCCAGGATGATTGGCGAGAACACCCCTAAATGCATTCAGATTTGTGGGGGGGAATTAGCGAACTAGAGTGGAGCAGTCCCACATCAGAATAAATTTATTCAAAGCTCTGGTCCCATCCCTGTGGGCTTTTAGGAAACAACTGAAGACACATCTCTTCAGCCAAGCTTTTTAATTAGTTGGTTATTTATGGATATTTTAATCAGATCTCTCAGCCTAACTTACCTCACAGAGTTGTTGTGAGGATAAAAATAACCATGTATACCGCTTTGAGCTCCTCGGAGAAAAAGCAGGATATAAATGTATAAATAAATAAATAAATAAATAAATAAATAAATAAATAAATAAATAAAATGTGTTTTAACTGTTAAATTCCTGGATTGTTTTACTCTTGTTTTGTTTTATGCTGTAAACTGATTAGAGACTTCAGTGGTGGATGGTATAAAAATTTATTAAATAAATAAATATTTGTTTATTATCTATTTATTTGATTTCTATACCGTCCTTCCAAAAATGGCTCAGGGTGGTTTACACAGAGAAATAATAAATAAATAAGATGGATATTTCATTATAAATAAATAAATTAATTAATAATGCACATCACAAATATCTCATCAATCAGTGCCTCACATTTTTCATTGCTTTGCTACATAAATTCCTTTGAGAACATTTTAGTAGAAATTTTTAGTTGAGAACTTTTTAGTTGAATCTAAATAATAGTTCTGGCTAACAGGTTCTGCAGTGTACCATGAGTGGTTCTGCACCACCTGCACTGCTGCGAGTATCCCTGCTAACTGGGCAAAGAGGCACCTTTTACCATGGTGATTCTCTTTATTTAGCAGGGGGAGAGTAACTGGCCCTATCCACCCCCAGCACAGTACTTCCAGTGACTGTTGCTGGTGTGTGTCTTATGTTTCTTTTTAGAATGTGAGTCCTTTGGGGACAGGGAGCCATCTTATTTGTTTGTTATTTCTCTTTGTAAACCGCCCTGAGCCATTTTTGGAAGGGCAGTATAGAAATCGAATTATTATTATTATTATTATTATTAATAAGAATGTCAGTACTAATATATAAAATTGCACAATGACACTTGCACAATTTTTAAAATAATGGCTGTAGTATTGTGCAAGTGTGGTTGTACTATCTATCTATCTATCTATCTATCTATCTATCTAATTCTCTAAGGTGTACCCGTGGCTAACCCCATGTGTGGAAGCTCTCACAAGAGTTTGAGAGCAGAAGCACCATGGTGATTGGGCAGTGGAGATTCCATATGCAGATAGGGAGGAGGAGCCTGTGAGAGCAGAAGCACCATGGTGATTGGGCAATGGGGATTCCATATGCAGATAGAGAGGAGGATCCTGTGGCAGTGGGGATTCAATATGCAGATAGGGAGGAGAAGCCTGTGATGGTTAAGGTCAGTTGGAATGCCACTCTTACTGGTCGGAAGATGTTCTTGATAGGAGAATCTTCATTTATATATATAAGGATAGTGGACAGGGGTCTGCGAAGAGAGGGGTTGTGCGGGATAAAAGAGCCCCTTCAGGAGAAGGAGGCTGCCTGTCATTGTGTGAATCAGATGAGGAAGCAAGATGAACAAGATCTGTTAACTCAGGAAGGGGGAGAGAGTCGGGGGAGGGAAAGAGCGAGCTGAGGAGAGAGAAAGAGAGAAAAAGAAGGGAGGGGGAGAGAGAAAGAAGGAAGTGTGAGGGACAGGTCCAAGCCTGTCAGCGGCCTGAGGGGAACAAGCAGCCATGGCAGTGCCTATTGGCAGCAAGCAAGGTCCCAGTCAACCACTGCTGCAGGGGTGAGGCAAGGTTGGAGTGGGCCAGAGACAAGATTTTAAAATGGGCCCCCGCTCACGGAAGCTCAGCTCATGAAGTAAAGAAATCTTAAATGAGGCTGAATAGTAGTAACAAAAAGCACTGTAAAATTTACACACACACACACCCCTATGTGCCACAATAGAACATCAACTTAAATTATTTTTTAAAGGTTTTGTAAATTGTGGACGATGCAAGTCATTTAATGGTAATAGAGAAAGAAATGCTGTTCTGGTAGCTCCAGGTCTTAACACTCACATCAGTTTCAGAGGATGAATATAACTGAAGGAAGCCCAGGCAGATGCGTAGCTGGGGGAGTCAATCATGTGACTTGCCTCTGCCCCCCCCCCACAAGGCAGTGGCCCCCTAGACAACTGTTTCCCCTTGTCCTATTATAGTTATGCCCCTGCACTGCTGCTGTTTGGGTCTACCGAGCCATTGGCGGAGGGAGGCAGGCAGGCAAGAGATGGGCCTGGATCTGTCAGCAGCCTGAGGGGAATGAGTGGTCATGGCGGTGGCGGCAGCACGAAAAGGCCTAGTCAACCACAGCTGCTCCTGTGGGGAGGAGCAGGAGCAGTGAGTCGGGTGAGTGTGGGGAGGTCTCTGGGGATAGGGGGCTGCAGTTTGGCCAATAGGTGCCAGCATGGCTGCAGCTGCAACCAAGAGGGGTGAGGGGGATGGAAGCAACTGGATGGAGGAGGAGGCGCAGGAGTGCCGCTCAGGTGAGGATGGAGAGATCTCTGAGGTGTGTGGGGTGTGGCAGGGGGGTGAGAGGAGTAATCCAGTACTAGTGTGCAGATACTCTGCGTGGGTTAAGCTAGTTTTACATATTACTTCAAGAGCACTCCTGTGCAACAGCATTCTTTTAGGCACCTGCAACAGCACAGAGAGTGCAGCATCACCCGCAGTAAGCTGCAGAACATGTCCGTCAATAACAACAAAATCTGCATGTGTGAATTGCCTCAACTGAATAATTTATTATTAATTATTTTATTTATTATATTTATTTGTAGACTGTCTCAAACCTCTGTCTTTGGGTGGAACAGTGTGTTTGAGGTGATGAGGGGGTGATAGAAAAACTCTGGCTGTGGAATTTGGTGGAAAATTCACAAATAAGAATGCAATTTTATTCTACTTCCCTGAGGGTCCTAACCAAATAAAAAGGTCACTGACATGCAGGTTCTTAGTACATAAGAACATAAGAATAGCCCTGCTGGATCAGGTCCAAGGCCCATCTCATCCGCTGGAAGCCACAGGCAGGAGTTGAGGGCATGCCCTCCCTCCTGCTGTGACTCCCCTGCAACTGGTACTCAGAGGCATCCTGCCTTTGAGGCTGGAGGTGGCCTGTAGCCCTCCAACTAGTAGCCGTTGATAGAGCTCTCCACCATAAAGTTATCCAAACCTTTCTTAAAGCCATCCAGGTTGTTGGCTGTAACCACATCTTGTGGCAGAGAATTCCACAAGTTGATTATGCATTGTGTGAAAAAGTACTTACATTTGTTGGTCCTAAATTTCCTGGCAATCAATTTAATGGGATGACCCCTGGTTCTAGTGTTATGGGAGAGGGAGAAGAATTTCTCTCTAGCCACTTTCTCCACACCATGCATGACTTTATAGACCTCTATCATGTCTCCCAGCAGTCGTCTTTTTTCTAAACTAAAAAGCCCCAGGTGTTGTAGTCTTGCCTCATAAGAAAGGTGCTCTAGGCCCCTGATCATCTTGGTTGCCCTCTTCTGTACCTTTTCCAGTTCTACAACGTCCTTTTTTAGATGTGGTGACCAGAATTGTACGCAGTACTCCCAAGTGTGGTTGCTGTCACACCCTCGATCTCAGACAGCGAGGAGGAAGGGGAGGCTGACAGCCTTTCAGCCAATGCGGGGGTGCCTGAGGGGCAGAGCCCAGCTGTCAGTTCCCAAGAGATGGCTGAGGAAGGTCCGACTGATGTTTCGGAGCAGGCACAGCAGTCTGGGGCAGCGGAGACAGCGACGGACAGACCGGAGGATAAGCTGTGTGGGCAACCCCCACTGACTCCACAGCAAAGGCGTGACACAAGGCGGAGAGCACAGCAGGAAACTATCAGGAGGAGTAAACGCCTCTTGCAGAGGGCTGAGAAGCCTTGAATCCCTGCCAGCTGAGAGTTATCAGCTTGGACTATAAAGCATGTCAGCAGCTTTCTGTTTGCTGCTGGAAGACAACATTTGTCAACCCTCATGTCGACAGCTTTCAGCCCGAGCCTGATATAAAGAACTATTTCAAGCCTTGTTACCTTTCTGCAGCACAGTTTGTATTGTGGACTATCTTCGTGGACTTCCTTTTTGGGTGGCCAGATTGCTGACAGTTGCACCATAGTTTTGTATAAGGGCATTATAATATTAGTCATTTTATTTTCAATCCCCTTCCTAATGATCCCTAGCATGGAATTCAACTTTTTCACAGCTGCAATCAACACTTTCAACGAGCTGTCCACCACAACCCCAAGATCCCTCTCCTGGTCAGTTACCAACAGCTCAGAGCCCATCAGTGTATACTTGAAGTTGGGGTTTTTCATCCCAATGTGCATCACCTTACACTTGCCAACATTGAACCACATTTGCCACTTTGTCGCCCACTCACCCAGTTTGGAGAGTTCCTTTTGGAGCTCCTCACAATCTGTTTTGGATTTCACTACCCGAAAGAGTTTGGTAACATCTGCAAATTTGGCCACCTTGCTGCTTACCCCTGCTTCTAGATCATTTATGAATAAATTAAAAAGCACCGGTCCCAGGACAGATTCCCTGGGGGACCCCACTTCTTACTTCCCTCCATTGTGAAAACTCTCCATTTATACCTACCCTCTGTCTCCTGTCTTTCAACCAGTTAGCAATCGATACATGTACTTGTCCCCTTATCCCATGACTGCTAAGTTTCCTCAGGAGTCTTTGATGAGGAACTTTGTCAAAAGCTTTTTGGAAGTCCAGGTATACTGTGTCAACTGGATCACCTTGATCCACACACTTGTTGCCACTCTCAAAGAACTCCAAAAGGATCTTGAGGAAAGATTTATCTTTGTGGAAGCCATGCTGGTTCACTCCTAGCAGGGCCTGTTCTTCTATGTGTTTTACAATTTTATCCTTGAGGATGCTTTCCATCAATTTGCCTGGGATGGACGTTAAGCTAACCAGCCTGTAATTTCCCGGATCACCCCTAGATTTCTTTTTGAAAATCGGTGTTACATTTGCTACTTTCCAGGCCTCTGGTACAGAGCCCGATTTCAGGGATAAGTTAAATATTTTAGCAAGGAGGTCGGCAATTTCACATTTGAGTTCTTTGAAGACTCCTGGATGGATGCCATCTGGCCCTGGCAATTTGTTAGTTTTCAGTTTTTCCAGACAGTTTAGAACATCATCTCTTGTCACTTCTATCTGGCTCAGCTCTTTAGCCTCCATCCCTAAAAAGCCTGGTTCAGGAAAAGGTATATGCTCAGTATCCTCTGCCGTGAAGATGTAGTAGAAGTCTGCCGTGAAGACACAGTATCCTGTGTCGTAGATGTGGTGCACCCCAATTAACAAAAAGAAGACAGCTACACAGAGTAATTTTTAACAGTGGCAGCAAAAACTGCCCCTGTCCAGATCCACTGCCTGCCTAGAACCCTACCCTGTTAGTATGTCACTCCGGTGTCACAGCATTCCCTAAAGAAGCATACATATTCCAAAAGACGGTGGGGTAATATGATAGGGGTGGTCCTTCTCTAAAACAAGGTGAGGCAGATGCCTCCTGCCACCTCACTTGCCTCCTTCTGCCATCCCCTCATCTTTGGAGAAACTCTTTGCCAAGCAGGAAAGGGCTTTAGCATATTGGAGACACTATACAGAATGATGCTGGGCACATGAGCAGCCAAACCCAGGATAGGGCAGCCCAGGCTGGGTTTGGCTGGTTGTGTACACTGCTAGGATCAAGCCCAATCCTGGCGCTGCCCTTGTAGGTAGTCTGAATTTTTACCCCAACCCTTAGCCAGGGTTAAGGGAACAAGCACACCCTCCACCCGATGCCAGGGTCATGTGTTATGCTTGGGCTGCGTGCATGCACCTAGAGCACCCCACTCCTGGGGGACTCCCCCAATGCACTGCGCTTGTTGCACAGTACATTATGGGATTCCTGGAGGCCAGGACTCATTTTCCCAGCCTCCAGAAATCCATGTTGCATGGAGCTGCAGAGATCGTGTGGGTGCATGGTGGCATGCCAAAAAAATCAGAGACTTCCATCTGGGGGAAAGGTCAATTCCACCCTGATTCCCCCCACCCACCCTCCGCACTCAGTCGTGTGAATATCCTTAATGTCTTCATACTTTACTGCCCCTGAGTACTGTATATGTGCTGTAAAGCATCTCCAGTACTCTGTGCTCTTCCTTCATTTCCTCTTCCACTTCCTCCCCTTCTCATAATCAGTGGCCAATTAGGAGGAAGGAGGGTGTGGCTATATTGCTGCTGCAAAGAAAAAGAACTAAAAGGAGGGATAGGTGAGTGTGTGTGTGTACACAAAATTGTCAGAGTTTGCCCCAACATCAGCTCCAAACCCAAGGAAGGCCAACCGTGTGACACCCAACTATCTTCAGATTAAGAGTCACAGCCTGAGAAAACAGTAGAGATCAACTCCGGGACCCCTGTGACCAAGACCCCAAAGGTTCCTCAGAAGAAATAGCAAGTGCCTTGTCAACCCCGCCACCAGAACCCTTGGAGCCAGCAGAACCTGTCCCTGCACAGACCCCGGAGATGGACTCTGAAGATGAAATCCTGCCACCACAAGAAGGGATCAGACCAGAGGCACATTGGATTCCTCTCAGGGCTCCAAGGCTCTCAGGGCCCCAGAAACACCACCACCACCCCACATTGAATCTCCCTGAACTAATCTCAGGGAGGCTTTCCAGGCCAGACGAAGAAGTGCACACCTCACAGCCAGATGCCTGCCAGACAATGGGGCTACTCAGGAGGAGGAGAAAGCAGCCGATGCCAGGCTACTCGGGAATAAGGCTTGGCTTGCAACAGGAAAGGATGTGGCTCTCCAGGCTTTTAGGCAGCTTCCTGGTAAGCATGTGCATGGTCCAGACTGTTCCGGACCGGCACCGAGGGGGGTGTCCCTTTAAGGCTGGGGGGGTAGAACTTACCCCTCCCGCCGCTCTTCCCCCTCTGGCGCTGTCGTATTTAGTGAAGATTTGGGGGCGGCAGCGTTCTTCGCTGCCGTCCCTGCCCCCGTCGTCGCCTGCAAGTCCTTCTAAGTGCTGCACGCATGCACGTGCGGTGGCGCGCATGCGGCTGCCACCTATGTCACACGCACGCGGGGGGCGTGGTCCGGCTCCCAAACGGAGCCTTGAGGCTCCGTTCAGGAGAAGCAGCTTAACTGCTGAAGGGGCCATGTGGCCCCTTCGGCAGTTAAACAAAGGCCGCAGCGCAGCCCAGGGAAGAGCCGCTTCTGGGCTGCGTTGCGAACGCAACACCAGTCTTCGCTCCTGAAGGTGCCGGGCGGCCCCTTCAGGAGCTAGTTAGGCTGGTGCTGCGTTTGCAGCACCAGCCTTTGTTTAGCTCTTGAAGGGGCCGTGCGGCTCCTGCTCGGGAGCTAAACTACCGCCCCCGCGTCTGACGTCAGACGCAGGGGGCGTGTCAGGGCTGCGAATGGCGGCTCCTGATTGGGCACGGCTCGGGTTCTTTGAACCCGTTCGCCCAATTATAGCTACGCCCCTGGTGCTGGAGGCGGATGTTCACTTCAGTGACAATGGCAAAGGCATCATCTCATGCTGTGCAGGAGGAAGGCAATGCTAAACCACTCTTGTATTCTACCCAAACCACATGGCTCTGTGGTCGCCTAGAGTCGACAACAACTCTATGGCACAGTCTTTCCTTTTCCCCCTACAACTAAAACAGGTAACAATTACAGTGTTGATCTTCAACACAGACCAGGATTGTGTGCTAAAAAGAATACCCAAGCCTAGGTACCTGAAGATATTTCAGCATGCTTTAAGGGGAAGACAGTGTACAGAATCCCTGCTGCTAAATAAGAACATATAATATTTCTATTTCTATTTAATTTGAGATTCAAGGTAATATCCCCTGTAATATTTTCCAAAAAGCAGTTCTCAATCATGTGTTATTAGGAATATCAGCCACCAGAGGGCCATCTTACACTAACAGCAGTTATAAGTGCATAATCCCCTGTTAAATAAATGACATCAACAGGGAAGAAATTATTTAACCTCTTGTATGGTTAAATTGGATCAGTTTCAGTTTATGACTTCTGAGAATGTAGACAAGCTACTTGGGACACTTTGTCTTACTAACTGTCCTCTTGATCCTTGTCCGACATGTCTTATACGATCTAGTAGGGAGGTCATTGGAGATGGTCTTGTTAAGATCATTAATGCTTCTCTCAAAGAGGGAAAAATGCCTCCTTGTTTCAAACTGGCCTTTGCAGGTGCTATGGAGTTGAGACTCCCTTGGTCAGCCTGTTGGATGATCTCCAATTAGGAATCAACAGGGGGAGTGTGACTCTGTTGGTCCTTTTAGATCTCTCAGCAGCTTTCGATACCATCGACTGTGGTTTCCTTCTGGAGTGCTTGAAGGGGTTGGAAGTGGGAGGCACTGCTCCGCAGTGGTTCCACTCCTATCTCTTGGGTAGGTTCCAGATGGTGTTGCTTGGAGATTGTTGCTCTTCAAAATGAGAGTTATTGTATGGGGTCCTGCAGGGCTCTATTCTATCTCCAATGTTTTCTCAACATCTACACAAAACCCCTGGGAGAGATCATCAGGGGAGTTGGTGATGTCATCAATAAGCTGATGACACCCAAATCTATTTATCAATGTCAACTTCCTCAGGAAATGGCCTAACTACCTGAAATGTCTGCTTGGAGGTGGTAATGGGATGGATGAGGGAGAACAAATGGAGGCAGAATCAAAACAAGATGGAGGTACTCATTGTGGGAGGTCAGAACTTAGAAAGTAGCTTAGATCTGCCTGTTCTAGATGGGGTTACATTCCCCTAGGAAGAGCTGGTACATAGTCTAGGATTACTTCTGGACCCAAATCTCTCCCTGGTCTCTCAAGTTGAGGCAGTGGCCAGGAGTGTTCTCTATCAGCTTCAGCTGATATACCAGCTACACCAATTTCTGGAGACTAGCCGACCCCGCTCAGAGCATCTGTGTGCTCTTTGGGGCCAGCGGTTACCTCTCCCCCCACCACACCTTCTGCCCCAGTCTCCGCTTCCGGGCCCAGCCACCTCTCCTCCCCACTGCCACTTCTGCCCCCCCTTTCTTTCCCCCCTCCTGGGCCTTATCTTTGTGGCCGGGCCAGACCCGCCACCTCTGAACTCCATGGCCAGGCCACTGTGGCAACCAATCCTCCTGGGTGCGCTTCAGCCAGTCAGGTGCGTCTGCCGCGCAGCCAATCACTTGGGTTCTGGGATGCACATTCCAAGGCACACCCAGGAGAATTAATATAATAAATAAACAACCTTAAAACAGTGGCACATATGCTGGTAACATCCAGACTTTATTACCGCAGCGTGCTCTACACTGGGCTGCCTTTGTACATAGACTGGAAACTGCAGCTGGTACAGAATGCAGCAGCTAGGTTGGTTTCTGCAGTTATCCAAAGAGATCAAAATACACCCATTTTAAAAGAACTACACTGGCTGCCAATACATCCCTGGACAAAATCCAAAGTGCTGGTTATTACCTATAAAGCCCTGAATCACTTGGGTCCAAGGTATTTAAGAGAACGCCACCTTCTTCATAAACCCAGCCACCTATTAAGATGATCTGGGGAGGTTTGGATGCAGTTGCCTCCAGCTCAGCTGGTGGTGACTCAAAACCAGGCCTTTTCTAGGGTTGCCCCAGGACTTTGGAATGCACTTTCTAACAAAATTAGAGTCTCCCCTTCTCTGGATGTTTTTAAGAAGGACCTGAAGATGTACCTGTTTAGCCAGGCTTTTAGTTTATAGTATATATCAAGCAGCAACAATCAGTGTAAATAATTAAGGATCTCTGATCATGATGAAACATTTTCTAAAACAAATAACTGATGGAAATGATGAGAAAATTAAAGCAAGGGCAATATATTGTCCACTGGACAAACTAGCTATGGAAAAAGATTAAATTTAAAATTAAGCGATGTAAATATTAATAAACAATTATTTCTATGCACACTTGCTTGGAGTCATTGACTGACTCCAGTGCCTAACCTGTTCTTTTAATTTCAATGAGACTACTTTGATTAATTTTCCTTATCATATCAGGCAGTGGGATTTACGTTAATGTAGCACAGTCAGGTTTATGCTGCAAGATTTCTAAAGAGCTCAGGGTGATGTGCTTAGTATGTCTTCTCTTTGCTTGATTGCCTTATTTATGTGCATTCTTTTTGCTTTGAAAACATCTTGAAATGGAAATACAAAATTGTTAATAATTTAGTGTTTTTTTCCATTCCACTGAATTCAGCTTCATGTATTTTAAAATCACACTAAAATGCTCTATTTAGACATTTCAGTTATAATGTAATTTATGTTCTGTGCAGCCCACCACCTAATGGCACAGTGTGGAAATGACTTGATTAACAAGCCAGAGGTTGCTGGTTTGAATCCCCACTGGTATGTTTCTCAGACTATGGGAAACACCTATAGTGGGCAGCAGCGATATAGGAAGATGCTGAAAGGCATCATCTCATACTGCACGGGAGATGGCAATGGCAAACCCTTCCTGAATTCTACCTAAGACAACAACAGGTCTCTGTGGTTGCCAGGAGTCGACACTGACTCGATGGCACACTTTACCTTTACATGGTTTAAAAATACAAAATCTTTCAAAAATGAGGATAGTTAAAAAAAAAAAAATCCTACAATGCTGGTATTGTCATAATGTTATTAACTTTTCCTGTTATTAACTTTTGCCAGTATCCAATGACTATAGGATAGCAACCACAGACTGCTGCTCAGCTAGAAGCCCTGTACCAAATCAACGGCCATTTAATGAGAGCAATGTTAGATGGCTTGCATGCTAACACTGACCACTACTAAATACATTGGAGGAGATACAACTGGCTAGAACTAGGGAGCAGGGTCTTTTTGGTGGTTGCACCACTGTTGTGGAATACCCTGTCAGCAAGCTCCTTCTCTTCCCATTTTTAAAAGAACATAAAAAACCTTTCTATTAAGGCAGGCATTTAGTGATAAATCTGTTTTATGCTGCTTCAGTTGCTTTTTTCCTATACTTGTTATTTTTATTGTTTACAGAATTATACAAAATAAATCTTTTATTGCTGTTTATTTTATTATTGTTTTCTGAAATGTTTTTAATATTTATTTTATTGTACACCACTTCAGGGGCGTAGCAAGGTTGGAGTGGGCCCAGAGACAATATTTTAAAATGCCCCTCGCCTCACTGAAGCTCAGCTCATGTAGTAAAGAAATCTTAAATAAGGCTGAACAGTGGTAACAAAAAGCATAGTAAATTTATTTATTTATTTTTACACACACACACACACACACACACACACACACACACCCTATGTGCCACAATAGAACATCATCCTAAATTATTTTTTTTAAGGTTTTGTAAATTGTGGACGATGCAAGTCTTTTAATGGTACTAGAGAAAGACATGATGTTCTGGTAGCTCCAGGTCTTAACACTCACATCAATTTCAGAGGATGAATACAACTGAAGGAAGCCCGGGTGGGTGCACAGCTGGGGAAGTCAGTCATGTGACTTGCCTCTGGGCCCCCCCCCCAAGGCAATGGGCCCCCAGACAACTGTCTCCTCTTGCCCTATTATAGTTATGCCCCTGCACCACTTTAAGTACACCTTGGGGTAGAAAAGCAGAATCGACATGATAACTACTACAATAATAAATAAATGTTTTTCATGATGCAGTGGTCAACGTAGTTGACTTATGATGCAATGAAGTAGTCTCCTAATCATCTATAGTCAGCAGCCGCTTATGAGGCTGTTCACTGGAAGGGAAGAAGCTTCTGCTGCTAAGCAGTGATGAGGCGGGGGAGGACACGACAGGAACCAAACATCCTTACTGGAGGGCATTGCAAGGCTGTGGTGAAGGCATGGAAGTTGCTAGCTCAACACCATTCAGGCCCACTGCTGCTGGCTGGCTAACATTATCCAACTCAATGTGGGACACTGAGTAGGGATGTACAAGTAACTGCAGCGGGGAGGCTCAAAGGTGGCGGGGGTCTCTCTTTAAGAGTGGGGGAGGGTGCACTTACCCCTCCTGCTGCTTTCCCCCCACCTACATCCATGCTTTGCACATCCGATTGGGGCAGCAGTGTACCTCCTTGCTGCCCTGTTACCCTTGTCTTCCAGATATGACTGGAAATTGCCGACGCGCCTGCGCGTGCTGGCATGGGCGCGCGGGCATGCACAGGCGCATCTGTGACTTCTGGTCATATTCAGAAGATGAGGGCAATGGGGCAGCCAGGAGGTACACTGCAACCCCGATCGGCTTTGCAAAACATGGACGCCAGTGGGGGGAAGCGGTGGGAGGGGTAAGTGCACCCTCCCCTGGTCTTAAAGGGAGACCCCCACCACATCGAACAGGCAGAACTGCCGGTTCTTTGAACCAGTTCGGAGGCCCATAAAGGGCCTCCGAACCGGTTTTGTGCACATCCCTAACACTAAGTGACTGCAGAGGTGAAGTCCCCTGACCAACCTGCAAATGGGATGTCCCCTGATCAGTGCTTAGTAGCAGACGCAACTTACCTTCAGTGAGCCACCTCACAAGTTGCCACTGCCTATGGTATGTAAGAACAGTGACTGTATGGTGTCTCCCAGGATTGCCTCCCCTGCATGACTTCAGCCTCAAGAGAGAGATGGCAGTTGTTGGTAAAGGAATGTTCATGAAACCTAAATGTGGACCTTCCCATGTGATTAACATGAGTACATGTGTACTTGCAATGAAATAGGTGCATCTGGTTCATCACACATGGCAATCCACAAATGGGTTTCATTACCATTGGCTATAGGGTGGTGGTAACTTAAGGACAGAGGGCATGTTTTGCAAGCTGAAGGTCCTAGGTTAAATCCTTGGCATCTCCAAGTAGGACTAGGAAAGAACCCTGATTGAAACCCCAGAGAGCCACTATCAGTCAATGAGGTAATTCATACAATCAAAAACTGTCATCTACCCAGGTTTGGGAGCTATGTGAGCTCCCAATGTTTGGTTGTGTGGAAGCAAGCTAGGAGGAAAACCTAGGTAGCTTTTTCTCCTACCTTTCTTCCACACAATCACTTCTAACCATGTTTTCCTCTTACCCTGTTTCCATACAAAGGAAAACTGGGAGCTCACACAGCTCCCAAACCCGGGTAGAACACAGTTTTTATTGTGTGAATTACCTCAATGTGCAGTGAATACTAGCCTAGAAGGACCAATGTGCATGCTTTTGAATGCACCAGCCTCCATATAGTGAATAATTACAGCCACCTTCACCCCACTTCAGGGATCATACTACCAAACCACTAGCTGTTGCATCATCAATCATCATCATCATCATCATCATCATCTATCCCTTTTCAGCAACAACAACAAAGTTGCCAAAGTAGTATATATAACAAAAGAATGAAAACATTGTTCTCTGGCCCAAAAGGGCTCACAGTGTTAAAAAAAGGAACAGAAGGGAGACATCAGCCACAGCCACGGTAAAAAGATGATATGCTATCTTGCACAGGGACCATTGCCCTCTCTCTGCTAAATATGAGACCCACCACTTTAAAGGATGCCTCTTTGCCCAGTTAGCAGGGGGCTGACCTGATTCTTTGCAGATAGTAAAGTGCACCGTGATTTTTCCTTCACTTCTGAATAACCAAGTCAGGTGTCCCCCATGCTATTTCAGAGATCATTTCTACAAAGCATGCTATAGAGCAGCATCCCTGCATTGCTGCTCTGAATGGGTTGAATAATCCATTCCTTTACCATTCTGTCACTAACCCAAATATGTGGGGAAAGAGTGGTTAAATGGTAAATACATACAATTTCTGCAAGAATGGAACATTCCCGGCTTTCGTGCACTCGGGACAGGGCCTTCTCTGTTGCTGCCCCTAGACTCTGGAATGCTCTCCCAGTGGCCATTCGTTCCTCAGACTCCATCACGGCTTTTAGAAAGCTTTTAAAGACTTGGCTTTTTACCCAGGCTTTTGCATAATCGTTTTTACTGCGGCTTCTCTGTGTTTTTATCTGTTATTTGTTGTCTTGTTTTTATGCTTGTTTTATGTTTTTAGCTTGATGTTTTTATTGCTTGATGTTTTTATTGCTTTTATTGTATGTTTTAATTTTTGTAAACCGCCTTGGGGTTTTCTTTTAACGAAAAGTGGTATAGAAATGTAAAAATAAAAATAAAATAAATAAACATGTAGGATCACATGTTTACATGTGCATGTTCTGCATGAACATAGGAAGCTGCCATATACTGAGTCAGACCACTGGTCTATCTAGCTCAGTATTGTCTTCACAGACTGGCAGCGGCTTCTCCAAGGTTGCAGGCAGGAATCTCTCTCAGCCCTATCTTGGAGAAGCCAGGGAGGGAACTTGGAACCTTCTGCTCTTCCCAGAGTGGCTCCATCTCCTGAGGGGAATGTCTTATAGTGCTCACACTTCTAGTCTCTGTTTCATATGCAACCAGGGCAGACCCTGCTTAGCTAAGGGGACAAGTCATGCTTGCTACCACAAGACCAGCTCTTCTCTCTTAAAATGAAATGGTGTTGTTGAGTGCTAGTTTTTGGGATGATAGCAGCTGTTCTATTTGCTTCACAGTTTGTCCCTTACTTGTGCCACCCCCAGTCTTCTGAGCTTTCGTCCCTGTTATGGCCATTCCAGATCACTTTTCACAAAGTCCACACAAAAGCCAGAAATTCAACAGGCGTTGTTTCCCTCAGCATGCAGACAGCTTAGCTAGTGGAATGTCTTCTTTTCTTGCAGTTTCCCCCCTGCTTGCAATGGAGGGAAGTGGCAACCATCTTCTTATTGCTTTCCATTACCCTTTCTATGCCTGTCCTCCATACCTACTACCCCATCACATCTACGTCACTTGGCGTGGAACCGAAATATTTGCTACATAGTCTCAGCCAGGAGAATGTAAAATATAAAAGATCCCAGCCTGGAAGCCATTTCCATAAGAGATTTCCATAAGAGAGCCATCGTGGTGTAGTGGTTAGAGTGCTGGACTAGGACCGGGGAGACCCGAGTTCAAATCCCCATTCAGCCATAAAACTAGCTGGGTGACTCTGGGCCAGTCACTTCTCTCTCAGCCTAACCTACTTCACAGGGTTGTTGTGAAAGAGAAACTCAAGTATGTAGTACACCGCTCTGGGCTCCTTGGAGGAAGAGCAGGATATAAATGTAAAATGATAATAATAAGAAGAATGATTTTGTTCTTCTGTTTTCTGCTTTGAGACATGGAAGTACAAAATATTTAAACCATACAGTTATGTATTTTTGCAAGGTCTGTTTGAACATTTGCTGCCTACAAATCAGTGATGCTGTGCAAGCTTGAAGACTCTCATGAAAGTGCAGCCAAGTCGAAACAGGGAGCCACTGCTGATTTCAGAGGCTTTTCGCTGTCTCTAATGTCTGTAAAAACAAGCAAAAAGCCCAACGATCTCTGGAGCTAAGTGCTGGTCAATCAGAACATTAATTAGCGGGCTGCTGATTAATGACACAGAACCTTGTGATTTTCTGAAATCCCTCTATATTCTGGTCGAGTTTGTGCAGAGCTGCAAGCATTCTGTCGAATGTCTCACCAAATGACCAGGCACCGGATTAATGAAATCATTAGTGGACTTTGCCCCCTTGGTCTGCTTGCATTGCTGGTGAAGAAGCCGTGTGTGCCTTTAAGCTGCCAGTGTGACACAGTTTGTACCTTCATTAAGATTTTCTGAACACAGGAAACAATTTTCTTTATTCATTTCGAAAATACTTCAACACCATCTGAAACAAACACCAGCCAGAAAAAACACACATCTATGTATAACATTAAAATCACCGTCATAAAAGTTACGTTTTCGCACAACTGTATTCAGGTATACTTTTGAGATATGTTTAACTTTGTTTTATTTAAAGTGTTTTATTTAGAGTATTTGATGCTCTGCTCTTCAGGCCCCAAAAGGACACTCCTCAGCGACGCCCGAAGAAGTATTTTAAAAACACAGTAAACAAGTTACACGATAAAAATAACGTAAACCGTCCAGAATCAAACCAGCGGAGCAGATTGCAATTGCATTAAGAACAAAAGATTATTTTTTTAAAAAGACTTGACAGCTGAAACGTCGTCTTCAAAAACCGTTTCTGCGGGAAAGTGGTCCATGCTCACAGCCGGTGTACCGCAAAACAGACGACATCCTCAGCTACATGAGCGCTGCCTTTGTCCTCCGTGCCGCTGCGCCACCTAGTGCCGCTGAGCGGGAGCGTCTGCTTCTTGCGCCTCTCTCAGGCACATCCCCCTCTCGTCGTCCCGCTCACAACTGCGGCGGCTGCCAAGAGGCAAACCCACCCGCCTCGACAGCAGCAGCAGCAGCAGCAGCAGCAGGCGAAGCAGCCAGCCAGCGCTGACCGTGCGGAGTGGGGGAGTCTGAAGGGCGCGCGTGAAGCAGACGAACGGACAGGCGCGAGGAGAGTGCGCGAGAAAGCCGCGGGAGCCGTCAAGCACCGACGCGAAGAAGGGCTTTCCCCCGCTTTTCTTCCTCTTTTTTTTCTTTCTTCCGCCCCCCTTTCCCTTGTGGGAGAAGTTAAAGAGCAGCATGGCCGGTGCAAGCCCCTTGTGCTCAGCGCTCTGGCTCTGCGGCGTCCTCCTGTGCCTGGGCAGCCTGCAGCCTGCGCGCGCTGCGCAGCAGCAAGAGGACAGCCTCTACATGTGGATTGACGCTCAGCAAGCCCGAGTGTTGATAGGTAAGGCGCGTCTCGTGCGGGGCGCGCGCGCTCTCTCTCTCGCCCTCCCTCGCTCCCTCCCTCCGAGTCCGGACAGCGCGCGGGGAAGGAGCTCGGGAGGCGAGCGAGGCGCTGCTCTGGGCTTAGTCGCAGTCGCTTTGCCCTGGGTCAGGATAGCTCCGGGCGGAGGCTCCTGGATTCAACTAGATGGAGAAAGGGGTGCTCCTTTGGCAGCACCAAGAATAAACCTCCCCCTCCCAAGGCATGATTTAAACTTGCAGGAGGAGATGAGCTACTGGGGCAGTCACTATCTTTCAGCCTAATCTACCTCACAGAATTTGTAGTGATGAACCTTTCAGGATGAGAGTGGGGTGTAACCTTATACTGTATAGTGTACAGCAGGGAGGGAGACCCGGGTTCAAATATATATTCAGCCGTGAACCTTGCTCGGGCCAGTCACCTTTCAGCCTAACTTACCTCACTGGGCTGCTGTGAGGATGAAATAGAGAAGGGGGAAGCTTGCACACTGCCCTGAGCTTCTTGGAAAAGGGTTAGGGTAGGAATGTAGCTTGTAATAATTACAGCAAACAAATACTGGGCTAAATTCACTTATACACACCTTGGGAGCAATAGAACAAAACATGCCAAATTCTCCACTCACATAGCACTTCTGGGGGGGGGGGCATGGAAACTGCAGGTAGCTTATATGTAACGAATGCACCAGTGTGTATTTCCAACGTTGAAAGCAGTCTGTGCTTTTGCCTATAAAATGAGATGTAAAAGTTGCCCTGTGTGAGGAAGGATTATACTCTCATGCCTCTAGTATCCACGTGCTGTAACTGAGCACTGCTTCCTTGTATGTGTGCATGCTGCTAAAGAGGTGTGTGTGTGTGTGTGAGAGAGAGAGAGAGAGATGCACACATCTATACATGTGGTTTGCATACTTTTCCTGACACAGACATGCTTTCCATGTAGGAAGTCTGAGCAGTCCTCTGGAGGAAGCAGATGTGTTTGTCTTCATGTGAAAATTCTTCAGAGTAAACGTTTGCTTTTTATCCCACATTAGGATCAACCTCCCACCTGTTTCTAGTTAATTGGTTTTGTTTTACAGGCTTTGAAGAAGATATTTTGATTGTTTCTGAGGGGAAGATGGCCCCATTCACTCATGATTTCAGAAAAGCACAACAAAGGATGCCAGCTATCCCAGTCAATATTCACTCTATGAATTTTACCTGGCAAGCAACTGGAAGGGTAGGTAGAGAGTCTGAGACTGGAAAATAGTGGTAGAGCTTGGGACTGGTGGCAGAGATCAGCAACATGCTTAGCTGGAGCAAATATTTAGTTTATAGAACATATTTATGGAAAGTATTTCAGAGATGTGCCCAAAAAAAGCCACTTCAGAGTGGTGCATTGAATCATCTATCATGAGAAACATTAATCAAATCTATAGTAGGCAAAAATATACAGTGCTCTTTCTTTTTTTCTTTTTTGCTCCTCCCACTTTAATGAAATTTTGTTTCTAAACCAAATAGTTCACAATCTGATCTAGGAAATATCATCAAGGAGCATATCAGGGTGTATGTGGAAGGTTGTTGAAACCCAAATCCGAATTATTAGAAGAAAAGTAGATTTGAAAGAGTGATCTTTAGGATGAAAGGATGTTTTAGCAGATGAAAGGCTGAAGGTCACGAATAATGGTGAATTTTTTTGTTTTGTTTTTAGATTGTTAGCCCTTTAGAGATAGGCAAACATTTTCTCATATGTTTTTCTGTGTAAACCACTTTGAGAAATTGCTTTGTTGAAATATGCATATAAATATTTTTAATAATAATAATAATAATTCATGAGATAATTCATAAGAAATTACATTAAACTTTCACCAAATTAGAGAAGGTCTGAGGGGCAGGGGGAAAGATGTGTCTTCAGGTACTTCTTCAAGAGTGGCAGAGACTGAATTGTATGAATCTCTCAAGGCTAGCTAGGCTTTTGCCTTTTGTTATGTTACTTAAGCATAAACTAATAAATAAACTAATAATTTAAACAGAACTTTTTGAGGATATAGCACTTCACTTAGATAATTTCAATAATTCTTGCAAGAGCTCTCAAGGCAAATCAGTTTTGCTGTCTCCATTTCAGATCTGGGAATGAGAAATTGGATTTGCTTAAAAACTATTTAGTGAGTTCATGGCAAAGGCAATATTTTACACACTTCTTGGGTACATAGATCAGTCTCAGCCACTATGCTATACAAGCTCTCAGATTTCAATGTCTTTTCAGAATGGCATTCATTGCTCAAAAGAACCTTTCACTCTGTACTGCATGTTTTGGTTATGGTTTTAAATGTTGCCCCTAGATAACTGTTCCTAACACATCACTGTGGGGGAAGATTTGCAATTATAAAGTATTGTGTCCCAATGATGAAGTAGATCTATTGACTCATCAAGCCACAATTTAAGTTCATTTAATAACATTTATAGGAATGCCTGGCATGACATACTTCAAAGAACAAACACATGTGCAAGTTGACACACTGACAGCATATGGTGAATTTGCATAAAGGGCAGATACTATTGGAATAAAATCTGACAACAAACACTATTCAGGTTAGATATTCTTTTAAAAAACGATTCTTTAAAACAAACCATAAGCAGCAAAATTTGAAATATTCATTAAGAATAGGCCTTGAAGGAGAGTTTCAATAAGTCTTTCATTGTAACCTGTTAACAGGATTCCCAAGTCTTTAGTATAGTAATGCTGAGTGCATTTATGAAGGCTTCATTCTTGAGTCTATATTGTTAGGATGAAATCAGAGATATTACTCTGCAATAATATTATTTTGTGCAGAGAATTTTAATTTAAGCTAAACTTTAAAGAAAAGCTGGGACATGCAATATATCAAGTTCGTCAGAGAATAAGTCATCTTTCCCTTCCTTTTGCTTTTCACTTCATCCATTCTAAAACATTGTTGTTTTTCGAGGAGCAAGTTATTCATTTTGTGGAATCTGTGGTATCCTGTTTGCTTTGGTAACTATGTGTTAGTCTGTTGTTGTGCCCTTATATACGCCTCCCTTTGTCCATTCTGCCTGGTGCAAAATTCAACTGAATGCCAAGCAAATAAATTTTCCTACCTGTGACATGCTGCCTGAGATACAGTTTCTATAAGATTTCTCCTTTTCTTCTTATGCAATTGTGCAATTCATATTGAGTTTTTATGATGGCAGAGGAAAAAACCTCAAACTCTCACAAACAGAATAGAGGGAACAAAGCAAAAAGGAGAAAGTTTAGAAGCAGAACTGGCAACCTTTGTGTTGCAAAGTTAGTCTACTGTTGTGTAAAATACTTACAGGATGGCACCAGTTAAAACACCAAAGAGTATACAATTAGATGCAAAGCTGGTCCAAGTCTTGTGAACCAATACTATGAACGTTTGTAGTGAGTACAAGGCAATGTAGACAAGCCCAAGGTCACAAGTATTTGTGTAGGGGGTTATCTCCCAATAGAAACAAAAGTCATTGTGAGGCTACTACTGTTTTCTTGCTGCCCACAGTAACTGTTTGCAGAACACATTTGGTCCAGACTTGAGGGGATCCTAGGAAAAGTGCCCTCCAGTAAAAAAAAAGTGCCCTCCAGTAAAAGTGCCTCTCCCCTTCAATATTGGGCAATAGTGGCAAAGGTGGCCTTTAACAGAGGTTAAGCTGGTCCTTCCATGAGATGAGGCAGTTGCCTTAGGTGGTGTGGGGCGGCATCCCTTGCTGCCATGGATGCACCTCTACCTACCTGCCCACATCCACCATGAACTCACTTTCTCTCTTCCCCACTGCAGCAGCAGCAGTGACTTCTCTGTCTCTACCTTCCTCCTCCTTTAAAAGCATCTCACCACCTTTTCCTCATTTATTCTTCTAGAAGGATGTGGAGAGTGAAACAGCCAGCTATTGCTGCAGTAGTGGTAGTGGTGCTTGCTGGGGCATAGCTAGGGTAGAGGGGGGCCATGTTTGTCCCTCTCCCCAGTGGCCCCTCGGAGAGAGGGAGATAATGAAGCAAATAGGGAGGGGTAGAGCTGGTGGCCCCCAGGAGCTGGGGGGCCTGGGTTCTTTGAACCCATTGGCTCAATTATAGCTACACCCCTTGCATGGTGTAGTGCATGCTTGCATGGCTGTGCTGGAAGGGAGAGAGAAAAGTTGGCATACCTCAGTGTGGAAGAGAGTGAAAGGAAGTGCTTCCTGACATGAGGTGGTGGGAGGGGAGAGTGGATGCACTTCCAGGCAGGCCGGAAGTGTGCCCACTGGAGGGTGCAGGGTGGGGTGGCATTTGGCACCTTGTCTCAGGTATCCAAAGATTTTAGACTGAAAGCTATGGAACTTCCCTCAGCATTAATGTGATGAGAAGCAGCATTTTAATTCCCCCCAGTGCCCCAGCCCTACTACAGCATTGCTCCAGAACAACACTACATTAAGGGGAATTGTGGGGAAATTAAACAAGGATTCAGAGGAGTGCCAAGGAGGGTTTAAAGTGGGCCCAGTGACAGTGCAGGTAGGCCTTCCTGAGATCCTGAGGCCCCATCATTTGCCCAAGGGTATTGTGTGTGTTACTTCTTGACTTGGTTCCATAACTGTTGAATAGAGAGGTGCTGTTTTGTTGCAACATGTCTTTTCCCTCTCATTGAATAAAGCTAAGAAATCATGCAGTGGTAGTCATATTTCAAATGACAGGAATGTAGGAATAGGAATGTGTGTTAGACATGGGGAGATCATATATAAACCCCAAAAGAGATTTGTATTGTCTCCATTCTGGTCTCTGGCATTTTCCAGCTGAAGGTTTTAATTCAAGGAGAGGCAGCTGTAATGCAGAGTGGCAGATGCTGATGTTTACTACCAAAGAGTGAAGCCAATGTAATATGTCTAGCATTTTTTGGATTGAGAGAGGCATTACTTAGGTCAGAAATTGACTTGGGGAGACAGAGAAGGGAATTTTGACTGTGCTGAGCTTTCCTAGTTTTATCCTTGTCTACAAAGCAGGAGACTGTTGGTTCAAATCCCCACTGGTGTGTTTCCCAGAATATGGGGAACTTCTGTATCGGGCAGCAGTGATATAGGAAGGTGCTAAAAAGCATAATCTCACTGCGCGGGAGATGGCAATGGTAAACCCCTCCTGCATTCTACCAAAGACAGTCACAGGGCTCTGTAGTTGCCAGGAGTCGACAACAACTCGACAGCACAACTCTCCTTTAGAGAAGTAAACAGACTATGGCCGGGTTCACGCATAGCGTGGAACTGGCATTTAAGCCAAGCTGCCACGGACCTGGACACGCATGCAAGCCCCATGTCACTCTAGACTTGGGAACAATATGCTGAAATCTTGGCATATTATGCCCTACTTGTGACACAAAACCAGATATCTGTACCTGAGATTTGAAGGGAGTGACAGATGTCTGGTTCTGTGCCACAAGTAGGGCAGATTATGGTGAGATTGGTGAGTTTGTACATCATACCCAATCTCAGTATATTGTCCCCAAGACTGGAAGCAGAGCTTGTGCATGCGCCCAGAGCTACAGCAGTTTGGCCAAAACACCAATTCTGTTCTATGTCTGAACCCAGCCTATTTGTTATAGTCCACTATTGGCATAATGGGTCAGCTAGAGTTTTTAATGTCGATTTTATCCAAATGTGCTGTACATACCATTTAAACAAAAATATGTCAATGGACTTGAATTCATATAATCTTTCAGAGGAACTGCTAAACCCTCAGATGACATTAACTTTACTTAGGTGGATTTGGCATTCACCTCTCTCCTCCTTTTTTTGCATTCATAAGCAACCCTTTCAATTCATAACTCTTGAAGCAGCTGTAACACTTTGATCAGCTGACATTTTCTCCAGGGTTTATGTAGTTATTGGCTGATAGTCTGACTAAATTACTTGATAAAAGCCCTATTGAAATTAAGTAGTCCTTTAGAATAATTCCTGAGTAGTAGTATTGAATAACTTAGTCTAGATGTCAGCAATACTCTTTTTATCCCATCTTTCAGCCTCATAGTCACGTGTGGTGGTTTATATAGCCACAGACTTACGGCTGTCTTAGATGATATGGCAGGTACCATTGTGCACAACCCGGTATTCTGAACAGTAGCTTTACTGTGCTTTCATGCCATCAAACAGTAAAAATATTTTTTCTTACTTCTGTACTTCAATGGCAATGTGGAAAATAAATATGCTTATGGGCACTATTTTTTAAAGAGGGAAAGGAGTGGAGAGATCCTCGTATCAAAAGCAAAGCTCTAAACATTTAATATTTAATTCTGTTCCACTGTGATATTTTGCATCTTGGTGTTGCGGGCATGTCACCAGAGATCAAAGAATCATGCTTTAGAGATTCCACCTCATTTAGCAAAGCAGGCATGTGCCAACCATCTGTTGTAGCTGCTGACAGAAAACAGCAGTACGTTTCTCAAACTTTTGCCAAAAGAGCTTTATTGCTCAGCAGAGATGAGTTACAAGGTACCTTGTAAGCTACATCTGGTTTGCATAGTAATTTACATGGCATATATGTAAACTACAAAATTACTCTCTTTTTTTTCACAGCAGCACAACCTTTTGGCAAATAAAGTCTTCATTGGGATTTATTATTTTCTGAAAGTAAATTTCCAAAACAAAGAAGTAGTGCTTTGACAAAAAATATGCAAGTAGCCAAGTGCCTTTCCTATTTTGGCAACATTTGGCTTTCTTAACTTTCAGCTGTGGGAGTAAATGGAATGTCCAGATGGAGCCACAGTAGCTGCTCCAGTGCAAGCAATGGGTTGTACTGCTACAGCTGCCACAGAATCAGGTGCCTTGCAAGAGGGGAAAAAGAAATCCAGGGCATTTCCAGATGGAGAGCTTTTTTGTACAAGCTTCTGTAGGCTTGTGGGGTGTAGTCACTCCCCTCGTCCTTCCCATTGAAGTTGTTTTTTAAATTGAAAATCACACTTTTTGTTTTGTGCACTCCCAGCTTACTGAATGTCTATAGCATTTTCCCCTTCACACTTCTGCTGAGACTCCTGTGAAGTTGCAATGAAATAAACCACTTTTGAATGTGGTTTTCATTGTCTCCCTCACCCTGTACAGGCATTCAGACAAGGAATGCCATGCACACTTAGAAGTGCTGAAATCAGTTGGAAGTCCAACCCCACCAGCACGTCCCTCCTGGCACTACTCATCGAAATGGCAGTATTTTTGTAAAGAGGGAAGAACCGGAACTGTGATGGCAGATCACAGAAACAGCTGCCAAAAGGCCCTTCAGAATCCTCTTTGAGGGATGGCTGTTTCCTGTCCAGCAGCACTAGTAATCTTATACACAGCTCAGGTACTCTCCTGTGGCATTACTGAATCAGAAGGCCATCTTCTGACAGCTTCTGTGCTAACACTGCTGAGGCACCAGATCTCAATATCTGCACAAAGCAATGAACATTCAATGAACAAAACAATGAACAATATCTGCACAAAGTAATGAAACTGTGCCAGTTTCAGAAGACCAATGGCAAAAAGCTCAGGGTTTCTGTGCATTTCTATACCATTGCAGCAACACACAGAATTGGTCTACAAATCAGAAAACAACAACAAAAACATTTAACTGGAATCCTTGGATTTATTGGTCATCACTGCTTACTGCCCGTGACATCAGATTCAGGTTAATTGTTCAGATTTCCTTGTAACTACAAATTGCATGTTGTTTACTTCTACTGACATTTAGCTTGTAGAATTTAAAATGGGGTCTGCAGATGTAATTTCTAATTATTGTTATAAGGGAACAAAAGAAACCTAGCAACTCCTGGATATTTGAAGAGGGGAGAGCTACACCACCAGTAAGAATGGAACTATGGTAATCCAATGTGGACTCTCATAACTATGATAACAAAGTCAGCATAACCACCATTCTGGGGTAAACAACAGTGAGAATCTAGTTTTGTTTTGAAGGATATCCAGAATATCCACTTCATGAATGAATCATCTGGCCCCAAGAGGAATCTATTGTCTGTTTATACCAAAACAGCCCTAAGTAAACTCAGGAAGACTTTAGGAAGACTTTATCCTTCAGGAAGACTTTATCACCACTGATGATCACCACTGATCCTTCAGGAAGACTTTATCACCACTGATGATTTATAAAATGCCTGAAAATTTAATATAGGAACATAGGAAGCCGCTATATACTGAGTCAGACCATAGGTCCATCTAGCTCAGTATTGTCTATACAGACTGGCAGCGGCTTCTCCAAGGTTGCAGGCTGGAATATTTCTCAGCCCTATCTTGGAGATGCCAGGGAGGGAACTTGGAACCTCCTGCTCTTCCCAGAGCAGCTCCATCCCCTAAGGCAGGCATCCCCAAACTGTGACCCTCCAGATGTTGCTGAACTAAAACTTTCATCATACCCAGCCACAAAAAATTGTGTCTAGGGTTGCTGGGAGTTGTAGTTCAGCAACATCTGGAGGGCCGCAGTTTGGGGATGCCTGCCCTAAGGGGAATATCTTACAGTGCTCACACATCAAATCTCCCATTCATATGCAACCTGGGCAGACCCTGCTTAGCTAAGGGGACAACTCAAGCTTGCTACCACAAGACCAGCTCTCCTCTCCTAGACCAGCTCTCTTCTCCTCTTTTGATATGGAAACATCAAAAGAAGTTCATCTTCAGCCTAAAAGTCTGAAACCTTTTATGGTTAATTCAGAAGTCAGACCCAGATTGATCTTGAATATTGAACATACATGCGTGGTGGACACCATGTGCATGATGGCACCATGTGAGGGGTTACTGGGATGTGTGTCACCCCAGCAGGAAGCTGCATGGGTCAGGACCTGCTTTCCTTTTTCTTAAAGTTGCTGGTCCCAATTTCCCAAAAGTGCTCGAACCGTACTTCGGAAACATCTCTGAATTCAATCTGATTCTATATTTTGAGTAAGTATTGCCTATAGTCACCATCTGAAAGTGAGAGAGTGAATTCTTCCTTTGCACGTCATGAGATTCCAGAGTGTGGTGTTGGGTAAATGTTTACTTTCTGCTACGGGCTCTCACATAGGATCCTGTAAGGCTGCTGTGCTGCTCAGAATTCTTCCACACACATGTGAGGCCACAAAGGGAAAAACTGAGACTTCTGGGCTGCAGTGACTTTAGCATCTCGTTACATTCAGCTTATTTTCCTTTTCACCCTGCTGAATTTAATTAGTACACTTCTTTTATTTTCAAGAGCTTGGCAGAGAAAGAGATCTGGATGAAAGAGAACAGTCTGTGGCTTTACTTTGAAATTTTCAAGGCAATGTTTATTGATAGAGAAAGCTTGACATAAATGGGCTGAAATGGTGGGCATTCATCACCAAAGACTGCACAATGTGCTCAGCTTTTTGCTTAATCGGTTAGCAGGGTCTGGGGCTTCTCTTCCAGGGCTTCTCTTGGATACTACTTTTCTTGTAGGTAGTATCAAAAAACTGGAGGAGACCAGATAGTAGGCAAGCCATGACAATGGTCTTTACAGTGCCTTTTGTCTTCTATTAAACAAAAGGATGTGGCCTTTCTCTTCTAATAATAGTTTGCCATTACACCTGCTAATGGGCTGCTGGTACACTACTTGTACTAAATGGATAGTGAGTAATAGCAGTAGTAATTACTACCATAACTGAAGGCCATTCAGCAGCTTCATCAAGTACTCAGTAAAGCTGCTGATCCTCTAGGATCTAGATGAATATGGAAAACATGTTGGGTTGGATGGATGAATGGATGGATGTTACCTCTAGTACAAGAAGATGAAGTTATATCAGCACTCTGGTCATTACTAAGTTGGAAGGCTACAGGAATTGATGGAATAGCTACAGAAATATGTCAGGCAACAGAAGAAGAATCAGTCAAGGCTCTAACTGAACTATGCCAGCAAATTTGGAGAACAACACAGTGGCGAAGAGATTGGAAGAGGTCAGTCTACATACCCATACCAAAGAAAGGAGACCTAACTGATTGCACAAAGCATTGCACAATATCCTTAATTTCATATGCTAGCAAAAGAATGCTCAGGATCATCCAACACAGATTGGAGCCCTACGTGGAAAGGGAAATGCCACATATACAAGCTGGTTTCAGAAATGGCTAAGGAACAAGAGAAATCATTGCTGATGCATGCTGGATAATTGAGAAAGCCAAAGAATACCAAAAAGAAATCAATATGTGCTTTATTGACTACAGAAAAGCCTTTGATTGCATTGACCATGCCAAGTTGTGGAATGTCCTTAGGAAAATGGGCATCCCAGAACATCTCATTGTTCTCATGAACATCTCATTGTTCTCATGTCTCTGTACACAGGTTAGGAAGCCACAGTCCAGATGGAACATGGTGAAACAGACTGGTTCCAGATCGGCAAAGGAGTAAGACAGGGCTGTATACTTTCTCCTTATTTATCCAACTTATATGTCGAACATATACTGAGAGATGCTGGATTGATAAGAAGATGAGCGTGGTTTTAAAGTTGGAGGAAGAAACATAGTGTTTCTATGTTGTTCTATGTTGTTCATAGTGTTCTAATGTTGGAGGAAGAAACACAGGAGGAAGCCCTACACTGATGACACCACTCTGATAGCTGAGAATGTGGATGATCTGCAAGCTTTTGTAATGAAAGTCAAGGAGCACAGTGAAAAAATGGGACTACGACTAAATGTAAAGAAGAATACACTAATGACATTGGGTACAGCAACCAGCCTCAGAATTGATAATGAAGACATGGAAGTGGTGGATAGCTTCTTCCTTTTAGGATCGACCATCAACAGTAAAGGATCCAGCAGTCAAGAAACATGCCACAGACTAGCACTTGGTGGGGTTGCAATGAAGGCCTTGGAAAGGATATTTAGATGCCAAGATTACAAAGATTAGAATAATCCAGACAGTGATTTTCCCCATGACACTCTATAGATGTGAAAACTGGACTTTGAAGAAGCAAGATAGAAAAAGTATTGACGCTTTTGAACTTTGGTGCTGGAGAAGACTTTTGAGGATACCATGGACAGCCAGGAAAACCAACAAATGGATCAAAGAACAAATCACTCCAGAATTTTCACTCGAGGCACAATTGACCAGGCTCAAACTAACATACTTCAGACACATTATGCAAAAACCCAGCTCCCTTGAGAAGTCCATAATGCTGGGGAAAGTTGGAGGAAAGAGGACAACCAGCAGCAAGGTGGATGGACTTGATTATGATAGCAATGAATGCACTACTGAGAGACCTTAAAGGCCAAGTTGAAGACAGATCATCCTGGAGAGAATCTATGTGGTCATTAAGAGTCGACACCGTCTTGACGGCACTTAATCAATCAATGTTATTTATAATTTCATTGATTGAGGCTGGAGGGGATTACAGTAATCATATTCACTGAGAGAAGAGCTGTCAAATTTTTATTAAAAAAATACTATGTTCCTTCCCGACCATCAACCCTGAGGGGCATTAGAGAGTATAGCTAGAAAGTAGACCTGTTGGGTCATTGAGGAAAACAAGGGTGAAATCTGTCAATATGTTATCAGAATGTACAACAAAGGACAGATTATTTTTTAATGTACACCAAATTGGAAAATAGAAATAACAAAAGAAATTCTTGAAATACCTTATTGTACATAGATATCAAAATACAGGTGCTATATGGAAAAATAGAGATACAATAGTCTTATAGAGCTGTTTATGAAACACATGTATTTGTTTTGCAACATTTATCTGATTCCAGTAATGCATACATTCTTGAATTTAAACTTCATAGTAACAAAAACTGTTTTTGCCATTTGTGCTCTGTTGACCAAATAGTGATCTAGTTGCATTTCAGAGCATCTATTTTTACAGGTTCAATAGAGGAAAGCTATATGTTGTCCAGTAATCCCAGCAATTCCTCCCCTGGGGCAGCTCTGTGTAACATCAGATTGAGCCATAAAAAGCTTTTGATATGCCAGATTTTGGAAGAATATTCAGTTTTAATGTTCATGAATATTGACTATACTTGGCCATTTTAAAAGGTCTTCAAAACCATGTAACAAGTATACCACAGAAAAGTCAAACATTATCATACAAGTTCAGTCTACTCAGAAGCAATTACTTCTATAATGCAATATTAAGAGTCCTAAATTTGTGTTAAATTCTCCAGCATTCTCCAGCAATTCTCCAACAAGTGATTCAGTTAAGATCTGGATTTTAGGGACTATTACTCCCCACCCCCACCCCCACGACTATTATTTAACAGGGAAGTCAACACCTAATATGAAAGTTTACTGCTTCATGAAAACATATTTTTGCATTTGGTTGTCAAAAGAGACATGTTAAAATTGTGTGTGGTTTTTGTATGAAATGGTTAATGGATAAGGCTCCTATTGAACTTCTGGAATTATATATAGAGCTCAAATATATAGTATGGTTGCAATCATTGTAGAGGTTGACTCCATTTTTGAAATGTATTGCTATTATGTTATTTTTCTTGCTGCAGTCACAGTTTCTCAGTACGATACTTATGCCATATACCTGATTGTGAATCAGTAAACTGGTTCACATGATCATAATGGCTGTGACAAGCATTCTACCCAAGTTGGGCAGCTGTGTGCACTCCCGTTTTGTGATAGTATGCTCCTTAAAAGCAAGGTAGGAGGCAGGGGAAGTGATCATGTGTGAGACTCACACAGTTTAGGGGCCTCCATCCTACCCAGATGCTTACCCAGCTGTTTAATTAGTTAGGAGAAAAAGCCCTCCTACCCAGTGCGAGCCTTGCAGATGTTGAGGAGTGTGAGGAGAAACATTAAATTTCTCACACAGCCGAGTATGCTCTGGTGGTAAAGATGTTCAGCGCAAGAAATTATCTGGAGATAGTAGGTTGAGTTAAAAAATGCACACACAAAGATTTATTAAGGAACTAAAACATCACATATACTAAGAGATACATAGAATAGCATACCAAAACAGGCACTAGCCTTCAACAATTGAACAGTTCTTACTCTTAACTGACCAAGAGAGACTTGTTAACATAACTCATCATGCCTCTAGCGGCCAGAAGAGGTTACTGTAGTGCTAAGAACAATACTTTAGAACTAGCCAACTCCGCACAGAGCATCTGTGCGCTCCTTGGGGCTGGCTGTTTCCCCCTCCCTCTCCCTCCTGTCCAGTCTCTCCTCTCTCGAGCCCCATGCTCTCTTGCCCTCCCCCCTTCCATTCCTCCCCCCCACCTGGACAGAGCCGTGGCGGGTGGCCAAAAAGGATCCCTCTGGCCAAAAAGGATTCCTCCAACCACTCCTGCTCCTGGGCACGAACAGGAAAGCCCCGCCACCCGTTTCTCTTTCGCCCTGGCCTCCAACGGGCGCCGGGGCTGCACCCCGCCACCCGTTTCCCTCCCGTCCCAGGCTGCAACAGGCATGAGGGATTTGCCCAACCGCCCCTTCCCCACTCACTCCCTCTGGCGCCGCCCAGGCCAGTGCCAGTCTGTCCTGCTGCCTCCCGCCTCCCACCCATCCAGCCCTCTCCCCCCCCCACTGTGGTTTCTGGCCTGTCGGCTCCTCACTGCTCCCGCCTCCCCCACAATGCAGCCGCCCCAACACAGCCACCACTACCAGCCCCTTGCTCGGGACAGCCAGGCCTGCCATCCCACCGCCGCCTCCCGCCCCCGACGGACAGGCTGGGCTTTGCCACCGCTGCCACCTCCCCGTTACCTGGGATGGCCAAGCCTGCCATCCCGCTGCCAGCGGCCAGCCGAGGCTGCCTCCTCATGCCGTTTTGTGTCCGCTGCCACCATTTTCTCCCCAAATGCGCTGAATGCCAAGAGCTCTCGCGAGAGTTCCACCGCCAAATTCTTCAGGACACGCATGCCGGCTAAGCGTATTAAATATATAGATTCCCACTTCTAACAGCAGACAATCACTTCCCACACCTCCTCCCTTGCTTTTTATGAACATGCAGTCACAAAGTGGGAGCGTGCAGAGCTCATGAACTTGGGTAGGATTCTTGTCCTACCCTATTGCTGGTCGTGAGAACCAGCCTAATACATATTTGGGAGGGGCCATAGTATGTATATGGGAGGGGCAAGATGGATGTACTTGGTGATAGAGTGCACGCAAAAGATGCTAGGTTCAATCTATACCATCTCCAGTTAAACCTTCAGGTAGTAAGTTATCAGAAATACCTCTGCCTGAGATTCCAGAGAACAGCTACCAGAGTTGACAATAATGGCCTAGTATTGTCTACAATAAGAGCCAGTGTGGTGTAGTGGTTAGAGTGCTGGACTAGGACCAGGGAGACCCAAGTTCAAATCCCCATTCAGCCATGATACTAGCTGGGTGACTCTGGGCCAGTCACTTCTCTCTCAGCCTAGCCTACTTCACAGGGTTGTTGTGAGGAGAGACTTAAGTATGTAGTACACCGCTCTGGGCTCCTTGGAGTAAGAGCGGGATAGAACTGTAATAATAATAATAATAATAATAATAAATTAATTAATACTGTACTAGTAAGAAGTAAGTAAGTTTATGGTTGTAACAATAGGTCACAACCAATGTTCCCTCTAAGGTGCACAGCTGTGCTCCCTCACGCTGATGTCTAGCCCTCCACTCAGTTAATTTTAGTAGCCACACAGTCTTGGCCTCTCGCCCTGCTCCGTGATGGCTGCTTTTTGTGGTCTTCATTTTGTCTTTGGCAGCAGCATAGCAAAAGGCAAAGCAGGTTGTCCTTCTGTCTTCCTTTCCTTCCTTCTTCCTGGCTGGCTTGAGCTCCTCCCTCCTCCTCCGAAACAGGAGGCAGTAGTCGTGACTCTTCATGAGCAAGTGGCTGTGGCGAATGGTTCACTGCTCATTCTGATGCTTTACTGTGCCTGCCTTCTGCTGGCTCAGAGCTCACGCATGCAGTGTGTGTGCAGCAGCAGACTGCCTCCGAGTCAGTTGCAGCAGACATGGCACGAGCACGGTGAGGCGTGGCAGCTCAGGCGAAGTGAGCTGGGTGGAGCAAGGCTGACTGTCTGAGCCTGGAGAGCTGTGCTCAGTTTGCCTTGTTGTGTTTGGTCCCCCGGGCGCCACTGCCCCCCAGCCACCACAGCTCTCCTGAGTTAGCTGGTTGGTTCATCCTTCCCAGCCCCTTGTCACCGTAGCAGCCCAGTACTCCTCCCAAGTCCCCAAAACACAGCCCACAACTCTGTGCCAGTCGTCTTCTGCCCAGTCCCACAGCCCCCAATTGTGCTCCTCTGCAGGAGCCTGCTGCCAGCCAGCGCCACCGCTCCAGCTTTTCTCCACCTAGTGGATGATGGACTCTGAAGCAGAACGTGTTGATTCTTTTAGAGTAAGGGACACGTTCAGACAAGTTAAAACAACACTAGATAGCATGTTAACTGGCTGTGTTGTGTCTCTTAGATTCATGAAAACGAATGGCTCATTAAACTTATATTCCAAACATCCGTTAGTATAGAATTTGCTTCGTCTCTGTGAATTATAGTGCTGTTTAAGGAAATGACTTCTCACTCTGGACATGATCTAATCCACTTCAAGCATACCACCAGTTTCCAGAGAATTCCTATAGGCTTAGGAGATCCCTGTTTTTTTAACCATTAAGTTTAAAAGATGATCCTTAAGGTAAATCCGTGTGTGTGTGTGTGTGTGTGTGTGTGTGTGTGAGAGAGAGAGAGAGAGAGAGAGAGAGAGAGAGAGAGAGAGAGAGAGAGAGAGAGTATTCTATTGAACCTATCGGAATCTTCCAGATGCAGGTGCTGCACTTGCAGTGGATCGTGCCCAACACTACAAAGATTTCTCTTCACAAATTCTTATGAAGATCTTATATCATTAGTCCCCTGCTAACTGAACAAAGAAGCACCTTTTAAAGTGGTGATTCTCTTTATTGGGGGGGGAGCAATGGACCCTATTGACCCCCAGCACAGCATCCCTCCAGGGGCTGTTGCTGGTGTCAGTCTTGTGTTTCTTTTTTAGATTGTGAGCCATTTGGGGATAGGGAGCCATTTTAGACATTTTATTTATTTATATCTATGTAAACTGCTTTGGGAACTTTTGTTGAAAAATGGTATATAAATATTTGCTGTATTTGTATTCATTAACCAGGGCAACTAATTTATACATAAAATATCATCACAATGCAGCAACACTCACATTTTGTGGTTGCTTTTTAAAAAACCTACACAATTAGTATAACTTGGATATCATAAAAATACATGAACCAGAGACTTGCTACACCTTTTTTGAAGGAGTAAAGATTTACAAGAAGAAATATGATTAAAACTTGATGTCAAATATAGTTTTAATATAGTGCATATTCTTGAAAGTGCTGAAGTCATTATGCATCAATTTTTTGTGCCAGATATTTCCCCAAGATGACCTTATTTTAACATTAAGAGATCCGAGAAAGTAACATATAACCTTATGATATGCTTCATGTAATCCATAGTATAGGAGAACCCCATTATCCATGGGGGTTCCATTCCATGGGGGGAGCAGATAGCAAAACCCCAGATAAGGGGGCATTAGGGCAATGGGAATTTTGGGGTTAGGTTCCTGAGGCAGTGAAAAATTGAACAAAAAGGACTGAAATGGAGGGGTGCCCTACTGTGCTCTGTATCCCCAACTGTTCAGCAATGCCCCCCCAGTCCAAAATCATGGCTTTCCCTATGAAAAATCACATTATCTCTCTCACAAAAATTAGCCACAAAATGGTTCCTTTCCTCAAAATGGTGGGCAGAAATGACATAAGAACAGCCCTGCTGAATCAGGCCCAAGGCCCATCTAGTCCAACATCCTGTTTTGCACAGTGGCCCACCAGATGCTGCTGGAAGCCACAGGCAGGAGTTGAGGGCATGCTTTCTCTCCTGCTGTTACTCACCTGCAACAGGTACTCAGAGACATCCTGCCTTTGAGGCTGGAGGTGGCCTGTAACCCTCCAACTAGTAGCCATAGATAGACCTATCCTCCATGAAGTTATCCAAACCCATCTTAAAGCCATCCAGGTTGTTGGCTGTAACCACATCTTGTGGCAGAGAATTCCACGAGTTGATTATGCGTTGTGTGAAAAAGTGCTTCCATTAGTTGGTCCTAGATTTCCCGGCAATCAATTTCATGGGATGACCCCTGGTTCTAGTGTTATGGGAGAGGGAGAAGAATTTATCTCCATCTACTTTCTCCACACCATGCATGACTTTATAGACCTTTATCATGTCTCCCTGCAGTCATCTTTTTTTCTAAACTAAAAAGCCCCAGGTGTTGTAGCCTTGCATCATAAGCAAGGTGCTCTAGGCCCCTGATCATCTTGGTTGCCCTACTCTGCACCTTTTCCAGTTCTACAATGTCCTCTTTTAGATGTGGTGACCAGAATTGTATGCAGTACTCCAAGTGTGGTCGCACCATAGTTTTGTATAAGGGCGTTATAATATTAGCCGTTTTATTTTCAATCCCCTTCTTAATGATCCCTAGCATGGAATTGGCCTTTTTCACAGCTGCCACACATTGAATCACCACTTTCAATGAGCTGTCCACCATGACCCCAAGATCCCTCTCCTGGTCAGTCACCGACAGCTCAGATCTCATCAGTGTATACTTGAAGTTGGGGGTTTTCGTCCCCATGTGCATCACTGTGTGGTCCAGGAGGAATGACCTTAGAGGTCATTCCTGGCGCACTGATATGCAAGTCTTAACCCTTTAATTTCTTGATTTTATTGTGTATACTTAGGTCAGAGGGCAATTACGTGGCTGCGGATGCGCAAAACCACAGATGCTGGGTCCATGATTAGCGAAGTTTGCCTGTGACTGTGCAAAATTCTTATTTATGTTATAAGCTTAAATGCTGGTCCTACATATTGTTACTTTTCAGTCTTTCAGCAAAGCTAACTTTTTCTTACAATTAACTTGTCCCTTTGTAAAAACTCAAAAGAATTATTTTTTATTCATTTTTGAAATTAAAATCTTCATCTATAACAGAAAAAGAGCAACCAAAACAAGATATTTGGGGTTTCACTTAAATATACTGGATGACATGATGAGGAAAATTACTCAAAATAGTCCCATTGAAGTTAAATTTCAGTGTGACTACTTTGAGTAATTTTCCTCATCTTGACAGTCAACAATACACCTCTGCGAGCGACATAGACTTCACAAAATGTTGATATTTTAATTTTGCAAGTTTTAACTGCTATGTGTGACTGATGACTCTTACAGGTTGGATTTCAGCAAGTGTACTTCATGCCTAAAAGATTCAGTGAAAACTTCCTTTATGGCCTGAATAAGTTCATAGCTGACAGTAGCTGCTGAAGTTTCATAGTTTTTAATAGGGTTTAAATTTGGGAGAAAGATATTTATGATACAAGAGTGTAAACTGAAGTGAGCAGAGAAACATGTGGAATCAATAAAGGTTCCATTACAAGACCTTTGCTTCTAGCCACACTTTTAACTTATGTAAGTTATTGATTATACTTTCATGAGATCATAATCAAAAGGTTGTTCTTTGGTAATGGTGTGTTTGAGGAGTTTTATCCCAAACTTCAAAGCTGACTTCTGAGCCTTAAGAACAAAGGCTCACTAGTTTGACGCATGGCCACTGTGAGCCTGTGTGTGCTGTTCATGCTACTACCATTCAAAGAGGTGGATTATCCAACTCATTGGCTGTGAACTCTTCTCTCATCACATTAGGTAACCTTTTATCACCAAAGATGAAAATCTTTAAGTATACATCTTTAGTTGACAGATATGGCACTTGAAAAGTGTATTACAAATTATTCTTTTTTTTCCTTTTGGCTCCAGGGTGCATTTTCATTAACCTTGCAAACAGAAGAAAAGTTGTTACCATAATTTATTTTTCCCCAGGATAGAGGAAGTGTAAATAATTAAGTGAAATCCAGGTTTTGAATCCACTTAAAGTAATATTGCCAAACTATCCTTAAAACCTGATTTCTTGCTTCATGCAACTCTAATCTCCAGAGGCAGTACTTGACCCCCACACTGACAAAATGGAAAACTCCAGGTCAGAATGCTGCCCTTTTAAAAGGCCTGCATTCTCTATGCAGGGAGGCAGAGCCCAGAAGGGGTAGACTAAGCATCAAGGCACTTCAGGTCTCAGTATACCTCTGACCCTTATCCAAACAAGTTGTTCTCTTGGAGCTATCTGTGGTACTGTAATTCTGAACTTGCCAATCCACATACTCATAGTTACTCCTTCATGGGTTCTCATTCATGGCCAAATGTGAAAGGAATGACGGAAACAGAGCAAAAAATAAAAATCAAGGAAGGGTGCAAGTGAGGGATGGGGGTTCAGAGAGAGGCTGAGGGGGAATAGTTGGCAGATGGTAGTGCAGAGAGGGAAAGAAGTATGCTATGGAATACAGAGAAGAAAAGGGAACAGAGAGATCCATAGGTGTGGAAACAGAGAAAGGGGTTAACAGAGATGAGAAGTGCAGAGAACTGTTGTAGTGTGGAGAGAAGAGAGTGGAATGGGATATAGAAGAAAAATAGAGAAGCAAATGAGAAATGGAATGCAGAGAGCAGTGTGTGGGATAACAGAAAAGAGGGGCACAAAGAGAGAGAAGAGAGCATGTACTTTGGGATGTAGAGGAAGAAGGGAGTACTACAGGATGGAGAGAGGGAAAGAGGGAGGTTTTCAGAAATGAGTGGTGGAAAGGAGCCTGTGTTTGTGCCGAGAAAATAAAGAGAGCAACAGAAAAATAGATTTAAAAGAAACACAGGATTAAAAACGTAATAAAATATTCTTCCCCACATAGTAGTGCAGAGCTCTTGAATGTAAAGTGACTCTCAGAGTTATTTGAATTGTACACCCTTGTTTTAAGGTATCTCTGAGGCTATTCTGACGATCACCAGAAAGCAGGCTAAGGGAGCCTAGCCCATTTCCTGATGCCCATCAGAACCACTGGGCTTGCAGGTGAGCCCAATGCTTCCAAGCTGGCTAGCCCACCTAATTCCCCTTCCCTTAAACAAGGTTAACAGAGCAAGTGCTCCGTTAGCCTTGTTTATTTGCTCATGTGCCGCTGGGCCGAGCGGAGCTGGTAGTCGTGTGGATGGCCAATCTGGCCACCTGATCGTCTGTGGGGAGAGTGGGCTAAGCCGGTGGCAAACCACCACGAGGCACTTCACACCGCTCATGTGAAGCACCTCTCTGAGTCTCAACTAATGAGATTCCATAATACTGGAATAGTCTGCATGGAAATGACTTGACTAGCAAGCCAGAGGTTGCCGGTTTGAATCCCCTTTGGTATGTTTCCTAGACTATGGAAAACACCTATATCGGGCAGCAGCAATATAGGAAGATGCTGAAAGGCATCATCTCATACTGCATGGGAGATGGCAAACCCCTCCTGTATACTACCAAAGAAAAACCACAGGGCTCTGTGGTTGCCAGGAGTTGACATAGACTCAATGGCACACTTTACCTTTACCTACATGCTGTCTAGATAATAGAACTGGAAGACTAAATAAGTTTAAATGTCAAATGGTCTCCTGTACCTATGAAGAGCCCTACTTTTAAGGGGACAGAAGTGTGCCTGATACCTTAATTTCCTTCTACTTCTGCAGGAGCTTTTTCACACAGGGCTTTTAGTTTGCATCTCCTAATTAATTAATATTTTTAGTCTGGTTTAAATTTGCTTCTGGAGAGACTCAATTCTTGCCCTGTGCATTTTTGTTTAAATTTGTATTAAAAGTTTAATATTTTACTGTAAATAACTCTGAAATGTAAAAATGCATTATTATTCTCTCTGAGTTATATTATTCTCCTGATGGTAATATGCTGAATAACAAACAGAGAATAAATATCTCTTATAAATGGGTTTTCTTATAGGCTGAATACTTTTATGAGTTCCTGTCTTTGCGCTCATTGGATAAAGGCATAATGGCTGATCCAACAGTAAACATCCCTCTACTTGGAACAGTACCTCACAAAGCATCAGGTTTGTGGCATTTCTGTGCATTTATGTGTTCATACATGTTTTACCTGTAAAGGAAACGTTTTTACAATTAGCAGTTAAGATAACTATTTTATTACTGACTGAGCTGCTACAGAGAGTTTTTCAATAATGTTGAACATTTATTTCTATAGTAAATGTGTGATCAACGTCCAGTAAATCCACCTCTAAAATATTTAGTGAATAGTATCTTTTATATGTTTTCTCTATTATAAGCCAACCTTGTTAGTCTTGCTAATGCATGCAGTCTAGCAGTTTCTCCAAAGTGCAATGCATAAAATATATGTATGTAAAATATTATTCCCGCTAGGAATGCTCACAAAGGTGTTGTTATTTTATAAGTCTTCAACATCTCCATAGCAGTAGCCAACTAACAGCTGGTAGCTCCAAATATTGGACATTAACAGTAAAGGGAGCAAAAAAAAAATGTTGTCAGTGTAGTTTTAATGTTGTACTAGTCTGAAAGGTTGTGGCAGGGGCATCTGAATTGTGATCAAGGGCATAACTGTTAGGTGACAAAGATATAAAAATTAGTATGGAATTAGTGGGATGCTCTGCATCCTCATCAGCCTCCAGACAAAGATAAAAATGCTGCATCACAATGGCTTCCTCCTCCTCCTCCTCCTCCTCCTCCTCCTCCTCCTCCTCCTCCTCCTCCTCCTCCTCCTCCTTGGTTACCTGTCTGCCATCCCTGATGGCTGCTTGCCTGATTGTCAGCTGCTGATGCTGCTGTTGGGCCCTGGCTGTGTGCACTGTGGAGGTGGAGGGCATGTTTGTGAGCGGGTGGCAGCTCTGTATGTGACAACGGATGGATAGACACCTTCTTGCACATACTTAGCTATGGTGTAGTGGAACGGAATTTCAGTATTACGGCCGTGAGCTTGTCATCGTGAGGCATGGTTTGGGGATGCATGTCAGGGTGTATGTTGTGCTCCATGATCACCTTGAACCTTTGATGGAAGGCAATTATGTGCTCACAGCATTAGTTCCCTGTTCACCCATATCCGCACCATGCCATCCCCTGTGCAATATAGCAGTACAAGGTCACACTGTGGAAGAACCCCTCAATCTTGTCTTGGACCTCCTGTTCCATCCAGAGATCTGCCAAAACAGCAATTTCCTCCTCATTCCAGGCCGTGACCAGGAATGTCTTTGGTGCTGCTGAGGGCTATCATGTCCACTCTTAGGGTTCTCCCTGCTTGGCAGTGGCGGGAACATCCTTTCGGCCTGCCATGGCTACAGCTGAGCAGCTATAGGCTGGAATTCTTGAGGATATCTGCTATGAGATGCTGGCCTTCACAATGGGGTTGCAGAACAGGGGCTCTGTGTGGGGCAACATCTGTACAAGCCATTGGGTGTCTAGTTTGTGGTCATGCAGGGGTTGCTTCCTCAAGAGGGAAATTGTTTTCACGGTTGTGTAATCAGCACAGCACATTTCATGGGGCGGGAGTGAGCAATAGGGTGCCAGCTCTCCCAATATTCTCAGGCTGCTGCTGTGTGCTTGTGTGCATACATGTGTCCCTTAGCAGGTGATGACTGTGGATGGCTTGGAAGCAGTGTTCCCTCTAAGGCGTGCGCACTCACAAGTTTTTTGATGTCTGCTCAGTTCATTTTAGATCCCGCTCAGGTTGATTCAGGAGGGCCCCACTCTGAATGCAGGTGCGCACACACTGCCTTGATACTGCCACCCAGAACAAAATTCATTCTGCATACAGATGGAAAAAAAGTAGAGAGAGCACTGCTTGGGAGCACAAGGGAGGGTGGAAGGGGATGCTACTGCAGTGCTGCTGCACATTACATAGAAACATAGGAAACTTCTTTACACTGTGTCAGACCCTTTGCCCATGCAGCTGGAAACTGTCCACACCAGGGGTACACAACTTCAGTCCTTGAACTGCTGTTGGAGTACAACTCCCATCATCCTTGACTATTGTCACTGCAGCAGGGGATGATGGGAGATGTAGTGCAAGAACCACTGAAGGGCCAGGACACAAGGGCCACTTGTGCTGGCCAGGGGTACGCAGACTGGCAGTGGCTCCGCAAAATTCCAGGCAAAAGTCTTTCCAAGCCCTATGTGATGGTGGCCAAGACTTTCTGCCTGCAAAACAGGCTAAGCTTCTGGATGTTGGAACCCAGGCTCTGGGGGCTCTTTGGTTAGGTCAGGTTCTGTCCCCCCTTATAGGTTTATATGCTAGTCCCATCCTTGATTGGGATCTGTCGGGAGTTAGGGTTGATTGTGGGATGCTGTCATGTGTTTGTGTCTGTATTTGTGTGTGTGCATGTGCATTGTTGGTGTTCACTGCTGTAGGCCAGGGGCATGTGGTGTGGAGCGGGTATTGTAGGCGTAGCCCCTGTTGCCCAGAACATGGGTTGGGGAGGCGCAGGCAGTGTGTGTGCACGTTGCCTGTGCTTGGCATACCTTTAAGAGAAGGTGGTAGAGTTGTGGAGGCAGGTAGGGTGGGTGTTTCAGGTATGCATGATGTAGTGTGTTGCCAGGCAGAGTGCAGCCAAAGGTGTTCTGACAACATGGTTGAATTCAAGCAGGAGGCTAGATTACTGGCAAGTGTGGGCCACTCTGGGCACAGACATCAGTGGGCAGCATGCAGGTAAGGGCATGGTGCAAGCAAATAGCTGGGATGGGTGTGGGGTCTGAGTTCACACTATCAGTGGATCTTGATTAGGGTGTCCAAATAGATAATGAGCCCAGATCTGATGCTAGATTATCTGATGGTAGATGAACCTAATCAGCATTCTCATTGTGTGTGGGTTCACACAATCACACAATTGTCACATAGGGCTTGGAAAGACCCCTGCCCGGGACTTTGCGGTGCCACTGCCAGTCTGCATACACCTGGCCTGCACAACTTGGAAGACAAGACTCAAACCAGGAGAGGCAGTAAACATTTTCTTTCTCTCCTAAAGAAGACAGCAAGCAAGCAAGCAGATATATAAATAATTAAATCATCAGTAAAGCAAGGGGGAAAGGACAAGCTAGGTTTGTTAGGGCTAGTGTTTTCTAGGGTTTGATTTCTGGCTGACTAGAGGTTTGCATTTTTGACAGGGCAGTTTGTTTGGGTGGCGGATTAGCTCCAGGTGAGTCACACAGCTTGTGAGAGGGGCCACATTCCTGAGGTAACTCAGTTTGGAAGCAGCTCTTGAGAAGAGAAGGCTCAAACCAGAGGAGCTTTGTTCCCTGGAACTTTGCAAACAGGTGTTTGCAAACAGATATCAAAGGAGGTTTGCATGGAGTTTGACGGAGAAGTGTGTGGGAAGGCACATAAGTGGTCCCAGTTCATCACAAAGAAGACACTCAGCATGAGGAGAAGCAAGTACCATCCCACTTCTGTAATTTTCTTGGAAGACAGAGCTTAAAACCTTTATTTCGCTGACAACTTCAGCTAAAATCTAATTTTCAAGTAAATAAGCTCTTTATATTCTAAATAGCCAATAAAACCAGTTATGAAGGAAGAATGCCAGCAGGGGAGGGGGTGCTTCCCAGTATAATACACAGAGTGTTGCATGTATGACTATCTGCCTGAGGGGAGGAAGTTGTGGGTATGCACTCGGTGAGAGCTCCTCGCTCTCAGGGAACATGTTTGTCCCCGCAAAGCCAAGGTGGCTGACCTGGAGAAGCTCAGGGAGTCAGAGAGGTATGTGGATGAGACCCTCAGGGATGTGACAGAGACATCTCACTCCTAGGCTGACAGCAACTCTGCTGTCATGGAGAATGAAAGTCTCAGGGAAGGAGAACATCAGTCTGAGAAAGAGGAGAATTTTCTCTTAGAAGGAAACCCCTTCTGTCAGTGATGCGCCCATATCCTCTCGCACAGAGGATACTCCTCTGGGGGTTGAGGGCCTCCTAGTAGTGGGTGATTCAATCATTAGGGAAAGTCAGGGAGGTCAAATATCTCCAGAAAGCATGGAACTATTTAAAACCACAACAATAGAAGCTCAGTTAGAATGTACTTGCATCCAGTTGGAATATATACCAAGAAGGAGCACTCATGGAATAAGGGGACAGGTTCATGTGTGGATTGGTAATTGCTTGAAAGTCAGAGAACAGAGAGTGGGAATAAATGGACAGTTTTCACAATAGAGAAAAGTAAGAAGTGGGATACCCCAAGGATTTTGTACTGGGACCAGTGCTCTTTAATATGTTGATCTAGATCTAGACTAAATGATCTAGAACTTGAGGTAAGCAGTGAAGTGGCCAAATTTGCAGATGACACTAAACTATTTAGGGTTGTAAAATCCAAAACAGATTGTGAGGCGCTCCAAAAGGATCTCTCCAAATTGAGGGAATGGGCAACAAAATGGCAGATGCGGTTCAGTGTTGGCAAGTATAAAGTGATACACGTTGGGGCGAAAAACCTAAACTGATGGTAACAGGTCTGAGCTGTCAGTGAATGACCAGGAGAGAGATCTTAGGGTCATGGTGGACAGCTCGTTGAAAGTGTTGATTCTGTGTGCGGCACTTGTGAAAAAGGCAAATTCCATGGTAGGGTTCATTAGGAAGGGGATTGAAAATAAAAATGCTAATATTATAAAGCCCTTATACAAATCTAGTGCAGCCACATCTGGAGTACTGTATGGAGTTCTGGTCACCATATCTTAAGGACATTGTAGAACTGGAAAAGGTACAGAAAAGGACAACCAAGATGACCAGGGACCTTCCTTATGAGGCAAGCTGAGGAAGTACTTTTTCACACAGCACGTAATTAATCTATTCTCTGCCACAGGATGTGGTGATGGCCACTAACTTGGATGGCTTTAAAAGGAGCTTGGACAAATTCAGAGAAGACAGGTCTATCAATGGCTATTAGACTGGTGGCTATAGGCCATGTCCAGCCTCAGAGGGAAGATGCCTATAAATGCCAGTTGCAGGGGAGCAACATCAGGAGAGAGGGAATGTCCTCAGCTCTTGCCTGTGGGCTTCTCAGAGGCATCCAGTGGGCCACTGTGTGAAACAGGATGCTGAACCCGATGGGCCTGATCCAGCAGGGCTGTTTTTATGTTCTTATATCAGTCAACTCCATTTAACTGTGAGACTTCCATAGATTTTCATCAAGCTGAGAACTTTAAAGGGCAACCACACGGGAAACTACTGAACCATTTCCATGTAATGATGGCACCTTGTAGTGGCTATAATGTCTGCTATGGTGATGTGGAAACTTCTCATGCAATGGAGACAATCTATGTTGTGTTGATTGGCTCTCAGACATCACCGCTGCCCCATGGCCCTGTTGCCATAAAAAAGCATTTCCAGCAGCTGAGGTCTTCCCACTTTGAAGCCATAACATAAGGGCTGATTTACACATGCATGTTTACCACTTAAAATCCTGTCGCTTAATGACTTATATCACTTGATGACTTTCAGCTGAGTGTGGTAACTGCTTCCACTGAAATTTGTTGTGTTTTATCAAATGTGAGTTCTTCTCCAGTGTTTGATCTGTATGACTTTTTCACACATGCAAGACATTACTTGATGTTGCAGTTATTATATAGAGATATGAAAGGATGATTTATTGTGTAAATTAAATGTCAGGACCCGAGGTTGGGACAGAGGGATTAGTTTTTAAATATATACATGTTAAAGTAAACAATATGTTTGTGACCCTTTTGATTTGTTTTAAACCTTCTGTTTATTATGCTGCCACCACCAAATTAAATCCTAATTTGGGTTTCTAACACTAACTTTGGTATCGTGTCCAAGTAGTAATGTGGGGAGAAGTAAATATACTGTTGAAACAGTTTTAAAGTTCCAGACCAAAGAAATCTTTATTCTTGTACAATAGCTACAGTGGTTTCTGATTCATTACAATGTAGGGTCAAATGCATAATGGTTTCTGAGACAAAATAGCCACCTTAGAACTGGCAAGACTGTACATCACCAGTTATATTTCAAACTTGTATTCAGACTCAGGACTTATATGAGATTGTGATCCTGGGCAATGTGTGGGCAATGTCAAGAATAGGGAGGGGTGGACCTGGAGGGCCCTCAGGAGCTGGGGGCCCATGTTCTTTGAACCCTTTCGCTCAATTATAGCTACGCCCCTGCTAGACCCTTGCTCTTCATTGCTAATAAAATCGGCCAGGCAGAGTACAGACAGGTGGTTGGAGGCTATAATCAATGCGTAATTAAGGGAGGGCAGGATGCCATCATGCCTCAAGGAGGTGGTGCTGAGACCACTATTCTAAAAGCCTTCCCTTGACCCTTCCAACTTGAACAATTACAGACCTGTTTCTAACCTCCCCTTTTTGAGCAAGGTGAGAGAGCATGTGGTGGTGTCTCAGCTGTAGAGGGTCTTGGATGATATGGATTATCTAAATCCATTTCAATCTGGCTTCTGTCCTGGATATGGGACTGAAACTAGGGGTGTGCATGGAACCAGTTACATGCACACCCAGGAGAGAGGGGTGGCTCAATTAAGGCATGGGACCACTTCCGGTATTACGCTGACCAGGGCAGCAAGAGGGTATACAGCCGCCCCACAGCAGCGCCGGAGGGGGAAGCGTGGCGGGGGAGATATGGACACCGTGCCCACACCTTAATGGAGCATCCTCCCCCACATTCAAACTGGTTTGAATGCTGGTTTCCAAACCAGTTTGGCATTCTAGGAATAGAACACTGAACTGGTTCGTGCACATCACTAACTGAAATTGCCTTGGTCACTCTAGTGAATGACCTGTGCCAGGAGCTTGACAGGGGAAGTGCATCCCTGTTGGTTCTGCTGGACCTCTTAGGGGCGTTTGATACCATTGACCATGATATCCTTCTGGACCACCTCTCAAGTATAGTGATTGGAGGCACTGCTTTGGAGTGGAGTTCTTTTATATCCTCTCCCCAAGCCTGTCGTCATATCTCAAATCAAAGATGGTCACATCAATTCTTTCGATGTCTCCACTTCTAATGTAAACAAATTGCCCCTTCCCCAACTCTCTCACACTGTATCAGGGCAAGGAGACTATCAGGGTTGGACTTGATACTTCATTTACTAATTCAAATGGAAACATATCTGTCTTTGACCGGCCTGACCTGGGTTGTGATCAGTTTCAAGGCACAGTTTGGCGCCTTTCAGTCCCAAGAAAGGTAATTAAAAAATAGCATGCAAAGCAGTTCCGCAGTTAGTGTGAAAATATGTACCTTTATATGCAATCATTCTTTATCTACAGTATATATGCGGTTTCCTATAGCCTCTAAAATATGATTCTCAGAATTTAATATAATTATTCTCAACATTCAGTATGATGATTCTCAGCATTTAGCATGTATCTCAGATGAAGCTTCTTGCTTATCCCTTGACAAACACAGTGTAAAAACAAGTTTCAAGCCTTGACTAAAGAGAAACAATTGGATATAGAGAAAAGCAATTCCATTCGGTTACTATAGTTCAACAGAATCAGAGTGCACATTCTAGTTTCCACAATTCCAGATGCAGGCCTCAAATGGCTTTTCTGGGTTTTCAGAGCAGACCCCAATTCTAAAAAGGGGGTTGCCAGTTTGTTCCTATCACTGTGAAAGGGCCTCCGAACAGGTTTGCACACATCCCTAGTTTCAGTTCTTTCTTGGGGTCCAGAAGATGGTGCTGGTCGGCTCCTGCTCGGCTCCTTGTGGAATCCCACAGGGTTCGGTCACACACACACCCCATGCTGTTCAATATCTACTTGAAACCGCTGGGAGAGGTCATCCGGGGACTTGGACTGAGTTGTCAGCAATATGCAGATGACACTCAGCTTTATCTCTCCTTATCACCTGATCCTAGGGAGCAGGGGGTGACCTGAATTAGGGGCTGGAGGCCATGATGGGCAAGATGTGGGCTAGTAAACTGAGATTGAATCCAGACAAGATGGAGGTCCTGTTGGTCAGCAGGAGAGCCAATCAGGATGAATGGATTCAACTGGTTCTGGATGGGGTTCCACTCCCCTTGAAAAAGCAATTATGCAGCTTGGGAGTACTGCTGGACCTGTCTCTGCTTTTGGATGCTCAGGTGGAAGTGGTGACCAGAGGTGCTTTTGCACAGCTTCAGCTAGTGCGCCAGCTGCGTTCCTTTCTCAAGAAGGCAGATCTGCTCACAGTTACCTATGCCTCAGTCACATCACAGCTGGATTATTGTGACGCGATCTATGTGGGGCTGCCCTTGAAGTATATTCAGAAACTGCAGCTAGTACAAAATGTGACAGCTAGCATTTTATCCCAAGTTCCCTGCTGGGATCATATTACACCCATTCTGAAAGAACTGCACTGGCTACCAATTTGTTTCCAGGTCCAATTCAGGGTGCTGGTTTTGATCTTTAAAGCCCTTAATGGTTTGGGTCCTAGATATCTGACCAGGGACCGCCTGCTCTCAAGGGTTTCTGCCCACTTAAGATCACTGGAGGGGGCTCTGCTCTGCGAACTGATGGTGAGAGAGGCTCGGCTGTTGAGGATGTGGAACAGGGTCTTCTCAGTCATTGCCCCCAGGCTTTGGAATGCTCTCCTGGCTGATATCCACTCCTCAGCCCCCATCAGTTTTTAGAAAACAAGTTAAAACGTGGCTCTTCACCCAGGCTTGTATATGACAGAACAGGTTTTACTACAGCTGCTGCTTTGTGTTTTGTGTGTTACTGTTTTATATTAGTTTTCAAACTTTTAAATAGAGATATGTTATTTTTATATTTAATATTTGTACTTTAAATTTGTATTTTAATTGTGCATTGTTTTGATTATATTGTAAACTGCTTTTGGATCATTTTAATGAAAAGTGATAAGAAACCGAACAATAAATAAATAAATTGCATCATTTTAAATTGGAAATTTGAACAATGAAAATGGTTGCTTGCATTTGTTGTTGTACTGTCTGCTCTGCAAAGAGATTATCAGTTCTGCTCTGTTATCAGATTACAAAAGTGCTTGAACTTTTATTATCAAAACATCTGAGCCACATCTAAAAAGAATGAGAGCATCAATAGCATACTTCTGGACTGCATCAGTAAAAGTACTGTGCTATCAAACATTATTTCCCATATAAATTAGGTAGGACATGTGCAGGAACTGCTTTTTGTATGTCAAAAGGGTGCAAGCATTCAATAGGGTGTTTCAGTGACTGTTTTGGAAGGCTGAAGCCCAGTACTTGGTTCTTCAAGCTACCTTCATAGCCCAGTCTTGTGGAAGAAAGGAGCTTCTTGCTCCAAGGAGCTCTGCCAGTTATCATTTTGGGAGGTCTGAGTGGAATAAAAGAAGGCTCATTGTCATTGTAGTTCTGGTTATAGCATTCCAAGCCTGCTATAAGATGTAGGTTGTGTTTCAATATGGTAAGCATGTGCAAACATACACTTACAGTCTGAAGCATATAATAAGCTTATACAAAGTTAATACATATGGCATGCAGTAGTATTCAGCAAGCTGGTTTGAAATGTGTCTGTGCATTGAATGACACATTAGTAATTTAAGACTCAGTGGAATCGGTTATCCTCCAATAATACAGCTAAGTAAATAACATTTTCTTTTGCTGTAAATAGGAACAGAAATAGAGCTAAAGATTAGGGTTAGGGGGTGTTAAAATAATTAAACAAGTAAGATCATTATCACAATTTTGCCTCTGGCCACTTGAGCCAAATAAATCTTTGATACAAAATTAATACCAAAAAGTCACTTGCAGTGAAGCATTTTTATACTTAATCTGAAGTATGTTTATGATGATCTGTGGTTTGTGGAAACAATGAGACAGCCACCCACAAAAATAGATTTAACACCTTAAATGGTTTTCCTAAATGTATATTTTTGAGTAGACTATTTTGCAGTAAAACACTCAGATGTGCTATAATATAAGGACAAATCAAGAAATTGATGCAGTTTTCTTTTAAAGGCATCAGTGAGAAGCCAATTATAATGAAAGCAGAGAAGTTTCACTATTAATCTCAAGCAATCTTCAGATGAAACAACCACAGAACAGCTTTCCAAGGCTGTGGGGTTACCAGGCCTTTCTCCTCATTAAAATGAACTCGAGATTTACTGCCTTTTATTGACTCTTTGTAGTTAAAAAGAGAGAGATAAAGGTTTGTGTTGAAAGCAGTCATCTCCATCTATCTGTTATATTTAGAACATGTAACAATTTTGGTTAAAGCTGTGTCTTTCTGTGTCCCACCCCCCCAATTTATTGTCAACTGCTTATGAAGCTAAAGGAATGATGATGCTATCACTTAAGACAGCCATTTTATTAAAATCTGTGAATTCCAATAGTAAAGAAATACCAGAGTTTTGTATTGCTTATATTTTTCTCCAGTAAATTGAGTTTTATATTTTAAGTAAACTCTGGATTGTGGTATTTATCTGTGACATTTATACAGGGCAGAATGCATAAAGGAATCTCATCCAGATATTGCTCACACCCAGATCTGCATAATGTCAACAAGGTGGCTGCATTATGAGCATATAGACCATGCTCAGGGATTGTGGTTATGCTGAGGAATATGTAAATAAAAGGTGCCTTTTTACACATTTGGTAGACCTGTCTGATAATCCAGGAGTAGGGGAGAAATCCTATGGTGGACTATTATCCTTAATGTCAAACTGAAGAAAAATGATTTGCTACCCCCCCACTCCAATGAATAAGATACTTCCTTAGAGCAGGTAGATTGGAGATGGCATTGACATCTAATGTCATTCCTTCAATGGTTATTTATTCCTTCAGTGCTTAATCTGGAAAAGGTGTTCCCAACATAGAAAGATAAATCCTGCTTAAGTGGGCCTATGATCTATTTAGTGCAGTGTCTCAACACTGGTTGAACAGAGACCTCTGGGAAGTGAACAAGCAGGGCTGAAGGTAACAGCCCTTCTCCCTGCCCATCTGTGGGTTCAACTATAATATCTGTGGGTTCAACTAAATTAGGTCCTTGATCTCCCACGCCCTGTGGATAAACATTAAATTAACCACAACAAGGAAGATCAGTGCCATAGCACTGCCTCCCCCCGCGGCCCCCCCCCCCCCACTGCTCCAGTGCTGGCGAAAGTGCAGCACTGAATGAAGGTCAGTGTGGTGGGAAATGGTGATTTAGTTTTTTCCTGAAGTGGCTCCCTGCTTCAAAAATTGTGAAGATCACTGAAATAGGGCAAATAATTTCTGGGAGAAATTTAGACAAAGAATGCCATGCTTTTGATACATTTTGGGCAGCTCTCTCCAGATACATTTATCTGTTAAAGGGTCTTAGAGGAGATCCTTGATCAGATGTATCTAGTTGAGTCATACATTTGTAAAAGCTAAGTCTTTCCTTAGCTATAAATTATTTTAGTCTCCATATTCAGAGGTGGTATACTGATGCTGCAGTCAAACAACAAGGCAAAGCTATTGCCTTCATATCTTTCTTGTGCACTTCCTTGCTGATCACTGTTGGAAACAGGATTCTGGGCTTGATAGATCTTCGATGTGATTCAGCATGGCTCTTCTAATGTTCTTATGACTGTTTAGATCACTGATATTATGACTGTTTTGAGCAGGGGTGTAGTGCCACCGCCAGAGGCTTGTGATCAGCCGCCACTAGCCCATGGCCTCTAGCCACGCCCCTCCATCTGACATGAGATGCACAGGAGGCATGTCCGTATGCTTCTGAAGAGTTCCAGACTAATGCTGCACCAGTGTTTATTGTGTGTGTGGGTTGGGGGAGGATTTCAACAATTTTCCCTACCCCTAGAAACCTTCTGCATCACCTGTGGGCAGTGCAACCCGCAGGACATATTTCCGGGTGGTGCAGAGCAATTCCTGAGGAAGAGGAGGTCATTGGCACTTGCCACTACCACTGAGCCAGTTAGCTTAATTAGTTGAATTTTTCAGAAGCACTGGTGCTTTTCCCGTTGCACCAGTGCTTTGTTAGGATGTCAGCCACTTATTAGAGAGGAAGTTCCATTGAATTTAAAATGACCTCCATCTGGGTAAACATGCTTAGGATACATTGTTGGATCCTTGTAGGCCATATTTTGTATGAGATATTGCCTAATCAAGTACTGGATTAGAGCATTATTCAGTATTAGATTTTAGTTATATTTATTGCTACCTGTTGTTAGCTCCTGTGTATGGTAATTACAGGACAGGCAGGATATAAATACATGAAATAAATAAATGCAGCACATGGTGACATATAATTAACTACTATAATTAATTGACTACTACTATTACTGTACTACTATAAATACTATAATTAATTGACATATAATTAACTTTACTAATTAAGTTTTAAAAAATTATTTGCTCCAGTTATCACTAAAATGTTATGTGTTTCTTTTTAATTTCCAAATTCCACAAATAATCAGTAATATTGTTTTGACTTATTTAACATATTGTTGAGAAAGATATAACTTCCTCTCCTCTTTTTTAGTTGTTCAGGTTGGGTTTCCTTGTCTTGGGAAACAAGATGGAGTTGCAGCATTTGAAGTTACAGTAATTATAATGAATTCAGAAGGCAATATCCTACTCCAGACACCACAGAATGCCATCTTCTTTAAAACATGTCAGCAAGGTAATCAAATGTGAGAGTTTTGCTTTTCTTGTAATAGTATCATACCTCCCAGTATCTCACTGATGAAAATAGGAACATGCCTCTGAATGGGTAGCGGGTGTGCCCAAGCAACCTGGGAGGCATGATATATAGTTCTGACTACAAGTATGTCACAAATGAAAAGCAGGTAATAAAGTGGAAGCACAGCACATTATTCCAGATTACCGAAGTAGATAAGACAAGCTCATACCTTACAGCATTTTGCAGGTGAAAACAGGGATGCAGTTATAACAGCCAACTCCTGTATGAAGGATTACTGCCCATGCCCTCTACTTGCTACACATTGCTGGAGACTGGAGTCCACCTGTTATATGCTGTCCACAGCATAGTGCCTTAATGCTGTGCACTTTAGGGGTGTGCAAATTGATTCGGCATCAAATAAATTTGGGCCAAATCGGGTTATTCACAGATTCGACTCCAAATCAAATTACCTTCAAAATAGAAAGCCCAATTCAGAATCAAGAAGGATCACCTCAACATGGCCCAATTGATTTGGGTACTATTTTAAGGCCTATTTTGCTGGGAAAGTGGGCCTCAAAATAGTGCTTCTTTCTGGGCAGAACTGATCTACCAATTCGGATCAGTGGATAGACAAACCCTCCACTCCAGACAGCAAATCTGGAGCGGAGGGCTGGTCTACCTTCTGCTCCCAATTGGCAGACCAGTTCTCCCTGGAAAAACAGGAGAGCTGGTCTACCAATCAGGATCGGCAGTTAGATCAACCTTCTGCTTCGGACTTAGTGCACTAGTCTACCTTGTAGGATAAGTCTTCCGTGGAGGGTTGGTCTAGCACCAATCCCACGTGGTAGACCAGCAATTCCATCACATAGGGGTACTACTATTCAATTTCTTTGTTGTTATAGTTATGAAACTATGAAAGCTTGTTCTACAATACATTTGATAACCTTTAAGTTGCCACAAGACTTTCTGTTGTTCGTGAAGTCAGACTGATATTTTATTTGGCTGAGATTCAGGCCAAATAGGGCTAAGTCCAAATCAAATTGGATATCTCTGAATTAAATCAGCAATGTCTAAATCAGTTTGGAGAGATTCAAAGGGATTCAGCCATTTGAAGGCTTCTTCCCTGTTTGTTATTTAGTTGCAAACACTATAATATGATGAAACTGACAAAAGGGAAGAGATTGGGAGATTTCCTTATATGGAAGGGGGAGAAAGAGTACTTTGCAATTTCAAACTGACCAATGACTTTGCTCAGCCTCTCTGTTTCCTTCCAATCACAGTGCATTGGGGAGGGATGAAGAATGGATATATCAAGTAACTTGTAAAAGAATATTCTCTGATACATTTAATAGAATGTGTAGAATAATTATCTGAAACATTCTCTCCTATGTTAAATAATGCAGGAGAATATTCTTTTACAAGTCTGATACCAACAAGCTCTGCTTGCTCAGCCAAAATGCCCTCTGTGAGTTGTGTCTCTGAACAGAGCCAGAAGTAGAAAGTACTGGAGACAGGGTGGTCTATGTTTACTGTGTGTCTTAATTTGGCTTGTTGAACTTCTTTTACAAGTCTGATACCAACAAGCTCTGCTTGCTCAGCCAAAGTGCCCTCTGTGAGTTGTGTCTCTGAACAGAGCCAGA